>NC_135432.1:64036613-64389113 GCF_051991255.1 Vanacampus margaritifer
TCCTCTCAAATTGAGTGAAACCTGTTCTAGGACAAAGAATTGTCGGGCTTTTCCAAATGTCTCAAAGAATTCGTCAATCTAATCCAAATTCAGTGTTTGAGTTATTCAGCTCAAACACCAGGAGATTTGTGTCCATGGTGTGCCGGTCCTTCTTCTCCATTGGAATGGTGATCCTGCCTGGTTTGGCTTACCTGGTGCCCTCCTGGAAGACTTTGCAACTCATCATGACGCTACCCTTGTTCCTCTTCATCCCATACTACTGGTAACTATATTCACTGCTCTACTCCATCCATATTCAAATTCAGGGCATCCATTAAAGACGTGTTTGATCAAGATAGTTCCAGAGTCTCCACGCTGGCTCTTCTCTCAAAAGAGGAACTCCGAGGCCATGAAGGTCATGTCCGATGTCGCCAAGTGCAACGGGAGAAGCTTGCCACAGAACTTCGAGGAGGTGCGCTAGTCACAAATTGGACTTTGGGTGAAATTTCAGAATGTACCTAAGATGCTTAACTTAAATTGGCCTTGTCTAACTATTGTGAAGGTTCAAAATGGGATGTTCTCAGAAGGAAGTGACCGCAGAGATGGTCACGGAGTTCCATCAGCAGGTTGTAGAGATAGAGAGACCGGAAAAGTCACAAAAGCATAGAAGTGGACGTCCTTGGGATTTTTTTTGGGGCTCAAATACCTCGAGTGAATTTTACTGTTCAGCTCCGTTTTAGGGAACAGCAAGTTGTGCATAAAGTGCTGAAAGACGACCTTTGAAAGGTTAGAGTGCATTTAGGTTGATCCTAAAATTTCATCCAAAGGCCAAACATCCATAACTTTTTGTGATGACTGCATGATAATTTTTTATTTAAGAACCATGATCAAAATACACAGCTACATATTTGGGTTCACTTCAGATGATTCCTCTGGAGAAGAAACAACAACATGCTGTATCTTTTCTGGACTTGTTTAGGACACCCTTCATCAGGAGGAACACATTCATTTTAATTTATGCCTGGCAAGTCAGTTTGATGATCCTCGCGGTTGGACCCGACTCCTTCCCACAGTCAAGCGTTTGCCTTCATTCCCCATCTGCAGGTTTTCAAGCAGTATAGTGTTCTACGGCCTGGTTTTGCGACTGGGGATCACGGGTGACAACCACTTCCTGGACTTCTTCATCTCTTCGGTGGTGGAGCTCCCCACGGGTCTCATTTTCTACCTGCTGGTTGACCGAATCGGCCGCCGCCCCCTGTTGGCGAGCACCAATTTAATCGGAGGCCTCGCCTGCCTGGCCGCGCCCTTCATTTCCTCGGGTAGGTTTGGAGGTGAGCCCCGCCGCTGCTCATGTGACATAATCCTCATTTCTGTAACGGGACCTTCTCCGCAGAGTTTTCCTGGTTGAAAAAAGCTGTGGCGTTCACCGGGAGGCTTGCCGTTGCTATTGCACTAGAGACGCTCAGCTTTGCAAACACGGAGCTGTATCCCACCACTCTGAGGTGTGAAAGTGATGATTGTCTATGGGCGTTTGCTGCCAGAATGAAGCGGTACAGCAGGTTTACAAAATTAAAAGGATGAAGTAACAATTCTTCTAAGTCTGAAACTCAGATACACTCATCCGTCCAATGATTTTCTATCGTGCACTTATCCCAGCTGACTTTGGGAGAAAGGCAGGATAGGCCCCCGGACCGGTCCTCAGTACACATACAAACAAACTCAAATAGACACCACTTAGGAAGGCTGGAGCAAAGGTTCGAAACAAGATAGGCAGATGTAATAAACACTACTTTGCTGCGTTTGTCCTCAGACAAACTCTCAAAGATATCAATCTTCCGCTATGTTTCTGATAAAGGCAATATTGTAAATGGGTTATCTGGAGCAATAACCAATGACCAGAATAAGAGTTGTGAGTCATTATTATAGACACTATAAATGTCATCAAATATTTTGGCCATTCTTGTGCAACAGTACGTCCTCTGTCTTTTGTTAACGTAGACACTACTCACAAAAGGTTTGGGATATTTCAGGACAAACCTGAAATCCACTATGACCTTTCCAGGTCATCTTAATTTGACCTTCTCTAAACTATTTTGCCTCCTTGATCCTTCAACCTAAAATTGACCAGAGGGATCAAGATCCCTAAGGTTTTGTGAGTAGTGTAGGTGGTACAGAAAAAAAATATTACAATTAACTTTACTTACTCATGAAGTTACTACTTTTATGACCATGTCTATTTGCATAGAAATCTGGGCGTGTGCGTGTGTTCATCGGCCTGCGACGCTGGTGTCGTCGTGGCCCCGTTGCTGCTTTACAGGCTGGCAACCTTCTGGCAGGAGCTGCCATTTTGTGTCTATGGTACTGTCGAACGTCCCGCCAACTTGATACCATGTCCATGTCAGATGCCATTTATGAACGAATGAGGCAGTACTAGCAATCCTGTGTGTGTTTTTGTTGTTGAAGGGGTTATGTCGGTGGTTAACTGCGGCTTGGTGACTTTGTTGCCGGAGATGAAAGGAGTTGCGTTACCAGAGACCATCGAGGACATGGAGAATCTAAGGAGGTACCTTTTTTTTTTTTTACTACTACCTCTTTGACTGCCAGACGTTTTCAGAAAAGGGATGCCGTGGGTGCCAGCCGATTTAAGCATTTTGACTGATCTTTCAAGGTCCACAGAAAATGTTGTGTTTGGACTATGGAAACACACATACTACCAAATGAAAGATTGAACTCTCATCTTTCATCAGAAAAAAAAGTTTGTTTCTACCTTATTCCGTTTTTCAGTAATCAACAATAGAAAATGGTTAGTTTCACCTCTGTTTAAAAAAAAAACGTCTTTTAACGTCTTTGGCAGTCCTCCATAGGATTTTACTAAACGTTATTTAACGTTTTTGGCAGTCAAAGAGTTACTCTTCTTCGCATTTTGGATGCCTTGTAGCACATTTTCATTGGCGGCTAGAGATGCCAAATATGCAGTTTAACTGGGCGGGTTGTCTCTCGGCTGTCCTGGGAACGCCTTGGGGTCCCGTCGGATGAGCTGGCTGAAGTGGCTGGGGAGAGGGAAGTCTGGGCTTCCCTGCTAAAGCTGCTGCCCCCGCGACCCGACCCCGGATAAGCGGAAGAAGACGGACGGACGAACTGGGCGGGTTGGCAGTGAATGAGTTTATGTGTGTGGTGTGCCGTGTTGGTATCAAAACAATTAGTGTTAGATGTCAAAAACTGGTTTGTTTTTGTATGTAGCCCATACCTCCAGAATGTGGCATCCACTTGAACCACCTCTAATGTTCTCTTCTCCACTTTTGTGGCTTCTTGTAGAAAACAAAACCAATCCAAAGATACAAACGTCTCGACATGATGAGAGGAGGGCGCCTCAAGAAGATTTCAGCCATCATTATGTACAGTATTATCAGGCCCTTTTGGAACTGAATTATTCTTGACAAACGAATTGGCTTTCCGCGGGGAGTCACATGCTCTTTCGGTCATTTACTCATGTATCCTAGAGACATTTATTGTATTTCAGGTGCCCTGTCCCAAACCCCCTAGAAAGCGCACCCAAATAGTAGCTCGAGGAAAGTTTGAAAAGATTAGCGCCCCAACACCAATTTCACCGCTCAACATAAAGTTTGATGAACAGGTCTATAATAAAAAACTCTCAAAGACCCATGCTAGAAATGTAACAAGGAGCAGGCCATTTTGAGAAAATTCTTTGACAAACTCTTCCCAGGGAAAAAGCCCGGTTGAGCTCCAATCGGAAGCACTATCCTTGACAGTTTTGAGTGTTTTGGCGATCTAATGTATCCAGTGTGTCAAAGTTTGATCATTTCAAGAACATCCAGTTATGTGTTTAATTGATTGTGTTTACAAGGCTTATCCCTCTACTGTAGTGTTCTCAAAACAAGTTATGAAATGTCCAAGATATTGATGTATGGCATCATCGTCTGTTACTTTATTCTCATGACTCATTTTTGGAATCATGTCTATTTTTCAAAAACCAATAAAGTGAATTGCGAGATTAAGTCCAACCTCTTTAGCATCTGCCTTTTTTTGCTTTCTTTCTAAAGTCCAGACAACAATACCAGTGATTGTTAAAGACGTCTATTTGTACACTGTATATCTAATTGATGCATGTTTTTGTTCAAGCTTTTGTCCCACTGAACGTTTTCCCAGAAAAGGCTGAGGGAAGGCCAACAAAAGCTGCCCCACATACGTCGCGTCAACTGAATGGGATGACCTGTACGCATTAACTGTGCTGAAGATCCCTGGTATGAGAAGTGGGTTTCCCCTCAAATCGCAAAAAATAATAATAATACTCTTCCTCTGATGAGAGAACGTTTGACAACCTGAGAATCACATGACGAAAACAAACAACAATCGTAAATGGATTTTAAGATCAAACTGCAGTCATGATGAGTTTGTGCTATTGACCAACAATGCAGAAGCATAAGGACAGAAATGACATGCCTATGAAGTACGATAGATGTCCGATTAGGAAAAATTTCCCCACACATAACGAAGCTCCGCTGACCCGTTAAATGGGGGGCAGGGGGGGGCTTGGAGAGGGGCTGCGAAGAGGGGATGAAGTAGGCAATTATGTTAAGACCTTGCTGAGGGGGCGCAGTGAGTTTAAAGCACAAGCAAAGAAGGACGAGGACAGTTGGGAAAGTTTGTCTCGCTCAATTCCGGAAGTGATCTTGAGGTAAACATTCGCCGGTGCAAAATGCCGGCCGAGGAAGATCGGGCAAAGCTGGCCAACGTCATCAGACAGTGGAATAACAACAGGCTGGACTTGTTTGAAATAAGCGAACCGGACGCAGTAAGTAACCCGGAGTTACCAAGAACTGTGCTACCGGCACCGTACGCTATATTTGACACCTTGAGCGTGGTTTACTAAAATCCCAAAGAGCGTTAAATTGTGTGCTGACTAATGGATTGAATGCCATGGGGCTGATTCTACGAAGATTGTGTACAACAGGTGTAAAAGTTGTGGACTCTCCTGTATTTGTTATAAGGTTTTGTGCTTTAGGTAGCTCTGAACTGAAAAGCAGATCTGAAAGGAGTTTTGTCATGTATGAGGTGATACGGCATGACACCCTCTTGTGACTGGCTCCAAGTTCTTACAGTATCATTTAGAATCTCATTGCTAAATAGATTGTTCCAATCATTTTTGTTTCTGGTATTTTTTTTTTCTTTTACGTTTTCCCAGTCAACTATCATTTTGCCTTCTCTTCACTACAATAGCTGAAGTCGCAATCCCAGGTGTTTTAACCTAGACTACCCTCTGCAAAATGATCATAGCCTAAACAATGTTTTATTTCTTTGCTATTAGAATCTAGTGTTTCAGGGTGTGATGCGTTTCTACTTAGAAGATCGTGCCGGGGGAAACGTTGCTACCAAGTGCCTGCGTTTTTGCAGCAACGCTTCGACCAGCGAGGTGGTCAAGACTCTAGCCGAGAAATTCCGTCCCGATATGAAAATGCTGAGCACTTGCTATTCCTTGTATGAGATGCACGGCAGTAAGGGTGAGAAACGACTAATAGTCCGAAAGCGGCGCCGCTCCGATGTTACAACTTGTGGTTTCTGTGTCGCGTGCACAAGAAGTACGCAAACTGGACCCAGATGAGAGACCTTTGGTGGTTCAGTTAAACTGGAACTCAGACAACCGAGAAGGACGGTTCGTGCTCAAGCAAAGCAAGGACACACTCGAGGTAAGCCCGCACGCTGCAACGTTCAATTAGACATTTGGGAGATATTTTCTGAAAATGTCAAAATCTTTGTGATCAATAAAGGAGAGCTGTCACAACAAGGAAAAGGGGGGCGTCATACAAACCTTCAAGAGGACACTATCGAGAAAAGACAAGAAGAAAAACAAAGTGTCTGAAGAGGACAAGAACGGGTAAAATATATATATATATATATATATATATATATATATATATATACTGTATAATGACTGCAATTAAATTTCTGAGAAGACCCCTTAACTAGTTAAACAAATATTTAGGGCAAGTGAAAACCCATCAAACTGCAATCCAACAACACCGGATCAGTGCACGGGGAAGAAAAAGCAAGAGTGGCAGGCGGAAACAAGTTAGTCATCAGTCTACATACATCCTGTAAGCATGGTGGCTTCAGGTTATTGCTTTTATAATGATTATATGACTATTAAACCCCACAGACGGTGCCCGGCCTGACTTCTTCGACCAGCTTGGTTTACCGCTAGGAATTCATCTTTGCGATCACTGTGAGTACAACTACAGGGTGCTGGTGGAGAAGTAACCAAATTTTTCAGGTATCTGTAATAGCGTATTCTTCAAAAACACATACCGGTACCTTGTATTTTTGCCTCCTATAAGCCATTTTATCTATTTTAACCTCCACGGACCAAAGATGGAAATAGGGATAAGTCAACCGTGCTTTGAGATCTTGATGAATTGATTGACAACTTTTAGAGACTTTTAAAGCAGAAAAATACAGACAGCAGCAACATGGAGGAATATGAACCAGAAAAGCAGTAACAACAATGACAACACAGATTTGGATACGTAAGGTCTTCCGCATCCAGGGCCTAATTTAAGAGAACTGTTGGATCATGTATTACTCTCAAGTGATTTTAAAAAGTATAAATCATGACTAATGCTGCAGGGGATTATCTTTTAGTGGTCTTACTGGAGGTCTTTCCCAATCCAGTACAATGTGGTTTTCTCCATGTCCTCATGTGACGTTTCAGCTGAGGAGGCCTTCCTGACAGCGGTCATAAATTACGCCAACAGCTCCACGATTGACTTCAAGCTCTCGCCAGCGTACGCCCTCTACGCCGCGGGCCGTTTTGCTCTGCGACGTCTGGATGCATCGATTGGCGGCGTAACCTCCATGGCAGACAAAATGGTGGCTGCGACAAGCAAGGTCATCCAGGTAAGTCCAGGGAGCATACCCTTATCACTAGTGGGCAGTTGTGGCCAAATGCTTAAGATAGTCATCTGCCTCCGTGGGGACTCCGGTTCAAGACTATCCCCGGACACATGACTGCAGTGTCCTTGAGCAGTTCCACGAACTGCTCCCTGGGCGATGTTCCAGTGTGTGATAGGTCAAATGTAGGGATCATAATGTAGTGTGCCTTTCTGTATCGTATTCATGATCTCTCCAATTGTGGCCTTATGGATTAAGAGGTAGAAGTAGTTGGGTATGTCGCCACTGAAAGCCGACGGACAAAAATCCTTGGCCCATCACTGATAAGCTGTGACTGGACTAAGACAAAATGACTTGAGAGTTTTGTGGCTGGAAAGGTTTAGACTTGAGACTTGTCTTTTGATCCCATTCCCGGTTCGAGGTCAAGGACACGTTCTGTTCATCTTCCAGAGGCAGCAGGACATCGCCAGCGCTCTCGCCTTCTGGATGGCTAACACTTCAGAGCTGCTAAACTTCCTCAAACACGACAAGGACCTCAGCAGGCTCACGCAACAAAGTCAGCTGAATCTGTCCCACCTTGTGCACAAAGCTTACAGGTAAACGTTCTCGTCTCTTTGCGCAGATTTGAATCAAATCCATCTAATTAGTTTTTTGACTCCATGTGTTTATATCACCCTAGTCAACTGATTCAGTGTGTACAGATTGAGCTCAGCAAGAATTTGCCAACCTTTTTGATTGATCCTGAGCAACATGGTCCTCTTCCTGCTGGGATAGGTAAAAACATCCTGCAACAATCACAATTGCCTGGCACTAAGTTACTAAGTTTACTAACCGCTGCGGTTATGTTTAACGTTTGGCTTTAGCGTGATAGTGCTTCTGTCGAGTCTCTTGAAACTTGCGCTTTTCAACATTTCATTTCTGCATCGCGGTCGTTCCAGAGCTGGTGCTGAACACCTTGATGAATACCATGTCGCTGTTGCGCCGCTACCAGGTCAACCCGGCCCTCGCTATTCAGCTCTTCTCCCAGCTCTTCCACTTCATCAGCGCCTGGCTCTTCAACCGCCTCATGAGCCCCGACGCCAGCACCCCGGGCCTGCGCTCGCACTACTGGGGGGCGGCTCTCCGCCAGAGGTTGACCGGCATAGAAGCCTGGGCGGAGAGGCAGGGCCTGGAGCTGGCTGCTGACTGCCACCTGGGACATGTCATTCAGGTTTGGGTTTTGTTGTACAGCCAACGGGATGAAACCCCAAAGTTTGTTCTTTGAATAGTATGGGTTTGTTTTACAGCCATTCACCAGATACAGAGTCCACTAAAAACCCAGGCTAAACTTCTTTTTTTTTTTTTAAACAGGCAACCACGCTCCTGACCATGAATAAATACACCGCACAAGATGTGAATGATATCCAGAACACCTGTTTCAAGCTGAATTCACTGCAGCTGCAAGCTTTGTTAAGTGGTTACTTCTACGCCCCCAATGAGCCTCACATCCCAGCGGTAAGTTGTTGTTCCTTTGCCCAGACAACACACAAAAAAGAACACTACCAACCTCTACCACCACTGTGACTTTCTTGATTGCTATGACGAGTCCAACTCCTGAGAATCTTTACTTTTGACCATCTTTATTGATGCGACGCCTCAGCTGTCCACCATCTTGCTGCAGGATTTGATCGGCGTCGTGGTCACGGCCGCAGAGGCCTCGGCGGACAACCTAATTCATCAGGACGGCCGAGATGTCCAGCTGGAGGAGAAGCTCGACCTTCACTTGCCCTTCCTGCTGCCGGATGGGGGATACTCCTGCGACAACGTGAGAGGAATCCCTCCCGGCTTTTGGGAGTTTCTGGAGCCCATTAGCAAGAGAGGTAATGGACAAGTAAAAGGTTTGAATTGTACAAAATAAAACTGCGTAGTGGTTTCTTTTCTTATCTTTTCTACATGTGGGATGACAATAGAGATCCATTCCATTTCTTTGTAGGTCTCTGCTATCTAACTTCCCAGCAGAACCCGAAAGGCGATTGGACCATCTTCTTCACTGAACCAGAAACTCCATACTTGGTATATACTACACTAGACATAAAATAAGCAGAAGCTCTCTGTGTACCTTTAAGGGGTGTGGCCTAGCGAGTGGCATCAGGAGCTGGAGACAGTCTTACGGGTGTTCTCATTTTTCTTCCCTCATCATTAAAACAACCAGAGCGAGCCAGAGACTGTTACAGTCACCCTGAAGAAACCTCTCAACTGTGGCATGGGGGTCAGCATTGTGGCTGCCAAGGTAACCGTGGCAACCCTGACAAAAACATCTTTTCACCAACAACCCGTGCACAAGAACCACTGTCATCTCGCCAAATGTCTGATCTGATTAGCATCCTTGATGTAATTATGCCTCAGGGCGCAGGCCAAGACCACCTTGGGATTTACATCAAGTCGATTGTCAAGGGAGGACCAGCTGAGATGGTGGGTTCAGACAAGCCCAAGTTATTCCATGGAGTGGGGGGCTACAGTTTCTGAAATGTTTCCAATTTTTACAGAATGGCCTATTGACAGCGGGGGACCAGCTGCTCAGCGTGGATGGTCAAAGCTTGCTCGGCCTCAGCCAGGAAAGGTACTGGCCACCTCGCTGACCCCAAACCCACAGAAGTTCCAGAGATCCTTTTCCGCATTTTGATGTTTCGTCCGGTTTAGGGCGGCGGCAATCATGATGCAAACCGGCTCTATTGTGACCTTAAAAGTGGCTAAGTTAGGCGCCAGCTTCCACGGCCTTGGGGCTCTGCTGGGCGATCCCGTCCCCACTCGGACTTCGGGTAAAAAAAAAAAACATTAACATAAACGGGGATGTTTGAAAATTCTGATGAACACTCTCATCCTGAAGTGGGTGGTAACAGCCACATCGCAGCAAATTGTAAGGAAATTCCTCTGTACATCGTCGAGGATCCTGTTCAACCAGAGCAGCCGGGGGTTCGGCACGGCCGCGGCGGGAAAAAGAATGCGCAGATCATGCAGAAGAACAGGCAATTTTACCGCTCCAACCCCAACATGGCCGGTGGGTGATGTCCGTTCTGGTGTTGCAATGAGTGTGAAATACGCTAAAGGGGGTGTCACATGAACGAGTGCGGTATTTTTAGTTTTTTATTTATTTTTCCTGCGTATTCTGGCAGATTTTGCCCTGGAGGATGGAGATGAGCTCGCCAACCGAGATGTGCGAGGGAACAAGTCAGTTTCCAACCTTTGCACTGACGTATGATTTTTTTTCTCCTCCTTAACAAGAT
The DNA here is from genome assembly GCF_051991255.1 of Vanacampus margaritifer. NCBI lineage: Eukaryota > Metazoa > Chordata > Actinopteri > Syngnathiformes > Syngnathidae > Vanacampus > Vanacampus margaritifer. Next base: position 64,046,762 of record NC_135432.1, read on the forward strand.
TCAGTCGCTCTGGATTGTTTCTATGCCACACAAGCACACCCCTTTTGTCTGTTGTTATAAGACATTTCATCGAGAATATTTGACGCTCCCGACCCCCAAATCTGAGGACAAGAACACATCTGCATCCAGTCGACCGCAGCAAATGTTTCAGGTGTCTTTGAGGCCTTTGGGAGGACAAAGTGCTGTTAACAAAAGGACCTTTATGGTAAATTCATCAGTATTGCACTACAATTACATAGGGTTGGGTACATGGCCCTCGATTCTAATTTTGTCAATCAATTCGATTTCGTTTCAGAAGAGTTCAGTTTGATTTGAGCTTCGATTTTTTTTTTCAGATTCGCTTCAGTTTAATTGATTAATTGAACTGTATTGAATTGATTAATTATGGAACATCAATTCTTCTTAACTCATTCACTGCCATTGACGGCTATTGACGTCAAAAATTCATTTGAACAATTTCTATTAGTTTAAATTTTTTTTCACTTTTGTTAACAAGAGTATGAAAACCTAGAATTTTTTTTATTGTACATTTAGAACAAATTTGTGATTAATCGCGAGTTAACTATCGAAGTCATGCGATTAATTACAATTAAAAATTAGGAGCGTCGGGCAATTAAAATCATAATTAATTGCATGACTTTACAAGTTAACTCACGATTAATCACAAATTTGTTCTAAATGTACAATAAAAAAATCTTAGGTTTTCATACTCTTGTTAACAAAAGTGAGAAAAAATGTTAAACTAATAGAAATAGTTCAAATGAATTTTTGACGTCTATAGCCGTCAATGGCAGTGAATGAGTTAAATATCAAGGACATGATAAAAACTCCACAAACTTTAAATTCCTGTAACTGAAGTAACTGGTTAAATGATTTAGTGATGATGATAATGAAGTAATGGGTTATCATTTAAGTGTTACACAAACATTGACATCAGCATATATTTTCATGATTGTAAATATAAATTAAAAAATACTCTGAATTGTCTTAAAGAACAACAACAAGTCAGAGCAATTTTGTGTAATATCTTGGTTTTCAGAAGAGGTGTTTATTGGCTTACAACAAACATCAATGGAGCGAATTAACGACCATTTTGATTCTAAGAAATGGCAATACCTTCTGCTGAGCATGGAGAAGAATTACGTTTTAATTTAAGAAGTCCACGTAGCTGTCGTGAGACTTTAGGTTGCTTTACAACTGTGCAAAGAAAGTGAAATTTGGGATTTTAAAAAATAAAAACAGATACCTTACACTAATGAAAGTAAAAACAATGAAGTAAAAAAGAAGCAAAAAAACTTTAGCGAAAACTACAGACCATGTTGCTACGTTGACAAAAATGGAACATGACAAGGTGAAAGAGGGTTTTAACCGCAGTAAACAATTATGACCCATTTGTTTATTTCCTCAAAAAAGTCATAACAACACACAATCTTCCCTTTCCCTCTCTAGCGTCAAGCTCTTTCACAGGAGAACTTGTGCGTGGACACAGGAGGCCCCCTGCTGGACAAAAGCCAGACTATCTGGCATGGCCGAGGCGCCAAACAAAACTACCACTCGCACCTTCCCATTCGCCCGAGCTTCTCCACCCAAAACGTCTTTGCTGACAACTGCTGTCCGGTCAAAGGGCAGCAGGGAACCCGCGCCGGAGTCTGGAAGACCCCCTTTTCACAACAGCCCACGCCGACGCCTTCGATCCAACCCGTACGCATAGACATCCCCGTGACCAGGCCGGTGGTTTCTCATGGCCACCCTCCGCTTACCACATTCCAACATCGCTCCGGTCTTGTGGCACTGAGGTCAAGTCAGACCCTCCACGTCAACGGACACTCGAATCAAAGGAGTCCAAAACCTCACATCAACAACATGTGTCCTATTCCTGCTGAGAAAAAGCTGCCTCTGCAATTGCGGCTTTCCCAGCAACATGCGGCCAAACCTCAAGTGAGCATTACTCCCACAAAGCACGTTTCCTTCCAGGAACCACCGACCCAACACAAGCCGAGCGCTTGTCCGGTGGAACCTAAAGCCCTCCGGGAACTGAACGAGACCTCAAAGCTGCACGTGGTCCAACTCCTGGAGCAGGAAATAAGGGCGCTTCAGGCCAAAGCCGAGCTCAGCGCGAAGGAGAACGAACGACTGGGAAACCTGAGCCTGGAGTGGCAGTTTCAGAAGAGGCTGCAAGAGATCCAACAACGGGGGGAGGACGAGGAGGACGAGCATGACGAGGACTTGGACATGATGGTGATGATACAAGAGCTGGAGAAAAGAGCTCAGGTAAGCGCATTCAACCTGGAAGAAGCTCACACGGCGCTGGATGCTGGGATCCAGATGGCGCAAAGAGTTCTGGAAACGTAGGAAATCCTGACATAAAGTACACACTGAAAACATTTGGGTAAAAAAATAACCAAAATTAAGTCAAAAATCATTTAAACCAAAAAGTTGGGTCAAATGAATAACACATAAAACAACTACCAAAATTGTGTTGTTTTGTTAAAAAAACAACACAAAAAATTATTTTTTTATTTTTTGTTTGTCAAAATGAATAACCCACTAAACAACCCAAAAGTCTGAGTTTTGGGTTATTGTTTTGATCTAACTTTTTGGTTTATATGCTAAACCCAAAAAGTTGAGTTGATCCACAAAACAATTGTAAAAACAAAAACAAAAATAAAAAAGGCTAATTTATGGATTATTCTGTTGACCCAATTTGGGGTTTTAATAAATAACCCAAAAGTGGTCTCACAAAAGTGGGTTGTTTTGTGGGTTATTCATTTGACCCAATATTTTTGGTTTAAACAAATGAACCAAATCGTTGGGTCGGTCCACAATTTGAGTTATTTTTGACCCAGTTGTTTTAGATTATGCAAAGTGAGACAAAAGAGCAACAAGACACTATCGGATCGTCACGTGAAATGTTCCTGCAATCGATTTATTGTCAGTGGTTCCGCTCATTCCAATCTCAGGTAACGGAAATGGATAATAACAAATTTGTCAAAGACGTTCACAAAGGAAATGTCAATGTTGTTTATGGCATTTTTTTAAAAGACCCATCAAGATAGATCAGATTAAAACCTGATATTGTTTTATTTGCCAAGACCGTTAAATGACTGAAGAGTGCAGTGGGTCTACTGACATTTTTGGTGTACAAAAGATACAAACAGGAAAGTCAAACAATTGGAGTCATTCTTGTGCATCTTAGACTTTTTCCTCCTGTGCTGCATTGATTACATTTTATGCATATATAAAAAATGATGAAATGTATCAAAGCTTTTTTTTGTCTTCCAGAAAAAGAAAAACCCAACAGGGAATGCAAACGACGATTTGAAAGAGCAGACCAAAAGTCTTGCCGTCCCAAAAGATGAGAAAACAGGTACCGGAAAACCGATTCAGAACACATCGTGCTTTCTTATCACTCGGGATTTTAATGTCATTTCTATTTTTTGGCAGATTACATATCAAGTGTACGGCTACAAGACAACACGGCGTTTCCAGAGTGAGTGCTAAGAAAAATGACAAATTATTGTTTTGTGTGAAACAGAGAACTACAATAGCTTTTTCTGATTGCAAGCAATCCCTGAGAACTTGAGGTTGTGTGTTTTGTTTCCCATAATGAAAAGTCAAGTGTTAAGAAAAAAAACAAACTGTATTGATCCACAGGTGCCGTGAAGACGGAGCGCGAGGGATGTCGGCTCCCGAGAAGCTCCCGTTCAAAGAGCGTCAGCGTCTGTTTTCGCTGGCATCCACTGCATAAATCAAGGCTTAAACTTTGCAAAACTTTTTTAAATGTCCATACAAAGTTATGTCGAGATAGAGCTTAGACATGTCAGACTTTAAATGTGGTACTACACTTGATCTTAGTATCCTTCAACGTCACTTTCTTTTTGGCTTGATTGTGTTTAAAGTCTCAATTTTATATTCAATAAAAAAAGTATTTCATCTTTTACATCAATGTTGATTTCTCTTACAGAGTTCCCCAAATATTTGCGATTCCCATATTACGCTGATTCTTTGGGAACCTCCAGTATATGATAAAGGAAGTAACTACATAATAATAATAATAATAATAATAATAAAGTAGTGCTTTGCTGCCCTCTTGTGGCATCTCTACGCAATTATAAATCTTTTTAGGCGGGGTGTCAATTACAACACTTGTGCTTGCCTCGATCTATTTAATGCGTTGGTAAAACTGTACCACTGCCTTTTCTTGGTCGTGGGTTTCGATGGAGCCCGAGCGCAGTCGGCGGATCTCGTTGATGGCGTCGATGCCGGATATTTTCCTCGTCTTCACCAAGTAGCAGGCCAGCATGGTGCCCGTTCTTCCATGGCCGTGCATGCAGTGGACGGCCACACCCTAGACGGGGGACAAGTGTCAGTAAGGCCAAATCAAATGTGGCTCTATATAAACGGTTCACCTTGAAATCATTCTTGGAAATTCAGCCATCCATTTTCAATATCGCAAATATTAGTTCAAGGTCACAGATGAGCCTGGAGATGTCGGTCGGGTAGACACATCCAGACAACTATTCACACTCGCAGTCTTTTAACCCTGGAGAACCCACGGGGTCAAATTTGGCCCCTATAAATTCTGCTACTCAAATAACAAAGACCTTTTTTTTTTACAAATTTAGCTTCAAAAGTGCCACTTCTGACCCCTGCATGGGGCCATCTAGTGGATGAACATTGCACTTACATGAGCCAGAGTGGTGGTGACAAGATGGCTGGCAACAAACATGCTGTTTTGTTGAGCTGGAAATCAATCCAAACAAAACCATCTTCTTAGCAAACCATCAGATGGTAAAATTGTGGGTTTTTTTGTTAATCTATTTCATATCATGTTGCAGAATGCCTAGGAGTATGTTTTATATATATATTTTGATAAATTAGCAACTCTTGAGCTAGTTAAAAAAAAAGGGGTCAAATTGAAAAAACATATATTTTGGTGTTCAGTGAACTTATAGCAGTCATTTAATGTATAATTCATAATTTTCCAAAGAAGAAAAAGGTTCTTGGGTTCTCCAGGGTTAAATTAAATAATGCTAAAAACTGACCTAGCCTTAGAGTACCATTTTTGATGAGTGTGGTACAAATTTTTGTGCGTTTGCAACATAGACTATACTCATATTCAGTTTTAGGGCATCAAAAAATGTGGGTCAAACTCCAAATTGCAAAACTTTGACCTTTAAGGTACCACTGAATTATGATTATGATGTCATGTTACCCCCACAACAATGCAAATTGATCAGCATTTATCCACACTGTCTACGCCAAAATGAACTGAATATTTTTTTTTAGGGTTAGGCTTAGTAAATAAATAAATTAATTAATTAATTAAATAAATAAAAAATAAGTATAAACATGGCTAACCCGGAACACTGGATCCTTTCTGAAATCTTTTACCTCTCCTTTGGCATTGGCCTCCTCCACAATGGCGAGGAAGTTATCAATCTGAGACGGCGACGGCGGCGTGAAGTCGGTTATCTTGATGTGATGCAGCTGCAATTTGGGACATGTGTCATAATAGGGTGGCTTGCGCTCGCACAGGCACACCAGGTGTTGGATGCCATGGTCCAGCAGATATTGGTACTCCGCCGTCATTCGGGGAAGGGCCAGTCCGGCCACTTTGCCCGGGTCCACCCAGGAGAAATTGTTTGGTGGAGCGGAAGCCATTCTGAGGGGAACGCAAGGAAGTTTTGTAAGTTCCAGGTAAGGAAGATAACTGGTAGGAAATGCCCTTAGATGGCAACCATTTTAGAACACAGCTCCACGAGGTATTGTGTTCAACGTTTGAATATACACCAAATGAAAGAATAGACTCACTTCTTCTTCTTCCCGTCTTTTAGGTTGCATTAAATGCAGCCGTTTCTCCCATTGGACAAATAAACTGTGCCGATCTCATATGTAAAATGTGGCGTCACTGCCATCAACTGGTGCTTGTATATCAGTAAAATTGCTAAAATTTATAGTGGGGTGGCATCAGACAATCTCTGACTCATTCCCGTAGAAAAAAAATTAAGTAAGCTGCCATAAGAATGAATCAAATAATTTTCTAATAGAATAGTGCTTTGTGGGATGGCATCTTAAGAGTATGTTTAAGTAAAATTAAGTTAGCATGAATGAGACAAGGGTACTGTGGTCTCACGTTTGCTGTTGTCATGTAGGTCTAAAGAAGCAGGCACAAATAATATCCATTTTATCAATTTTTGGTTGAACAAGTGCTATGTAGATAAATTGGTCTTACTAAACGGACACTACACAACGCTGTTAGAAAATGAGACTTGCTACTTGTACGTTAAACTGTTTCAAGCAAGATAAGATAATGGCTCAGTAGCATAACATTGGATTAGAGACACAAAGCCGGCACATTTCTACAAGACTGGGGATACTGTCGTGTCGCGAAGTAATAAAGTTGAGTTTATAAACCCGGAAGACTTAAAACATGACACGCTACATGCTAACACGAGGGCTAACGCAGGTGTCGCCTGACACGCATAAACACAAAAAGGACGTGAACTCACAGCTTTTGAGTCGAAGAGTGAAGACCGGCGGCGTCCTCACGTCCCAAATGTGAGCAAACTGAAAGTTCGGTGCCGACGTCAGCCCCCGGTTACATAATAACTGCACGGTTGTTCAGGACTGCAGCACAGCATGATGGGTAGTTGCGGAACAGCCGAGCCAAAGAGGCCCCCAATTTAACATTTTCAACGTAAAATTAGAGACATTATGCGAGTTAGTGGACATAGAATGCTCGTGTTATTGCTAGAATGTCATGTTTCCGTCCAGAAAAATGGTCTGTAATACACTATAATTAATATTTAGGCGATGGGCTTTATATCTGTCAGGATGGCCGAGCGGTCTAAGGCGCTGCGTTCAGGTCGCAGTCTCCCCTGGAGGCGTGGGTTCGAATCCCACTTCTGACAAAATCCTTTTTTACACTTTCGCCTTAAAATGTTTTATTACTTCTTTTTCTTGAATATCTCCTGTATGTGTAAGCTTTATCCCACGTAAGTACTGTACATATAATATTATATGCCGTTATATGAGGCACCGTTTTAACAATAACGCACTTAAATGCTGAAAAGGAAAATAAAGAGCCATACTTAAATGTTGATGCAATTGAAGTGATACTTGTACATAAAAGTTATATATACTTGTCATATAATACTATAATGTTTAGTTTGGTAGTTAATACTAAATCCTGATGGGTCATGTATAAGTGTGCACTGTAAAAAAAGAGTCGTTGTAAAGAAATATAGGTTAATTATTTTATACTATTGTTATAATAAGGGTGTTTTTTTGTTTTTTTTTAAAATAAAAATATAAATATTTTATATGTACAGTGATCCTATACGATTGACAGGGGATAAGGACTCATCCCGACCGCAAATAGCATAAATGACTGTACTATGATTTATTTATTACCTGAAAAACGCAAATAAACGGGGATTGGGTTTTGAAAACCATGTAAAACTAGGGGATTGAGAAAAAAATACCGATCGCAAATGAGTAGAAGGTTTAGTCGACCTATACAGACTGCATATTTAATTTATAAAATAATAATAATAATACAACCCGTAAAGAAAAAGAATGCATTGGTTCCCTAATAATTCAATTGTTGCCGTTTTTGCAACCAGCCACCAGGGGGCCTCGAGAGCTAGCTAGCTATGCTATGTAGCATATTGGACTGGTCGTAATTTGTTTTATATGTTATTTATTGTTTATTGATAGTAATAACATATGTATTTAAATTTAATGCATTGAATTATTTTAGTTTGTTAGTGTTTTATACATATTTTTTTATTATTATATATATTTATTTTATTTTCACTTAAAAATAGTGTGTAGATGTATGTAAATATTGTTTTGTTTTTTTATTTGGTTTTACTTTATTTAAAATATTCTTGTATAATTTGTACTTTTTTTTTTTACACAGCACTTTCCAAGGGACCCAAAGCATTTTACTCTATCATTCTCTTTTATAAGGAAGCAGAGGAGGACCACACTTTACAGCACATCACAGTTTTACTCGCGTATCGTTTGGTTTTTGTACAAAGAGTAGAAAGAAGGTTTGCGTAATGGGAAAGGAGACGGACTTGATCACATTGTCGTTAAACAGAACGTCCCTTAGACGTATTTTCTTTTGTTTGTTTGTCTCCCCATAAACTTACTCAGCACTGTATGTCGAGAAGAAAAATCACACCATAGTGTTCCAAAACATCCCACTGAAAAGATAAAGAAAGAAAGAAAGAAAGAAAGAAACCACATGGTTGTAGAAAGATCTATCCAGAAGAGGAACCACTCAAATCATAGTTTCAACCACCAGGTGGCATCTAGTGGAGGGAGAGAAGTTTAGTTTGCAGTCCTACAGTGTGCCAGTCACGCGACACACGTACACACACCTCTAAACAAAAACCACAAAAACTTAACTAGTTTTGTACACGTCACAGCATGAAGAGTCGTCCACCGTCACGCCATTAGCATCACCATCCTCAAAGCACCGACCCTCAACATGCTTCAGCCTCGAAAAAAAAAAGCCACCACAAACCCCTTTAACGCTTCTCATCCATGGATGAGATTCCTAAAGATTTCTACATCTTCAACCCTGCCCAACGTCCGTGTTTCAAACTTTCCCGCGCATGGCGTCAGAGGTGTCGCCATTTATTTATTAAATTTTTACAAGATGGCGCAGAAGAACTTCTTCTCCCGGAAGGGGTTCTCCGAGGCAGGAACCGGCGAGAGCAGCGGGTCCTCTTTGGCGTGCGCTTCGCAGTACGACATCAGGTCTGCCGCTGCTTTCGACACCTACAATCGCAAAAGGACACATTGATGTAGAAAAAAAAAAAAAAAGGATTTAGAAATGTCAAATGTTAATACAAATAGAGTACGCCCCCTCCAATGTGGTTTCCAGATTTCCCCCAAAAATTGTACAGTTAATAATTCAATTTAAGTCTAACTCTGGTTTATCATATTGGGTGTGATTCCGCTTTTAACCACTAGATGGTGGCATGCTTATTTAGTTTGAGATGATGTAAATAAAAAGAGTGAAACAGGAAGTACTGAAAATCAGAACGTCATACGGAATTTTTTTTTTTGTGTGACATTGCCTGTAGAAATTCTGGCCAAAAAACGTCTTTAATTAGAGTAAAATAGAATAACTTGGATAATTTAGCATTTTTAATTTGTATAATTTTATATCACTTTGATAATTTTGCTACCTTTTTAATGAAATAAAAATAAAAAAAACAAGCAAATAAAATGTCAAATACAAAAAAAATTGAATGCAAATTTTATTTAAAGTAAAATAAAAAAAATATTTAATTATACATTTTAAAAATAAAGTATGAATGTAAAAAATATATAGAAAAGTAAATATAAACCTTATATTACATTTTTTTATAATTAGATGCATGTAAGAACGGTAACATTTTAACAAAATTCAAATGTTAATTAAATTAAAATATTCAAATTTTATCATTTAATGAATGTAAAAAATAAAAATAAAAGCCAAATATGTGATGACATTTTGTGAGAGAGAAAAATCCCCAATTGGTCATAGCACGCATTTGCTACTTGTTGCTAGGCAGAATTCCTCCTGCTCCGGCATATGCTAATTGGGGGGGATATGAAAACAGTCACGCTTCGGTCACGGTCACGCCCTCTCCATTCACCTTTATCCTGTCGATGTTGGCCTCCATCTTGAGCTGCTCCACCAGCTTCCTGGCTTGTGCGATGCTGGCCGTGTTATTGCTCGCCATGGGCACGGTCTGCACGGGACAGAAGGTCGTCACGTCACCAGACTGTCGCGCGGTACACACGCACGCCCACTGTATGATCACACACATGCGGCCATTTTATTTATGGCCTCTGTTGCTAGGCAGCCGGTGGTGGCGGCGGTGGGCTGGGGGTGAGCGAGGTGGGGGCACTGCTTTGTCCACAGCTCCATTTCAAATAGATCACTGCATTGGAAGTAATGCTAGGAATACTGTACATATGGCCCGGTTCTCTGCACATATTTTATCAACGTCACACGGATCAATAAACACAATATCTCACCTCAAAGGCTGCAGCAATACTTACTATATTATTAAGAAATTACATGTTTACATGGAGGCTTGATAATATATTACATATACCGGACACGATATGTCCTTATTTGGCTATTAAGCATTTTGTTGTATTTTAAATGGTTTCTTTTATTCATTTATTTTTTTCCCCCTATTGTGATGGCATTGATTTGTTTGTAAATACATTAAATATGTTTGAAGCTAATTGTTAAAAACATTTGCAAAGAACAATTTACACTCAATTGGACACACAAATAATACAAAACCGTGAGGCTACCTTGCTAGTGGGCTAGTATGACATTAGTCCGCTAGCTCGCTAGCCAGGTATGCTACGTGGACACAAACACCACACAAAATAGATGATGCTGACATTGGTCTGTGGGCTACCCCGCTAGTGGGCTAGCATGACTTAGCCTGCTAGCTCACTATGTTATGAATAATGTGAACGTACACACAACACATGGTGTGATGCTACCTTGCTAGAGAGCTATTATGACATTAGCCCGCTAGCTCACTAGCCAGCTATATTACATAGACACACACCGCACAAAATGGACGACGCTGACGTTAGTCTTTGGGCGACCTCGCTAGTAGGCTAGTATGACTTAGCCTGCTAGCTCACTATGTTATGTGGACGCGCACACAACACAAAACGGTGAGAGGCTAGCTCGCTGGTGGGCTAGTATGACTTTAGCCGACTAGGTTGCTTTTGGTGATGTATTTACTTGTTTTAATAATTGTTTAGTTTTGTTGTTTATTGTTTATGTTTGTACTTTTCATGATCTATTTTTTAAAATTGTTTTGTTAGTTTTGTATTCATTATTGTACAGTTATTTCGATTATTTGTGTTACTTTTTAGTATAATACTATTTGTATCCGCTGTTGCTGCTGACACAAATTGGCGCAAATTTACCCATTGTGGGACTAATAAAAGCTATCTTAGTTTTTTTATATAATATAATTTTGTATTTATAAAGGTTTTATTTTATGTGTTTTACTTGCACCCTCTATAATATTAATTATTTTTGCTTTTCCTGTCCGCAAATGCTCCTCAGTCTGAGAAGCTGGCGGATTAGGTGACAGCGGCGTTAAGACATCGCACGGGCCCCCATGACCCTACGCCAGCCGCCACGCCGCTTGTCCTTCCTCTGCAGCGGTATGAATCTGAGTGGGCTTAAGATTGATCTCAGTTGGTGCGCTGCAGGTGAACATTGATGGATCCCACACACACAAACACACACACACACACCCCTTCTCAGCAGGTCAATAAATGTACCACACTTGCTCCAAGTTGGTAAACCTTCTTGACATAAATAAATACAGTAGAGCGAACTCCCATCGATTTGGGGTTGGTCATGAATTCATGGCCAAATAATCGATTATTCGGAATGGCACGCACACACTTTTGCGACTCCCGAATGAAAACGGTGTCGAGGTTTACTTCCCGAGCGTGGCTGACGAGTCAAAGTCATCTTCTGTATCGAGGTCGTTGTTTCACGGCTCGGGGGAGGCCTTGAAAACGGGCCAGCAGATCGCTACGGCAAGTTGCGCTTTCAGGTTTCTGGGGTGTCGGCACAAAATTAGGACTTTGTTGTCCTTGTTAGCGTTAAAAGTGACATGCACTGACACACGATGATAAAAAAAACAGGAATAACCCACACAAGCTAAAAGCTAATGCTAAAGCACAATCAACAGCTTTTTATTTTATTGTTATTTTCAGACTTTTTTTTTTTATATATATATTTTAGTACATAATGATTTTATGTACATAATTTGGTCTTGCCTCAGCATTTTATTGCAGTATTTTAGTATTATATTATATCTATTTTTCATATTCATATATTTTATTCAGGTATTTTTGCATTACATTACTATTATTAGTATTTATTGATTTAATTTTGTTTTATCCTTTTGTTACTAATTTTAGTATATTTTTATTTAGTTTTATTTAATGATTTATTATTATTTTTTTACCATATTTGTTTTAATTTATTTTATTTTGTTATTTTGATGATTGGCAGTCATAAAGGCTTTCTAAATACAGTACAATCATGTTGAATTATTAATACTTTTTATTTATTTATATATATATATATATATATATATATATGTTTAGTAATAGCCCGAGTTGGAAGGACAGGCTAAACTGATGGCTGCTTCGAACCAAAATGGCCGACTTCCTGTTTAAAATGTTCTATTCTTGATAGACATGCCCCCCAAATTTCACATTGCAAAGTGAAACTGACTTAGGTCATCACATGACCATGCGTGCGCGTGTGTGCGCCAGCAATAAAAGGTCACGGGACATTATAAAGACAAAAAATGGATAACAGGCGGTCAATCATCACAACCGCTCATTGACAAAGAGAAGCTCGTCCTTACCTCGTCTGCTCACGTCGCCGCACTCCGCCTCGCTGTCTCCAGCTCAAGTCAGCGAGTTCAGCTCGGCCCACTCTGTATGAAACAGAAATAAAAACATGAAAACGTGCGACTGCATCCGGCACCCGTGCGCCCCATTTAGACAAAATCCAGCACGCGTGTTCATCATGACCGTATGCAGGGAAATCAAACAACAACCTGTGTTGTCAAACACATCGGTAGTCGGCCATTTTGCGTGATTTCGGCCATTTTCCTGTGAATTCTCTCTCCGCGTGGCCACCAAATTTGAACTCCTTTTACCCTTTGTGGCCCACGTGCTTTAGATTGCCCACCCCTTTGCTGAAGTGGCTCATCCTCATTTTTCCCGTGCCTCGACGGCGTCATTGTCCGCGGACACGTGACGCTCGCTGTCTGCTGCTTCTGATAAATGGACCAATTACTCCGCATGAGCAGATCTGCAGAGGAAGGGAATTCCGGCTGTCGTAAATCCCGCACTGATGCAGCGCGGCAGAAAAGCATCCATTAGCACAAAAAAAAAGAAAAGAAAAAAAGAGAAAGAGAGAGAGAGAAAAACCTCACTCGCCAAAAGTGCCAAACAGCAAAATAAACTTTCCTCAGCGAGCAAATACAAGCTCATGTACAATATGGGGTGCAGGATTTTGCCTCTTTCTGCATTACTTGTTCAAAGTTGACACAGCAAACACAAATGGGAGACAAACGGCGGCGGTCACGTGAGCGCCAACTTGTGACTGTTTTGCTTGCAGGCATTCGCTTCCTGTCGCATGTTAACCCTACAGGGAGCAGCCATGTGAAAAATGACATAGTACACAGCTCGGATGTGCTTTTGGAAAGGGATGCTGAGACGCATACTGGTGTCAGGCGATAAAATTAATTGCATGACTGCAATAGTTAACTCACGATTAATCACAAATGTTATACCTGTTCCAAATGTACAATGAAATGTTTTATACCTTTGTTAAAATAAAAGTGGAAAAAAATGTTAAATAAAGAAATATATATATATATATATATATATATATATATATATATATATATATAAATATAAATAAGAAATAAATATGGCTGCATCATTTAATCATTGATACACTAATTTCATAATCATTAATAAAATTGTGTTTAAATTAAAAAGATGTACTGTAGTGGGATATTGATTTTTGTTGGTCATTTTTCTGCCACTAGATGGCATAATTGCGTTTGTAAGACGTTGCTGACAGCTCAGTGCATTTTTCTTTTCATATTAAGAGCTATCTAATCTTCATCATGAAATAACTTGGGAAATTCTGCACATTTTTTTTTATCAATTATTATTACATTTATTACTGCTAAATTTTGACGCGGACGTCTCTGCTGCGTTGCGACTGGGATTCCCCCAGTACAAGCTTTTCAATTAATCCTATCAAATTAATCATTAATCGCGCTGTAAAAAAGTTAGTGGCATTAAAGGAACTTGAATTAACGCACTAATTTTGACATATATATGTGAGCGCCACAGGGCACTTCCTGCCAAGGATAATGTAATTGCGGGCCCCATCGAGACTGACAATCTGTTACTCTGATATCTACTGCTCTGTACACCCCCCCCTCCCACATCCTCCTTCTCAAGCTAATTAGCTTGACTAGATTTTTTTTTTCCTAGTGCGTCAAAGAGAAATACAGACCATCGGGCAGGCGGGGAGCGTCCTCTGGTTGTGAAGCCCGATGTGCGGCATCACAGTGCGGTAATTAAACGTGTGTCCCCGGCCCTGCCATCTGGACCCTGGAGGACGAGTGAATAAGCTTCCAGGGTCTACAGAGAGACCCATACTCAAAAAAAAAAAAACTTCACTATACAAGTTTTTCTCTTCCCTTTCACTCGGGGTATCAGAGTTGTTTTTATGTTATTGCGTAGTGATAAAAAAACAAACAAACAATGAAGCTATATCACATGTGACGGAATGATGTCGCACTCACAAAACATTTTTGAAACGGATTCCGTTACTGCTTTGGTCAGCTGCTTTCAAATGTCTTATTTTGATCACGCACAAAATGATTCTGTTTTCATAAAGGACTACAGAAGTCAGACAATAATTACTTTTGAGAGGCTGAAGTCAGACCATTTGGACAATTAAGGTAAACTATGGCTCTAAATGATTGCTAAGTTATCAAAATACTGTAGTAATCAAAGTAAGAAAAAGAAGGCTCTACCATTACACTTACTTCTTTTAGCTTTCTTTACAACATCTTTTTAATACTGCCACCTACAGGACAGGAGGAAAACTGTCCCTTCAACTTTACAGCCAGGCTCTCCATTTTTTTATGACTGGAAAATGCTAACCTCTCTGTGAGGGATTACCGTAGCCGCTAAGCTAATAATCTGGGCGTACTGTTATCTGACGTGATGTTGATGTAGACGACTGCGGTGCGGCGTCCTCGCTTCTGGTCAAGGGCAAGGTTTGGTACGGTATTACGTGTCATAAGTCACTTGGCCAGTGTTGCATTACAATGCAACGGAAGACGATACAGTATTACCATTCACCCTTAAAAGGTACGAGGGGCATTTTGTGCCGTACAGTTTTTTTTCCAGGTCATCTTGACCGTGATGAATGAAATGAAATGAATATCAATACACTATTATTTTTACAAAAGATTTTGCAAAGCTGATCGTTTGTGACGATTGGGACTAATGAGGCGGGATATTTTAGCATGTCATTAGAACGCTACATTAGCTTGCGGGGTTGCTTTCTACGCATCATTTGTTCACATCACCCGTGAGGCTTCCACCATTGAGGTCCCGTGAAATCGTCCGTCCTCCCAAGAATCGGTGACGTCATCCTACTAACTGACCGACCGACAAACAGCAATCGAGTTCGCACTTGGCGGAGGCAATGAAATTAAATTTTTAATTTTTTAATTTTTTTTTTAAATACCCAAGACTCTCTACGTTCTCCCACCGCTTCACAGTCGGCCCACCACCGCCCGTCATCATTCCATTAGCCCGGACATCTGCGACACCCTCAGCACTCCCTGCCCATGCTGGATTATACCCTGTAGTGTGTGTGTTGTGTCTTGGAGGTTAATCTAGGCCCCAGAAGGATGGGTGGGGTGCGTGGAGCGGTGTGTGTGTGGGGGGGGGGGGGGGGGGGGGCAGGCAGTGGCCCAGGAAATGATGCATCTCCCGGGAGTTGAGGAGGCAGCGGGGAGGAGAAGGTTTATAGCTCCAGGGAGCACAACTGTGCTCTCTTATGTTTAGGAGATCAAACGGCGGCGTCCCGCTTCGTCTTCACCGTTGGATTCAAGTGGCGACAAACCAATCAAGAACAATCCCATAAGCGAGAAATGTCGAGAAAAAAAATAGCCTCATGCTCTAAAAGGGTTAAAACCTTGAAATCGTGTGTTACGTAACAGCAGAGCGGTAAGTGGGGTAGAAACAATGCATAAGAGCAGCAGCTACAGAGCGCTAGATGGCAATTTGTGGGTTTGTGTTTTTCAAGGTAGCAAACAAGCACCGAACGGTTTTGGAGCATGTAAAAGACGCTCTTGCGGTTCCGGGTTAAGAGTTAAGGTAGATGTTGAAACTGTGTGGCTGCGAGTGCAGTAGAGATAAACACACGTCTCCCCTGGAACCACTCAGCCAACCAAGAATAACAGTGTCGGACTGCTGGGCTGTTAACAATATGACAAACATCCGGCCTTGTTTAGATTGTGCTGAGAGTGCAGTGAGGGGGGTGGGGTGGGGGGGGGTCTTTGCTGAGACTCTGGAGTGCTCAAAGGGATGTTTCTTTCAGTTTACAACCGCAGAGACTCCAATTCAAGTTATGACAAACTTTTTGACCACGACTGCTCTCAAAAAGTAGTTGGGTCAAAAATAACCCAAATCGGGTCAAGAATGGACCGACTCATCTTTTTGAGTTATTTAACCCAAAAGGTTGGGTCAAAAGAATAACCCAACTTTTTGGGTTAATTGAATAACCCAATTGAATTAGGTTAAAAATGAACCAACCCAACTTTGAGATATTTAACACAAAAACTGGAGTCAAATTAAATTAATAACCCAACAAAGCAACCACATCCTTTTTTTGGGTTGTTTTGTGGGTTATTCATTTGACCCAACTTTTTGGGTTAATTGAATAACGAGATTGATCGGGTAAAAAATTAACCAACCCAACTTTGAGATATTTAACACAAAAACTGGAGTCAAATTAAATTAGTAACCCAACAAAGCAACCACATCTTTTTTGGGGTTGTTTTGTGGGTTATTCATTTGACCCAACTTTTTGGGTTAATTGAATAACGAGATTGATCGGGTAAAAAATTAACCAACCCAACTTTGAGATATTTAACACAAAAACTGGAGTCAAATTAAATTAACAACAAAACAAAGCAACCACATCTTTTTGGGTTGTTTTGTGGGTTATTCGTTTGACCCAACTTTTTGGGTTAATGTGAATAACAAAATTGAATTTGGTCAAAAAGGAACCAACCCAACTTTTTGAGCTGTTTAACCCAAAAACTGGAGTCCAAATAAATTAATAATCCAACAAAGCAACCACATCTTTTTGGGTTGTTTTAATTAAATACCTCAATTGAATTGGGTAAAAAATTAACCGACCCAACTTTTTGAGTTGTTTAACCCAAAAAGTTGGGTCTAATTAAATTAATAACCCACAAAGCAACCCAATTACAGTATATGTTTTTTTTTGTGTGTGTGTGTGTTAATCACTTAAACCAACTTTTTGGGTCAATTGAGTAACCCAAAAAGTTGGCAGCTGAGGACTTTGTTGAATCTTGAAGAAAACAATCAATGGACATAACCTGGATAACTGAGATTATGACAAATAAGACTTGACTTGATAATAATTTTTTTGTAGTCTTTTGATTGCATAGAATGTAAGAATTAGCTGATCAAACTTGCAACAACTTGAAGGACTCGATTTTTTTTTTCGGACTCCAGTCAAAAACACATGAACTCAAGCCTGTCTTCAAAATGGTGACACTCAGTTCCAGAAAGACTCATATTGATCTTGACCTTAATAAACAGAAGACCACTGATGTGGACCTTACCTTGACAACACCACTTGAAACAGTTCCAGAGACTGGAAGAAACATCCAAGATTTGTGTCTGTTGATTCTTCTAGATCTTGTCCTGGAAAGGAAATAATGTCTGCGATAACAAGGACTGAACCAGGACAACTCACCTTCAGACTTCTAGAGCTAAGGACTCGACCGCTTTGACATTCAAAGCAATATTCATAAGAAAACATGTCTGGGTTGTTCGAACTTTTGTTTAAAGCACCTTAAAAGACTCTAGTAGACTCAAGTATTGGACCTCAATGTGAACTTAGTCACAACCTGGACGAGTCTCATCTTTCACTAAACACCAACTACACCAAAGAAACGTCCGTTTTTGTCTGTAAGATCCAAACAGACCTAGTCGGCTTGACCTTATTCCAAAATTGAGACTTGGTTGGGTAGGTAGAAATGTTCTCTAAAGTTCTGGTAGGCTCAAGACTGCTTTAAGACTCAGAGACGCATCTAAAGTTTTGTTGAGACTTGGTTACTTTTTGTGGCCTTGCTTCAATCAATCCTCATCTACGTACGTGTTAACTTGACCTGGAAGCTTAACTCTTTGACTGCCAAAAACGTTAAATAACGTTTAGTAAAATCCTATGGAGGAGTGCCAAAGACGTTAAAAGACGTTTTTTTTAAAAAACAGAGGTGAAACTAACCATTTTCTATTGTTGATTACTGAAAAACGGAATAAGGTAGAAACAAACTTTTTTTTCTGATGAAAGATGAGAGTCCAATCTTTCATTTGGTAATATGTGCGTTTCCATAGTCCAAACACATATTTTCCTGTGGACCTTGAAAGATCAGTCAAAAATGCTTAAATCGGCTGGCACCCACGGCATCCCTTTTCTGAAAACGTCTGGCAGTCAAAGAGTTAAAAGTCCTCCGATTCTGAACTTGGTCTTGAAACAAAAGATCTACAGCTACCTCAGAACAACTCCATCTCTGGGACGACATGGGGACTGACAAGAAACATTCAGTCTTTCCGG
The DNA here is from genome assembly GCF_051991255.1 of Vanacampus margaritifer. Lineage (NCBI taxonomy): Eukaryota > Metazoa > Chordata > Actinopteri > Syngnathiformes > Syngnathidae > Vanacampus > Vanacampus margaritifer. The sequence continues at coordinate 64,065,255 of NC_135432.1, forward strand.
GGGACGTTTTATTTAGCGTGGACATCTTGACAGTCCAAAGACTTGAGACTTTCCTACAGTTTTAATCACTTTAAGACATGAATAAACATCTGATCATTTTGTCTCTAAGGACAACTTTGGTTGGTTGATCTTTGTGCCAAAAAGAGTATTTGGTAGACTCCTTTCCATACGGACTTATCTATGTACTGTATGTCTTTGGATTCCAACCCGCTGTACACCCAAGCTTATCAAAAGCAAAAAAAAAAAAATCAACTCTTGTCAGGAGTAAAAAACAAAAGGTCGAAGCCTTTAGCTCGGCGTCATCCTTGCGAGCCCGTTAGCCCACAGGCCGTTTGCAACCCCCCCCCTGACAAACCAGCCTTTTCTGTTTAAACTCCGATCATAAACACAAACCACCGGCCCAGCCCGAGGGACCGCCGATTCCCGTAACAATTCTCTCGTCATCCCGCTCTTGTTTGTCGCTGCCATGTTTCGCAACACTTGTTAACCTCTGCTGTTTTGTCTCGGCGGCGTCTCAGTGGCCTTGAGAACACGAAATGCTAAAACAGGCCCCGATACGCCACACAAGAGATTTAGCCAAAGCACGACAATGCCTTTGTGCTGTGTACAATTTACTTGGATATGCTTGATGAAAAAAACGCCCCCCCCCCCCCAACCTCTCTCTCTCTCTCATCCCCCCGTGTCCCCTGACCACGACATGACGCTCGAGGAAGAAAAAAACGGTAGGCAATGAACGCAGCTTTACCCTCACCCACCTCAACCCTGAATTTAATTTCATCCAGCTGAGGGAATTTTCCTTTCCGCTCGTGGGAAGTGGGGGGGGGGGGGGGGAATTCCTGATGTAAACCCACCAGTAGCATCGCAATCAATCAAACGAGAGCACACCTTGTGGTATACCACGATATAGATTTTTTTATTTTTTTTTTTTTGAAACACTTACCTTTTTTTAATGTGTTTACCCGACGTGGAGCCAAAAGACATCAAGTCTGGCGGAGACGAGCTTACGTCCACGTTGTCCTGCTCTTCGCTTGCTCTCCACTGGCTGAGATCCTCCCTCTCTCTCCCTCTCCTCTCCTCTCTTCTCCTCTCCTCTTCTCTCCTGCCGCTCCCACAGTCTCCACCCTCCAGCCAGGCTGCAAGAAGATACCCCCCCTCCCTCCCTCCTCCTCCTCTTCCTCTCTGTTCTCTCTCTCCGTCCGCTATCATCGGCACGCTCTGTCCATCCTCATGTCAACAAAATGTTAGTCAGATCAGATCACCCCCCCCTGATGATATTTAACCACCTTTGTACGGCAGGAGTAGCAAATATTGGCGCAAGCAGGAAATAGGATAGAGTGCAATTTTGGAAATCAATTTTTTTTTGTTATTTTTAAGAGCACAGTAATGGAAGAAGAGTCAAAAATGATATTGTAGTGTTTTGGGATCATAGTTTGCGGTGTATTTATGGTTTAAAGTTCGTATTTTTTTCCCAGTTTACAACAGCGCTCTGTATACTCTACCTGCTTTTTGTTGAACAGGAATGTTTTGCTAGTTTCCCATTGTTGAATGCTAAAAACAACACTAATATATATATATATATATATATATATATATATATATATATATATATATATATATATATATATATGTGTGTGTGTGCGTGTGTGTCACACTGGCCTTTCTCTCCCCTGGCGCTGTGCACAGCTGTACACGAAATCAGTCATGCTCCATCCAGGGCTGTCGCCATGGCAACACAGAGAGGGAAATCCATTCTCTGAGTCTCCCAGAGTCGTCACCGACGACAACACCAGGCACCCCCACCACCACCACCACCCCCCACCCCACACTCCACTCTTTTGTCTACTTGAATTAGCTGCAGCTCGTTTTTGTGATGTTTTCACTTTCAAAACAGTGCTTTCTTACCCCCTCCCCCCCCATCAAATGTAATTAGTTAATTATGATTGAAGTGTAGAGTGTGTGTGTGTGCGCGTGTGCATGTTGTAGTATTAGGTGCGATTGTGCAGCATGGCTAAATCCCATGAGGCATTGGGGCAGGGCAGCAGCTGCCTGCAAGGATGGATTGAGGGGGGGTTCCAGATGGTCACAAATCACAATTGATGAAATCCAAACACCCCCCTCCCTCCCTAATAACTACATGAACACATACTAAACAATGTTTATACAGTGGCACTGATCTCCAACATGTCATTGTTTTTTTGATTTTAATAAATCATGGATTTACTACAATTTACTACTGTATTGTATAAAAACAGAAACACCGGCTGGTCATTTTGCTGCCGGCGGATTCTCAGGTGAACGCCTGGGCCTATAACTCCCCCAACCTTTTGCAAGCTACTCCTACCTTACCTAGCAGAATCTTCTTTTTTAAATGATCCCAGAACTAAAGCTGACCCGAAAGCTCCGAGGTCCAAGATAGAGTTCCACGCCTCATTAGTTGTTTACAGTAGCGACATGTCATAAAATCAGCCTATTAATCGAAACATCTGCACTAACACCATGCTAAGAGAAAGATGATCCTTGGGTAATAAAAACATAATAATCAGATTACACGTCCATGAACAAATCTCTGGAGTCATCTAGGACATGGGCTCTACAAATACCACTAGTGGTAAGTGGGCTCCCTCTAGTGGACAGTGAAAATAAATCACAAAAGTAACATTTTTAAATGTGCATGTTACAGTGGCTTTTTTTCAATCCAGAACAGTGCATTTGATAAAATGAAATGAAAAAATATATATATATACAGTAGATGCCACGGACTTCCAGGTTTCACACATCAGCGTCGTTTCCGGCCACTGATAGCCGCGTTCCAACACTCGTAGCACGGAAACAAAAGCTGATGTGTGAAACCCAGGAAGTCGGAAGTCCCGCCTCCTCCGTGGCATATACCACGTAGTGATAGGTCGTATTTGTACGCCAGGAATTTGTGGGGAAATACTAAACACAACACTGCCACCTGCTGGACCAGATGACTCGGCGCAAATGATAACACACTGCCAGCAGAGGGCAGCAAACCAATTTATGATAACTACACGAATGCAAACATGCGGTATTTGACCTAAATATAATCACGTGGGTGAGATTGGCATAATATTGTTTTAGGTTGGGTCAACGTTTTCGTAAATGAAGATTACTGTAAAGGAATTCACATATTAGAGTACATACATTAATAATAATTTATGTAGTTTGAGGTTTGAATAAAAAAAAAATAGAAAGAATTAAAAATGAATTAAAATTTGTTGTAAAAGTATATAAACAGATTTACTCTTGTTATTTGTTATATTGGATTCCAGAAAAGATGACTTTACCTAATTAATTTGAACACTTTTAACACAAACGTTGACTAATTTTGTAATTTATATAAATAGTTTTAGAACCATTTTTATACGTTCTTATACAGTACATAAATTGATGTTTTTTTAAAATCATCACACAAGAGCAGACATTTGGCAAATAAATGTACCTTTTTAATAGAATATTGAAGGCGTTAGTAGTACCCAAAAGGCACACAGACCAGACTTCATAACAACAATGAAAAATCTACTCTCTTTTTTTTCCTTTTTCTTTAGCTACGACTTGACAAAAAAAGATATATTTTTTTTCCTGAAGCGAGACAGATCCTTTCACAGAAAGGACAATATAAGACACTTAAAGAGACTTTTACAAAAGCAACGTGTTTTGTTTTTGTTTTTTCTTTTTTTTATGGCTGTGTACCTTGAAAATGGTATTAGAAGTGTCTTTGTAAAACAGAACATCTGTCATCCATTAATATGTAGCAATAAACAACCTGTTAAAAATATAGATAGTAAAACAAAAAAACAACATTTGTTCAGATGCTGCAGTGTAGAAATTAAAGCTAAGAGAGCCACGTGTTGGCTACTTTTCTGTCCCGTCTGCACGTTTTTTGTATATTTATGGTACAAAGACAGGAGTGGTTTTGGATTTACAAAGACTCCAGGCTACACAGAGCAAATATTCCCAAAAGGTTTCAATGTTCCCTTGCTTTTTTCTTTCCCTTTAAGATCTTCATTAAGTTTCTCGGAAGACATTAAAACATTGCCGGAATTTGTATGGCTGTAATTGTGGATCCCCGGCGTATTTGACCAGAGCACATCACAGACATGTTAGACACCCGGGAACAGTTTGAGACTTTGAAGAAGAAAAAAAAGGATACAAGTCGTGAATGTGAAAATAAAAGCTCTGGCGTGCAGAAGACTGTCACGTTTCTGTACGCTTTCTTGTAATACTGAATGCAAAAAAACAACAACTTTAAGGGCAACTGGTGTGAAGAAATAAGAAACTCCAATTTACAGTGAGAAGGTTTAAAAGCTTAAAACGGTGCCGTGTAGGCTCAAAGCGGTGCCGAGTAAGCGTAATCATGCCGAGTGATCTTAAACAGGCCCAGAGTGAATTTAAAACGGTTCAGAGTCAGCTTAAAACTGTGCCAAGTAATCTTAAACAGTGCAGAGGAGGCTTAAAATAGCAACAAATGATCTTAGATTGGTTTAGAGCAAGTTTTAAATGGTGCTGAGTAAACGTCAAACTCTGGCTTAAATTGTTGCTGACTAGGGAGCGCCAATATGGATTTTTTTTTTTATTACAATATTTGGCAGAATAAAATTCCGATAAACGAGTAACCGGCGATTAATTTAAAAAAAAGTACATTAGAATGAATAAAAATGATAATTTTTTGGTTCCTTAACACTTAGCAGAATATTTAACTATTTTACAATATGTTGTCTTTCAATATTTGTTTAACTTCATAACAGGAAAAATCCGCAAAAATCCGCCAATTCTTTAGCCAATTTTTTAGCCAATTTCAAAAGAACTAATATCTTTTGATTGATCGGTCGGGCCCCACTTAAAACGGCCCATCCTAAACTTAAAATGGCACTGAGTAAGCTCAAAATTTTGGCGTGATCTTAAAATGGCACGATGTAGGCTTAAAACTCGAGTCGAGCAAACTCTAAACGGCACAGAGGATACTGCAGCTCAAAAGGGCACATCAAGCATAAATTGGCGTAGAGCAAGCTCTTAACGGCACCAAAGTATGCTTAAAATGGCGGCGAGAAAGCTGAAAATGGCCGCAGCGATTGTCTTAGGCATCTTGGATGAAGGCACGTCGGGTGGCGTGGTGCATTTGGCACGCTGCACTTCCTGCCAAGAGGCGTCCAAAGCGTCCATCTATTCAGGTCTTTGGTAGCTAGCGCGACATTTGAGTATTTTGCTATCCCTTTAGCGTTCCTCTGTATTAATTATAAAAAAAAGAAAAAGGAGCACCTCACACCACAAACTCGGGCACGTCATCACTGGTGAGGTCCAGGGAGAAGTACTTGCTGGTTCTCTTGATCCCGGCGCACTGGTCGGCCAGACCCTGGTAGGCCCCTCCTCCTCCTCCTCCTCCTCCGCCGCCGCCGCCCCCGTCGCTCAACTCCTGGGCGCATCCGAAGGTGTAGCTGTGCGCCGTGTCCTGGCACAGCTCGGCCCACTGAAGGCAGTCCTTCTGGTATAAGCGCACGTCGTCCAGCGACTGGCTGTGGCGGTCGCTGGACGATGGAGGCTTCCTGCACGTCGACGTCTGCCAGCGGGAAAATACGCACGTCGGCCATTTGAGTAGTTGCGAAGCTGGGTGCGTTCTAACCAATCGTTGCTTATTTTCGCTTATCGCTATTGTCATGTGCATTAAGGCTGGAGTGTAACAGTATGGCCCGTCTCATCATTATTTTTCAGCCTTGGCAGAGGTCTTTGCTCTCTATAAAGTATATGTTTACAGGACAAGCTAACCCGATTATGGCTAAAATGCTAATCATGATTATTGTTTTAGTATTCAGTTAACTGAAAATATCAGCAATTATTTATTTTTTGCTCTGCTTTTCAACAAACAATATGGACAGTTTTCTGTGCTAAATGAGACTTAAATGTTGAAAACAAAAATAAAATATACAAAATAAAAATAAATGTTATTTCAAGGCGAGGCACTTGCTCCTCACTCACTCTCTTCAGTCAACCACTTCTGGGTGCGCTTGATTGTTACTTCGGCAGCTAAATGAAGCCTTAAGCATGCCTTCGCCCCCTGGTGGTTGGATGACTACTTGTTGAGAAAGTGTTTTGATAGATTTTGAATGTAGATGTCACCGATGATCAGATTGTTAGAATAAATAAATAAATGTACATAAGTTATCCCATATTTACTCTTATAGTATTGCAAAGCATTTATTCAGCGGTATAACCTTGTTTGAATCATGTGAGTTGGATTTATCTGTGAAGAGAGCAGACCTAATCGTGATCATAACTCTACCTGTGGGAGGGACTCGATGCTTTGTCCTCTCATCTTGACGACCGTCTCAGAGGAGCTGGACGTGGACGAGCTGACATCTTTGACGATGAGACCTGCCAACACCACATTTTAAATGTTTAGATATCATAAATAAGATTTACGATCGCGCCAAGACGACAAACACACGAGTTTTTACCGGAGAATCCGTTGTTGTGATCAGGAGACATGGTCAACATGTCCTCAGTGATGTGGATGCACAACTCCTGGTCCAGGGACGTCTCGCTCAGCTCCTCGTAGTCTTTGGGGTCGTCCACCAGCATCTCGATCTCTGCTGGGATTTAAGAGTTTTATTATAACCTGTGCAACTTTTGGGGAATCTTTGGTCATTTTTAGTTTGACCTGCGCCACCTTTGGGAGATTAAAGGTCATTTCATTTTAACCTGATGAATTTTGATTTTTTAAATTATTTACTTCTTATTTCAACCTGCACGACTTTTCCTTTTATGGTAGTCCTGGTTTTTTAATCTGTGAATTTTAGAGGCTTTTTTTGGAAGTCCTATTTAAATCTGCATGATTAGTGTATTTCGATAGTCTTAACGTGAGCAACTTTTCAGGAGGTTGATTATTCTTTTAGTTTTATTTGCACAATTTCTGGGAGATTTACAGTAGTCTTATTTTTACCTGCGTGACTTTGTAGGCAATTTCATTATTATTATTTTTTTAACTCGAGTATTATTTAATTTTTATTTATTATTTAATTTATTTAGCAACTTTTTGTTTACTTACGGCAGTCTCATTTTAATGAAGTGGTGTCTATTATTAGACGTATTATTATTGAGGGTTTTTACACTATTCTTTTAAAATGTGCAACTTTTAGGGGGCTTATAATAATTCCCTTTTAACCTGATAAACACTGTTTTTTGTTTTTGTTTTTTAATGTACCGGTCGTCTTATTTGAACATGCACAATTATTTTATGCACCTGCGCAACATTAGGTGATTTATGATAATTTCATGCAAACCTGAGCAGCTTTGGGGGGGATTTATGGTAATTTAATTTTGACCTTTGCAAATTTCAGAGGACTTCATGTCATTTAAACTTACTTAACTTTTTTTTATTTATTCTATTGTCATTTTTAAACTGTGCAACTTTTATTTTTATGGTAATCTTGATTTTAATCTGTGCAATTTTTGTAGGATTTACAGTAATTCCATTTTAACCTTCTAATTTTTTGACAGATTTACGGTAATTCATTTTAACCTGCGCAACTTTACTTTTACTTTAACATTATGTAACTTTTGTCCGATTTATTTAAGATTTATTTTAAACTGTGCAACACTTGAGTTGTGTTGGATGTGTTTTTCCGGCAGCAGACACAGTGAGCATACCGTCGTCATCCAGGACGCGCTCTTTGCCGCCGCTCTCCACACCCGACGTGTGCGAGCTGCCGTGGCTGGTGGTGGATGAACCGCATGTCCTCAGGGGCCCGTGGGGGGCCGGGTGGGGCGCGCGGAAGCTGTCCGCCTCGATGCCCGACGTGTGCGAGCTGCCGTGGCTGACGGTGGAATGGCGGGACAGACGTTTGTGGCGGGAGACGCTGCCACTGCTGCTGCCGCTGGCCCGCGAGCGCTTGTCCAGGTGGTCCATGTCCAAGTCCAAAGCGTCGCTGATGTACGACTCGCGGTACTGTTTCTTCTCTGGAAGCACAAATATGCGCACATTATGCAAATTGTAGTGGCTAGTTTATTACAATGGACCCCCACGTTTAATAAATGTATTCATTTGACACCAACTTGTGCAATATTGATCTTGCTTTTGTTATGTTTAAATAATTGTTGGTGTGTCTTTTTTTTTTTTTACCTATTTGAGATGTCCTGTTTTGTTGGTGGTCAGTGAAAGTATGTTTTTGCTTCTCTTGCGATGTGTAAATGTGTGGCGTCAAGTCAGTTTGTGCTAGCATGTTATTTAGGCTAGTATGCTAGCTAATACTATTAACTCATTTACTCCCAGCCATTTTCAATGAAGCAACCCCCTTCACTCCCATCTGTTTGACTGAATATTGACTGATTTTGCAAGGCTCACAGAATATTCTGTTCTATTGCTATAAAAACATGGCACCAACCAAAAGAAAGTCTCTTCTTTCATCCGGGAAAAAAGTGTATTTATATCTGTTTCTGTTTTGCAGCAATTAGCATTAGAATATAGCTAAGCTAATCATTATTCACATTCCTGTTGAAAACTGCTAAAAACTCTCTCTTGTACTCTGCTGCTACCTGCTGGCCGTTTTTTGAAATAACTACTATTGCTTTAAGCAACCTCTTCATAACAGAAGCTTTATCAAAGCCCTCTGTATACACTGGCATAAAAAAAAACATTAAATAACATAGGAATACGTTTTTGGGAGTGAAGGAGAAAGTATTTTTTAAAAAAACATATTTATACGTTTTTGGGTTTGAATGAGTTAATGAGATTACATGAAGGTGACTGATTACTCAATTTTTTTTGATGTAACATGGTTTCATCTTCATGATTGTGCACGATGTTGATGTGCACAGTGTGCAAGCTTAAGTGGAAGTCACACCAATCTTTATTCATAATCATTCTAACAAACTGAAACGGATCCATAATGGAGACTCTCACAAATGACTGACTGTATTATTTGACTGACCTTCGTGTTCCTCCAGCCGGCGGACCTGCTTGAGGACCGGCTGCAGGTTCATGTAGAGCCGGTGACTGTTGCTGAGCAGCTGCAGGAGGTGGCGGGAGCGCACGGGGCACCCAGTGTAGTAGATGAGCTTCCGGGCCGAGGGCAGCCCGTCGGGGAGGATCTCGAACTTCTTTCCCTAAGAAAAAAGAAGTGTGTGGTTAATAACAAACAGGACCATGAAAGCGAGACGCACATGAAAAACTCAGTGGAGGACTCTTGAAACGTGGGAAAAATTGAGATATTGGTCTTGAAAAGGGAAATGGATTCGATATTGCTGATTTGATTTTTTTAAACCCAGCCCTACATAATAATAAATGTCATCAAAACTTGATGCACTTGTCTCCACAATGTGTAACAAACTTGTTGTGAACCAATCATTTTGATTTGAATCTTCTGTGATACCTCAAATGCCTTAAAAGTTAGTCAATTTTGACCTTTAAAAAAAAAAACTATACACATTCTGGACACAAAACTGTCGCAATGCAAGATGTCAACATGCCTCACTAGATATCTGTTTGCCTGAAAATCTTTTGTGAACAAAGGACTCTGATTTGGAATTTTGTCATACATATAACACACGATTATTAATTACTCATGTCGGCAAAAATGTCTGCATTTTTACTGCACTACTTTTCAACAACCAATATGTAAAGGCTCTGGGTTCAGGAGGATGACCTTGTACCACATCCACCAGGATGATAATGATAAGGAAGTATAAACACGACTTTTGTTTTGTCTGTTTGCATCAGCCTGCTCAAGCGGCCCCTCAAACCTACGCAACATCTGGTGTTTATTGACCCGTGCGTCCATCCGCCCCCAGCGGCGGCCGCGGTGCGCTACGATGGCGGGCTGAAAGGGTGGGTGTGGCCTCGGAGCCACGGCTCTTATTCGGGAGAGGAGGAAATGCAGAAGCCGAGTGTCTCGTCGGCGCCGCGCAACCAGGTCAAATGCAAAACTGCTAAACAAAACAGTGTGAAAGCGGACGTTTATTTTTGGCAATGCTGCTGATGCAGTCGGGAGTTTGGGTAGAATTAGGCTTCTATGATAAAATGACTAATTAGGAGATTTAATGGGGGTTTTCAGCAGACCTTCATATGGCAAGGAATCATTTGCTCATTAAAAAGTCTAGGCCTGTATATATTCCTTATCCTCTGTGAAGAACCACTAAAATTAATGAGCCTTATTGAGAAGCCATTTAAGTAATTTCTCCCAGGTGGCCAACGTGCACACACCTAAAGCAGCACCACAATTCTTCCAATCTAACTCATCCAAGCATGCCTTTATGGGCCTTTCTTTGTGCACTGGGCACATTAAATGGCCTTCTTCAAACTGCTTCAACAAAGTAGGAAGTGAACAATTGACTTAAGGACTTTCTGAATAAAATAAAAAATTAAAAATAACGATAAAGAGGTGTCCCTTGATAATTAGTGTTGTATTTTTTAAGTAGGACTAGTTTGTGTGTGGGCAGGAAAAAAAAGCCTTCCGAAATCCCCGATTCCTTCCAGAGGCCTCTCAATTCTGAGGCATAACAACCGTGAAAAAGAAACGAAAGCTCGTTTAGGATGATGCGATGGCGTACGTGACTCACCACGAACACGAGCTTCCCCACGTTGGTCCACGGAAAGTCGTACAAAAGCTGCCTCACAGAGCCAATGTTCTGAAAAAAAAAGGGGGGGGAGGAGGAAATATTAGTGGGGGTGCTGACTGCTCTGCTTTGGGATTAAACTGTAGCACAAGCAGAGGGCAGTGAATCCATCCCAGATGCATTGACTGTACCTGGAATATTTGAATCCCACGTAAAGTCAGTCCCAAAGTGAGCGACGCCTCCACTTCTTTCTTGTCCTAAATCAAAGGTATGTCGTCAGCAGTTATCAAAAATAGGATGTATGCATTATAAAGCTGCCATCCACCTGTCTAGTGCTAGCAATTAGACAAAATCTATAAAACAAATTGACAACATGAAATAAAAATGGCCATTTCACAACAAAAATCATCTCAGACTTTTCAGGCATGGTTTCTTGAGCCTTTTTTTTTTGCGGGTCAGGCATCAGGGGGGCTAATTTTTGTTGTTGCTAAAATTTTAAGGGGTTAGCAAGCCAAAATGGCCACTCCAAAGCAAAATGGCAGACTTACTGTATCTGACGTCAAGACTTTTTGGTGGGTCTACTCGTGACGACTACCAAATTTTATGCTTTATGAGCAAATTAAATACATTTTCAGTCATAGCTTCTTGAGGCTGTTATGTGAGTATACATTAATTCCGTTAATGAAAACTAAACAAAAATATTTCCGTCAACACACATTTTTCACCGGACGAAAACTAGACTAGACTAGACTAAAATCCTCATTAACTCTTTGACTGCCAGACGTTTTCAGAAAAGGGATGCCGTTGGTGCCAGCCGATTTTAAGCATTTTGACTGATCTTTCAAGGTCCATAGAAAATTATGTGTTTGGACTATGGAAACACACATACTACCAAATGAAAGATTGGACTCTCATCTTTCAACAGAAAAAAAAAGTTTGTTTCTACCTTATTCCGTTTTTCAGTAATCCACAATAGAAAATGGTTAGTTTCACCTCTGTTTTGAAACAAACGTCTTTTAACGTCTTTGGCACTCCTCCATAGGATTTTACTAAACGTTATTTAACGTTTTTGGCAGTCAAAGAGTTAATAAACAATAACTGGTACTAAAGTATGCATTTCTGTCGACTAATGAAGACGAGATGAAAATGCACTTCACTTAATAAAAACTTCTAGTTCATGAACAAAAACGAGATGAAAATTATATGATTTTGTAAAATCCTGTCTGCTAATCTGTCACCGTGATACTGTCATGTGACACACAGTGACACACCCCCTTACAAATCTGCCGCTCCCGAGTGCAACACGCACAAATACATGGGACAGACAGGAGGTGAATTCACATTGAAAGGTAAAAAAAAAAAAAAAAAGAGTAAATTATAGTTATAACGTAATATTAATCCAACGGTTATAACGTTACAACAATAACTTTAATCCGACCGCTAACTAAGGCTTGCTAACATACTAGCTCGTAGCATCGAGCCAAAGTAGCCACTGTAATTGTGTGTGAAGTTGTTTTTCATCAAAAATATTTTTTTGATTTTATGTGAAATAGTTTTAGATCGGAAATGTTCAACATTATCTGCTGACAAAAAAAATATACAGGGCTAAAATGATTGTCCGGACTAAAACAGGCTACATTTTAAAATGTCTGATACAATTAACAGTAACTCAGGGTCGAGCCCTGTGTGCCCACCTTGTACAGTCTGTAGTAATGAACGGTGACGTCGTCGAGCTGCGCACACTCCTTGATGTACTTGAGGTGCGCCTCGGAGGCCGTGAGGGCAAACTGGTCCTTGTGCATGTTGGGGATATGTCTCAGGATGTAGTCGCGGCCCCGCTTGGCTATCACCTGAGCGAAAGGACGAGGTCAGGTGTGCTTGTTGATGCAACATGAGGATAGTAGAAAGGGGCGGGGGCAGCAGGTTTAGCATGTGACCTCCTGTATTTCGCATGTTGCGGTTTGCTTGTGTTTGTCATTTCCTGTTGTGAGTTGCGATAAGGAGGCAGATTGCAGGAAGTGTGGAGCAATCAGACGGGTGTGGTCTCATGAACCACGAAAACACATACAAAAAATCTGTGCCACTTCAGGCAACAAAAATAAAACTCAGCGCGTCACTTTTTTAAAAAAAAATAATTGTGCTTCATTGTGGTGGCAAAGCATTATGAATGAGAAGGAACATGACGCACTCACCCAGGGAGGGAAGTAGGCTTCGGGTTCAAAGTATTTGCCAAAGTGCTTGTTCCGTTTGAAGTTGCCCAGGTCGGCCTGCAGGGCGAAGGCAGCCAGCAGGAAGTAGGCCTCTTCCCGCTGGATGCACTGCGAGAGGAGCACCTGTTTCCTCAAGTGCCAGTAGTAGTAGTACCTAGCGGCGCGGTCACTACAAACACACGGTTAGCATAGCCTGTTAGCGAGCTAGTTGGCTAGCACGATGAGATGAGAAGGCCAGACTTGCCTGATCAAGCGTCCGTTTTCCACGTAATACTGAGCTCTGAAGTGGATGATCATGGGAGGGCCAAACTGGTCGATTCCCTGTCGAAGATATCAATGTTTATTCTCTTCAAAAGCAGGAAGTTGTCATTTAATGTTACACTGCTAGCTGTGTGCTATGGTACCTCCAACGGGCAGGCTAAGGATCTGTCTACGCACGATGAACGCAGATTTAAAAAAATAAAATAAATAAAAAACGGTCTTTATCTCCTTGGGAAACGTGTAAAGAATGACTGAATAATCAAAAGATTTCCTCCTTTTCAAGTGTGTAATGAAATGGTAGATTGGACATTTAATTCTTAACCAGACTAGATCAGGTTACCTGATTTTTAAGCCGTATCGCCTTACGCATGCTTTGTCAGCCACCTCGTTTGATGTTAAGGACCCGACTTGTTGATGTGGTTTGGAGCTTTGTTCTTTGAAGTGCTTGAGGGGACGTAACACGAAAAAACCTACTGTTCTTAAAACAGTTTAACATCCACCTAATTTTAGGTTGAAAGTAGCCAAACAATACCAGGAGTGGGGTTCGAACCCACGAGGACTACTGTCCATTGGATCTTAAGTCCAACGCCTTAACCACTCGGCCATCCTGGTGCTCTATGTGCGAGGAATATAAATGTTGTGTAAAATTCGGAGCCACCTCGTTTGATGTTAAGGACCCGACTTGTTGATTTGGTTTGGAGCTTTGTTCTTTGAAGTGCTCGAGGGGACGTAACAGTGACAAAGATTGTACATGAAAAACCTTCACGTACTGTTCTTAAAACAGTTTAACGCCCACCTAATTTTAGGTTGGAAGTAGTCAAAAAATACCAGGAGTGGGGTTCGAACCCACGAGGACTACTGTCCATTGGATCTTAAGTCCAACGCCTTAACCGCTCGGCCATCCTGGTGCTTTACAGAGGAGGCATATAAATATAGTGTGAAATTCGGAGCGGTTACCTTGCTGGCTTCCCTCTTCCATTCTTTGGGGCAGTACTTGGACAGTTTCTGATCCAGTTCCATGTAAATGTGTTCATTATCTGCGGGAACAAAGACACATTTTCAATTCACAAACTTCTTCTTTTTTTTTTTTTTTTACTTACAATATAACAACACAGAAAATAAAACCTACAGGATACATAATTAAACATCACAGCTAAAACTGTATTTGAACCTGCTAGCAGAATTGCATTGTACACCGGAGATCAGCACAAATGCACTATTGATGAACGCTTCATGTATGGGTGGTCACTTGTTGCTAGGCAGAGTTCGAGAGCTCAGTCTTAACTGCCGCACAGGACAATGATCCAATTGTCACATTGTTGCTGTCCAATAAAATAAATGCAACTTCTAAATATTTATCTGACAAATGACAAAAAAGGAAAAATTGTAGATACATTTTTTAAAGACGTCCCTATCCAGTGAAAAATTTCTATGTAGCTGACAAACTACAAAAAAAAATACTATATTGGATTAAAAATATATATATATTAAAATGTGGACATACAGTAAGTGTTTTTTTAATTGGAAATGACCCCAAAAAAAAAGTCCTTATTGACAGAGAGAAAGTTGAACAGCGCACGACTGGTTTGGCGACGACTGGTTTGGCGACCCCAGCTGAGGCCATGAGGTGGGCTTTGGGGGGGACAGTGGATGTCACAAAGCAGCTGGGTGGCCACTGTTTGCCTTGGGGATTTCACGCTGTTCAGACAAACACTTGAGGAATGTGCCACAATCAGACCCACTGGCTCCGAACCAGCGCACCGGCCGGGCCCATCATTGGCTCATCTGGAGGCCAGCTGTCTGAAAACAGTACTTTTTTTTTTTTTATCTTTGCAACACACGCTCTCCCTCCGCAGTTGCCTGCCTGCGTCATGTGTCATCTGCACACGCACACACACGCTGTGACTCACACGACCCTTACTGGCCGCACAATGGAGCCAGTCAGAACGAGGAGGCCCGGGTTCATGGAGACCTCCATGACAGCTAGGTGAGACATGCTACATTTAGGGCCCTTTGCGATTTTCCTAGCCAAGAAGAAGAAGGAATGCCAGGCTACACTTTTTTTTTTTTTTAATGCATCTGTGGTCACAGTGGGCACGACGTGACCACCCCATGAAAGGAATCCAGTGTGTCAAAAGAAGAGATACACTGCAGACAAGTTTCCGACACAAAATAGTGGACTCACTTTGAATAACACTGAGTCCAAACAGGTGACAGTCCTTCAGCCTCAGGAGGTCACACACCTGGACCAACAGCTCCTGGCACAGGGTCTTCACCTGAGAAGGAGAGGAAGGAAAATCAACAGGATGCGAGAAGTTCTCTGCAGCCGCGGATTTTTTATTTAAAGGGATAATTGACTCATTTGGCCATTTTCAGCAGGAAGAAGTTAATCATTTATCTAGAATGAATTCGATAACTTTATTATTTGACTTGCTGTCAACCGAAAATGACATCATATATGCTCAAGGCTCAGATAACGACCAATCACGTTGCATGGCCACACCCAGAAAAAAGCTAAGCTGTGATTGGTCGTTACTCTGAGCACCTGTGACCTCATTTTCAGTTGAAAGTTATCTAATTAATTCTAGACTAAATATTAGCTTTTTATTGCTGGAAATGGCTAAATGAAAAAATGTAATTCTTTCATTCGATAATAAAAATGTCATTTCTTTTGTTACATGTTAAATATCGCAATAATATCGATATCGCTATAATCAGCAACTATATCGCATGATTTTCCAATTATCGTGCAGCCCTTCTAGAAGCCGTAATATAATTCCTTGTGATGTAAACGAAGTGGGGGGACACGATACCAAAATCAGTTCTCACTATGACAAACTGCTTTTCTGAATTATATAACAGACAAAAACGTAAAAAATAAACCTTATTAACAGTGCCCATCAAAAGTTACTTTTATTGTCACCGCCAATCCATGAAAATTTGAGAGAAGGTAACTAATGGCGTGTCAATTTCAAAACAATTCTAACCGTGACAACATGCGTGAGTTGCACTCACATTAACTATGATGTTGAGCGTGTCGTCATTGGGCAGAAAGACACAGACGCAACGGCGGTCCTGCATGGCTTTGTTGTTGAGGAAGTTCACTTTGTTCATCTTCGTGTGACCGCCCCCTCCCTGCCCCCCTCCTCCTCCTCCTCCACTGGTCCGCTACCACCACCACTGATGCGCCGACTTCAGCCGCGCTTCAGCACTCGCCTGGAAGAGGAGCATGGAGATCGCCGGTTGCGCTCGACCGCTGTGGAGACACAAGGATACACAGCGCAAGTTATCTCTTTGACTGCCAAAAACGTTAAATAACGTTTAGTAAAATCCTATGGAGGAGTGCCAAAGACGTTAAAAGACGTTTGTTTCAAAACAGAGGTGAAACTAACCATTTTCTATTGTTGATTACTGAAAAACGGAATAAGGTAGAAACAAACTTTTTTTTCTGATGAAAGATGAGAGTCCAATCTTTCATTTGGTATTATGTGTGTTTCCATAGTCCAATAACATAAATTTCTGTGGACCTTGAAAGATCAGTCAAAAGATCAGTCAAAATGCTTAAATCGGCTGGCACCCACGGCATCCCTTTTCTGAAAACGTCTGGCAGTCAAAGAGTTATGAAAACAGCAGGACAAAAGAAAGTCGGTGGCCATGAACTGCCGTGAGAGGCATTATGAACAACCCTGGCTTATATCGACGCCTCCTTAAAATAATCGCCTAAGTCATTTTTTCGGATTTTTCAGGAAACACACAAAAAAAAATGCTTAATGAAATTGAAAATGAAAAAATATATATTTTGCAAAAAAATTAATTAGGCAATTGTTTAAAGAGGGTGACGATATGAAAAAGTTGTTCATTTTAAAGTTAGTACAGACGCTCCCCTACTTACGAACATTCGAGTTGCGAACAACGGTACATACGAACATTTCTGCGCGTACAGTATGTCGAAAAATGTTCGGAAAGAAATGCTGTAAGTTCGATTTTGTATTGCGCGTAGTGCTTCTTTCCGCCGCTAATACCGACGATTGGCGCTGTGAGAGCCCATTGGAGGCTGAGCAACGTGGCGAGGAGGAGGAGGAAGAAAACGCCGGTCCCCATGAAGCAGGAAATAACTTTTCAAGCCGATTCCAGCGACGACGAAGAATCTCTCATGATATAAAATCCTCCTCTTCCTCCTCCTCCATCATCTCCTTAAGCATCGAGTACATCTTCCAAAAGTAAGTTAAACTTCATTTTATTTATCTTTTTACGTACATGTACATACTGTGTGTGTGTGTCTTTCGCTCTCTCTCTCTAACATACGTAGTACATTACAGTACTGTACGTATTCTCTCCATTTTATTAAAAGTTTTTTTCAGTACAAACCAATGCAGGTTACTTGTACAAGCCTTAAACATACTTATATGAACCTTCAATATACTTATATAGGCTTTAAACATAAATTATAATACAAAATAAAGCACTGAAGCAACTTACGAACAAATTCACCTTACGAACGATCGTCCGGAACGTAACTCGTTCGTAAGGTGGGGAGCGTCTGTATAGTGTTCAAACATCACATTTGGCAAACTCGACCACAATGGAGACACAATGACGGAGAGTGTGAGCTGCCCGAGGGGTGTGAAAATTCTCAGGCAGGACAAAAGAAGGTCGCAGAACAATCAGGGCATCAACACTTCTTCCTGCTGAACGTCACTCACCTCCAAGGTTTCTGCCTTGTCATTACTAACAGATTGGGAAGTTTGGGGCGGGGATCAAATTACAGCGGAAGAAGAAGAAGCCAACTAGCCTTTGATAAGAAAGCAGCCGAACACACCTATTTAAATGAGGACCACATTCTAATGGTAAAAATATGTCAATCAACTGCCTGGCAGGTAATGGCTAACATGAAGAAAATACTCATCCCGATTCATTTGGTAATAATTGAAATCACGATTAGGACAATCATTTGTTTTTTGGTACGAAACAAAAAATGTTGAACATGTAAAAAATATTAAGACAAATAAATGTCTTTGAAACACTGTAATTATGCAAGTTCCTTTTGGACCAAACCAGATTTATTGAATTAGTCATAATAATAATAAAAAAAAAAAAGTGCAAATATATAAATTAGTATTAATAATCTTTTATTTTTGTCGATTATGCCAATTTGTGGAGTGTAATAACCGAAATTGTCATTTAATTTCAATTAATTGCACAGTAACATACTAGTCCGTACGTAACATTAACATAAGAGTTCTGCTTCCCCACAAGTTCAAGTCGATTCCCCACAATGATAGTTAAACCTGGAAAAAGGGCCCCATAATGTAGCAAAAACAAACACATGCACGCGTGTAAGTATGAGCATGAAAGACGCTACTATACAGCAGCTGCTGGTACGAGGTTAATGAGAAGCAAGCTACTTCTAATGACCAACATTAGAAGCGCCAGAAGGTTGTACGCACACCTGTGACGAGCAAGAGGTACAAACAGGCTCGTTTCATTTCAGTTCATTTCGTTACAAAGTCATGTCAAGTGAATTCATTTGTTACTGACTGAAAATGTTGCAATCATCGATGTCGTTTTTTTTTTTAAAAGTCACCTTATAACATATCATGTGTAGTGTAAAGGGACACGCAATGATACTGTAAACCTTGACTCATAGCTTTTTGTGTTGGCGTCAAAAAACAATGGCCGAAAATGCTAACCATACACGTGGGACTGAAGTCTCATGAGACTTTCTGACATTTCACATGATGGCACACAGCGTAGCCATTGTTTGATTTTTGGAGGCATATTTTTGGTTGACCTCCCACTTTTGGCATTATGAGGGTGTTCATATGTCATATTTCTGGCAACACAATGTTAAATTATTCTTTCTGAATGAATAGACAATTGTTAGCGGGCACGAATGGGAATGGAGAAAAAGTGACTTTTGTCCAGCTGGCATGGGATCGATTCCCACTCCGTGCCCCCGTTCACTCATCTTGTGACCGACTTGTGAGAAGTCGAGGTCCTCCGTAATACAGTAGTGGCTTTGTAGAAAATTTTTATTTTTAATTTAACCATTATTTATCTAGGTAAAGCAATTGAGAACAGATTCTACAAGATTAATCGCCCAACCCTAGATGAACTCATTCAAACCCTTAAACGTGTATTTACGTTTTTAATACGTTTTCCTTCACTCCCAAAAACATATTTATATGTTTTTTTTATGCAAGAGCAAACAGAAGGCGGCTTTGATGCAGCTCCTAACATGAAGAGGTGGTTTTAAGCAATTGTAATGATTACCCAAAAGAGTATAAGAGATCAGCCAGGGCCATGTTGCAAAAAGCTGTTTTTGGCAGAGTTTTCAACAGGAATGTGAATAATGATTAGCTTAGCTATATTCTAATGCTAATTGCTGCAAAACGGAAACAGATAGAAATATACTTTTTTTTCCTAATAAAATAAGAGACTAATCTTTCTTTTGGTAGGTTCCATGTTTTTGTAGCAAGAGAACACAATATTCCGTGGGCCTGGCAAAATCAGTTAAAGTCCAGTAAAACAGGGGTTGAAAGGGGGTTGCTTCAGTGAAAATGGCTGGGAGTGAATGAGTTAAATGGGACTCTGTGAGTGTCCTGTTGTGCCTCAAGGGGGCTTTTTAGGGGATTGTGTGCTTTTCAAAATAACTTTTTAGGAGATCAGTTGCACTTCTAAGGGAAGTTTTAGTAAATCAAGTGTGCTTTGCGGGGATTACATAGAGCATTGTTTGTCCATTTAATGGAATCAGTTGCGATCATGCTGAGTTTTTACTTTTTAGGAGGATCAGTTGCAATTGGTGCAGACCTTTAAGTCGAGGTCCAGTATAAGCTGTGTAGAAAATTACAATGAGACGTGTTCTTCTTGTGTGGCCTTAAAAAAGTGGGTTGAACACTGAGTATAGCGGTTCGAGGTGAGTCAGCCATAACCCGGTAAAGTCATCTTCTAATGCGTTTAAACATCTGCACACGAGACCGCAGAAGGCCACAAAAATTCTCCAACCAATTAGGGTGAGCGAGGGAGAGTGGCGGATAATCACATTAGCGCCCGCGCTGAAGTGTGATGCAAACACCGGCGCGGGGTCATAACACAAAAGAGCGGCCAACTGAGCTTCCTGCGGCCTTTTCAGCCTCGCAAACAGAGATTCTGTCAACGTGGCAAACCTCTCAGCATCGGCGCTTGTCATCAAATCCCACAAAAAGGGCTTCAGAGAACGAGAGAGAGAGAGAGAGAGAGAGAGAGAGAGGGCCTCTCTCTCAAACTACGCAGGTTTCTTTCTTAGTTCCTGACAGGATGACTGAGAATTGCGAGTCAAAAGGAAAACTTCCTCAGCTTTGGAGATTTAAAAAAAAAAAAAAAAAAAGCAAATCCCCGGAGGAGGCTGTCACTGCGCCGCAGGTAGAGGAAGTGTCAATGCTGAATAAAAAGAGAGCGAGAGAGACGGGGGGGTGGCGTTCAAAGGCGAGGGCCGTGAAAAAAAGGGAAAGTGCTGCAGTCAGGAGAATTCCGTACTCACTCACATCTGCTTCTCATTCCGACAATGGCGGCCATTGATTCGGGATGCAGCGCCCGCAAACTGCATTCCTTGATAGCGTCCCACAACTGTCCAAATAACTACATAATAAACGGTCAAGTTAATTCAGAACTACACTAGAGCGCATTTCATAAGTTAGCTTTAAATTCAGTTGTCAAACGTGGTATGTTAGGGCTGATCGATCCTGAAAAATAATCTAATTGCGATTTCCCCTCAATATTGCGTTTGCGATTTAAGATGCATTATTTAGTCCCCTTCTTCCCTTGCATTTTTTAACAAACACAAGCAATAAATTTGTCTGTATAAAGGTACAATTTATTTTATTTTTTTTTACATAAATGATTCTAGTTTATAGATTAGCCTTACGCTAAACGAAAGACAAATGAACCATGAATAAAAAAAATAGTTAACTAAAGTATTGTCTTTTAAGCATTCACTAGTACATGACACAAAATTCTACCAAACAAGTGTAGCATAAGCATATAATAGTAAATCATAAATTAAAGAGCACAAACTTGCACGCACGCACGCACACAAAAAATTTTTAAAAAAAAGAGAGCGAGCAATGATGATGACGATGACTCGGGAAGGCTGCCGAATGAATAATACTGAGCTCTCAAAAAAAATACAAAATAATTGAAATAAATGAAGTTCATTAATTCACCTGTGGCAGAATGGTTATGAACACTGACTGCTTTGGTAAATTACCTCATCTTTGTACACAGCCAAGTATAAGATGTGTAACGAGGATGTGGGAGGGAAAAAAAACTGGCGAAGAAAAATCAACCTGAATTACATAAAAGATGCGGAAAATGGTGTTGTAATTGACAGACGAGCACGGCTGTTTTTTTTTTACGGTCCGCGCACGCCGCCATTTATCGCACCCGTGGAGATGTGGGCTCTCTTTGAAAGGTCGTGACTTTTTCCCACGGCCAGGAGAGCTGTTTATTCAGCTGAAGAGAAAATGCCGCTGAGCTTGACGACTGGCTCTAAATCACAGCGGTCACGCGGCGGCTTTAGCCTTGACGGTGATGCTTAGGGTGACTCCTCCCCTCCCCCAGGAAAGACGCTAGCTAGTTGGTAGGCTGAGAGTCGGGATAGAAAGAGGAAAAATCCTTTTACGCCGGCCACACTCGATTTCTTTTTTTGGGATGTCATGGAGTAAACATACTGCTGTGTGTATTGCGCTATCATGTAGGTTAGCAAAAGAAACTTAGTGACAAATGTGGACCTGCCTGGTGTGTTTTAGCCTTTAATCCTAATCTCCCAATGGAAGAAGAGTCAGATTTTCTGATGTCAAGATCAACTAGCAGACAGTTGCAACAGAAGCTTAGGCGTCCAGTCCGGCATGCTACTCGAGTGATAGTCTTACTTAACTCGCAAGTGAGTGGAGAGTCGAGGAATGGATTGTGTGTGACCTCAGGCTGTAACTAGACTACGCATAGCCTGAATACTGGGT
Source organism: Vanacampus margaritifer (assembly GCF_051991255.1). Classification (NCBI taxonomy): domain Eukaryota; kingdom Metazoa; phylum Chordata; class Actinopteri; order Syngnathiformes; family Syngnathidae; genus Vanacampus; species Vanacampus margaritifer. The sequence continues at coordinate 64,087,291 of NC_135432.1, forward strand.
CGGGCCACCTTCTGATTGTCGACTAACCCTCATCTTGAGAGCTGCTTGTAACAGTTGATCAGTTTATGTCATTAAAAGTCTAATATGCAGCGGAAAGTGCTTAGGAGATCATTTTTAGTACACAGTCAATTCTGTAGAGTAAATTTGACTCTGTTTAGAGTGGGACCAAATAGACTCAGTTTTAGAGTGTGCTAATATTTACACTTGGAAGAGAGTAAAATAAAGAATTCAAAAAAAAAAAGAAATACATAAAAGTCACTCAAGGTTTGAGGAACGAACTCATGACCTTCAGTTTGGGAGACTGCCACGCTACATCCTGAGGTATGCCCCTCCCACTGTGTGCTTACACCTCAAAGAGGAGACCGAAAACGATTTTTGCTCTTGGAGCTGACACGAGCAACACATTAACACACAGCAGTATCTGCGTGTGGCTCAGGGAGTAGGTCGGAAGTCTCCCAAGCTGAAGGTTGGGAGGTTGTTCCTCCACCCTTGAGTGACTTTTATTTATTTATTTCTAATTCTTTATTTTACTCTCTTCCAAGTGTATATATTACTCTAAAACTGAGTCTATTTGGTCCCACTGTAAATAGAGTCAAATTTACTCTACAGAATGTATTTACACATACAGATAAATCTGTGTAAACATTTTGCAAGCTTTTGTAACAATTTCAAGCATTTCTCTGTAGTCCTGGCCAATCGGTTGATTAGTAAGTAATTCCCACTAAGAAACAGAAAAGAAAAGTGGAATCAGTTTCTTATTTTTTGCGAATAACAAAATAGGAGCCGAGTGGAAGGCAATCACAGACACGTTGCACATTTTGCCGTACGATATCATCAGCACATAGCACAACTTTCCAAGATGGTTGCTCTGTGTGTCACCAGCGAGTGGAAGTCATCACACTGTTAGGGAGTCATCTCAATAGTCATAGCCGTTGTCCTGTCCAACCCCGATCTGTGAACATTGTGTTTGTCTCGCTACTTACTCAGCTAACAATAGCAGCTCAAGGGAGTCAAGCAAAGCTAAAAAAAAACCTCTGCCCTTTGGTTATAGCTTGTTGCAAGTCTTTTCTTGAATAAACAAAAGGAGCATACCTTCATTCGTGAGTGGCTGCTATCCATGTGGTTTGGATTGAAGCGACTGCATGCACACAAGCACACACACACACACGCTCACACAATTCGCAGAGCAGGACAAGTGGACATGTTAGAACAGACCCAGCTCCCCGCCCCAGCGCTCAAGCCCGAACCGCGCGTGAGTAATTCTGCAACACGCCGCAGAGACGTCAACCCGGCCATTACGTGTGCTCGAAATAGAGCACGGCAGCCTTTAAGGAGAGGGTTAAGACGCGAGCTGCAATTACAGCAAAGCCCAAACTCTGCTTGTTTTGATCTTAGCCTGCCTTCTGACAGTTTGCTGTTGAGTCCCGTGTGGCGTTTTCATACCTGGAAGAGGTCTCGTTTCCCAGCAAAAGTTTGCAACCAACTGCAAGAATTGGAATGTTTAAAAAAAAGTTGGCGGAATGTGTAACAACATCCAGCTGCGTGCATCCACCTGGTAGCCAGCCAGCGAATGAATCTATCAGCCAGTCATCGCGGCAGAAAGCTGACCTCAATGGAAGGAAAAGCTATAATGAAAACCAGCGTTGTATCAAGACGCAGGGAATAAAAGGTCTTCACTTCTCCACTTCCTTGAAAGAACCAGAGCGAAGGGAAAAAACACAATCTAAGGAAAGAGAGACAAATGCAGGAAGAACGGAGACATTTGGGGGGGGGGGGGTAGGGGGGGGGGGGTAGAGCAAGTATGTTTCAGAAACTAGCTCATTATTAGTCACAGCCGTTTTTCAGTTCATTACGCTTCATAAAGCCAGTTTATTTCTTTACTTTCTGGTAATTATAGTAAGTTAATAATTTTAATGGAGATAATAGATTAGGTATAGGAGTAAAGGGAACAAATTAAACAATTTATGAAGTGAGACCACTCTACCAGGTAGAAGACTCACTTTTTCTTCCAGAGCATTTTAGCATCCTCCAAAACACCCCCCCCCCCCCCCCCCCCCCGCCCGAGCCAACGTCGATCTTGCCGTGTTGACTTTAAGAGCGAGCACATCCCCAGAGAATAGAAAGAAAACAATAGCGCCAACAATCCACTAAAACGCGGATGTAAATCAAATCGATCTGAGAAACTTTCAGGAAGACTTTTGCGCATTCGTCTTCTTGCATTCCAAACATTCATCTCAATGAGTCATATCAAAACACACAATGACCATCCTCGTTCACACATTTCATCCTTGTTTCCTACTTCAACACCATTCATCCTGTCCAGACACATGGAAAAAAAAACGCAATGTTCGCTTGTTCAGTTGAGTGAGTAGCACAATATTCAACAGTTATTACGCAACATATGTATGGCGATGAGCTATGTTGATTTATTGCCTATAGCTATTGCTCGTGTCCGGGCCCCAACCTGTCCTCTCCAACTCCTACATAATATCATTGTTAAGGCATACATATCCACCCTTCTTCAAAGTTTTAAGTTTATTAAAAAAAATAATAATAATAATAAACACCAATGTATTACTTCATTATGACTTGTCGAACTCTGACTGTATTTTCAAGGAGTGTAGTGGGACATCTTGTACTGTGAGTCACAATTGACCCCAATTATAGTTCAAAAATACATTATAACAATGTAGAAAACATTTTTGAGGAATGGAAACTCCCTGCTAGACCTCTACTTTTTAGTATTTAAAAACATTTATTTCCATTTAGAGACTAAAGGGGATCACAAATATCTAATACAAATACACATTCATTCGCATTATATTATACACACACGCACAGATTATGTAAAACTCTGTTGGGATTTTTCAACATTCACATAAACAAACAAAAAAAAAATCCTCCTGAAAATGTTGATGGTTAAACACGCACCAGGTCACATTGATCCGTGAATATTTCTTGTAGACCACAGAAACAAAAACAAAATGAATATAGGCAGTCGACATTTTGCCGTGAACAGCCGAATCATGCAGTGGACGTGGTTCCCGCCTCGCTTCACCCCCTTCTGTGTCCTTTTTACCAAGTTTTCATTTTCTTTTGCCACCCACGGCAATACCAGCCTAACCCTAACCCTAACACTCAGAGCAGGTTTATCAGGCGGTGGGACACATTGGTGTCAAGAAATTGGAGTTAAAAAATGCACAGAGCAGGATTCGAACCCATGACCCAGCACCGCTAGCTGGCGAGTTACCGGTCACAGCAAAATATCCACAGCAATAAATATATTATGGTATACAGTGTTCCCTCGTTTTCCGCTGGTGTTATGTTCCTAAAAATAACCGCAATAAATGAAATCCGCGAAGTAGCTAGCTTTATGTTTTACATTTATAATAAACAGTTTATACACTTTTCTCTTTGAGGCTTTTACTTCTTCTCCCATTTCTCTCTTCTTTGTAAAAATTCTCAATGTTCAAACCTTCATACATTTTATAAAATAGATACAATACTGTAAAAACAACAACAACAACAACAAAAACATGGAGAATTGCACACAACAAAAATCTGCGATACAGCGAGACCGTGAAAAGTAAACCGTGTTATAGCGAGAGAACACTGTAACTCTCTTGGTCATGTTGTGGGTTAATTGAACTATTAACAATTTTAAGTCTTGAAAATACGTTTTTTTTATTGGAAAAAAATAGTAAAACAGGTAGATAGTAAAATAGTAAAACGATACTGCTTTGCCTTACTTTTTTGTTCTTTCCTTTTTATTTTAGGGGCAATGCAAGGAGGTCACAAATGTCTCATTTACACATTTTTTAAATATTGCACTGAGTCCTACTCTTTTATTTCCATTTCTATTATTTCACTCCAATTTATGAAAATCTAAAAGCATGAGTAAGGATTCATGGTGAATACAACAAAACTATTCCACATGGTCGCCACTTTGGCTTAAAAACGCTCGATTCGTCTTATATAGATGGCATCCGTAAAGTTGCGTACATATCCTGTTGTCATTGTATATCATTTGAATGAATCCGTGTGCGCGTGTGTCATTGTAATTACACAACAACAAGGGGAGGAAATTAGTACTACTCCAAAGAATGTGGATTTCTCTCAAGGGAGAACGTTGGGGGGGAGAAAAAACGACGACTTTTCTGTTTCATCATCAAATATAATGCACGATTACATAAATAGTAGAAAGGCTACGAAATTCAATTACAATGCCTCCTTCACAAAAAAAAAAAAACAAGCAGAAAGTTGCTAACTTAAATTCCATGGCAACATTCCCTGTGTACTAACGCTGGCAGCATCATCGAGTTACGTACGTGCCCGGACACGGTTTTACAACGGGTTCAAATTGCCCACTTGTCATTATAAAGAAAGAAACAACCTATAAAATGAAAATATTGACATTTTTACGAGTTTTATGCAGTGACGTCACTGCCAGAGCTAGCTTGGATTAAGTTTTTTTTTAAAGGAGTCAGTGAACGACCGCAAAACTCACCTTTTTCCCGAGAGGGGGAAAAAAAAACTACGTATTCCCTTGAAAATAGGTTATTCCAGACGCGGTGTTGTTCGCGGTGATGGAGAATATAAAGGGAAAAAGATATCCGTGATGCCGAGAAAAAAACTTTTAGGTTCGACGGAGACGTTTGTGGGTCGACTCGCGCCACATTCTGCCCGAGCTCGAGCTCCTCTTCTGGGTTTACATGAGCTCGGAGAGAGGGGGCGTTCGGCAGGGGTGGACTGGAGATAGAGGACGACGTAAAATGAACAATACCGTCGCGAAATGTCACATTTTCGGTTGGATTCACGTTTGAAACACGATTTATGTAATACTCTGTGTTTTTACGGGTTGTTAATGTCTACAATCACGAAACGTCGCCGTGCTAATTTCGATCTCCCCCATTTGCATCAAGAGTTGGTATCGTCCACAACGGCCTCTCATTCCTGACTGGTTTGCAAGATTGGAAGTGTCCCACTGGCTGTGGAAGGGGAGCCAGCGGGGGGGACCATATATAAAGATATTTAAAGTAAGTCCTGAAAAAGCGTTCCAATGTGGGCCATCTTATTTTTAAGAGCGGAAACTACTTACATCGTCTAAAAAAAAATGTCCCAGTGTTCGTCATAAATCAACAAGTCGACTCCAGAATGAAGTCACATCCTTTTTCTGTATCACAAAACTGATAAAGCCAAACCCGTTGTAATGATTTAAAACGGCGGAAGCACCTTTAGTGCACTGTAACGAATTGACTGCAGAATTTACAAGAAATAACTGGCAAAAAAAAGTTGCCAGCTAATTATTGTAAAATCTCAGTACATTACTGTATTTTTTTGTACAAGTATTTACTGTATATAAATTCCAGTTACTTACTGCATTTACTTTTACAGCAATTCACTGTAATCTAGTTTACAATTGTTTCTTGTATTCTACGTAATTTACAGGAATTTACTGGCAACAAAAGTTGTTGTTTACGCCGCTGTGGGTGTGAACACAACCAACTTCCATGCAAAATGCACAAATGCTTTCACAAAGGCGAAAACATCTTTTCTTTTGGATAAAAAAAATGGCGCAAAACTATGGTTTTCATGTTTTGGAATAAATATCATGAAAAAAAAGCCAAAGAAAAAGAAAAATGAAAAGAAAAAGGTTGCTTTGACACTTATGAGATGAGCTCCAGCAACAAGGCACTGTACTATCCGGCGCCATCTGAATGTTATTGTCGTTTGTCTGAGACAAAAGAAACGTTGAAGTCATCTTGAGCGTGTCACATCTGCGCACGCAAAGAACGACAGGAAGCATGAATGAGAAATGAGAGGAGGAAAAAAGTGATGGTGATGGCGGGGATGAGGTCAAGGAGTGAATGTCACCAGATGGTACGGTGAAAACAACAGGCCATGGTAACCTTATACAGTAGATGTCCTTTCATTCAAGCACTGCGGTACGTTGGGCCGAAGACGTAAAATGTTTTTAAAAATAAATAATAACAATAATAATAATTAATAATAATAATAATAATAATAAATCGCAAGGTTTATTTCTTTTCAAAATATTTACATTATTGGTATTCATTTTACATAAAGTAAAAAAAAAAAAGATTCATCAATGGTTAAAATCTATAAAGGGAAAATAAAATCATTAGGAAAAAATCAATAACAAAGTCTGTAATAATACAAGTAAAGTAGGTTTAATAAAATACATTTTTATAAAATAATATAAATAGAATAATTGAAAATCTAAACTAAAGTAATTAATTAATTTATATATATATATATATATATATATATATATATATATATATATATATATATACATATATATACAGTATATATATATATATATATAAATTAATTGCTTTTTTTTAACAGTATATGGTTAAATAAAATGAACAAAATGAAAGTAAACATGTCAGTGAGTACATATAGAGTATACTGAAGGATAAACGCGACATGTACTGCACGTGTCATCGTTTGCAATTCAAATGGCAAAGCGGTAATGCAGGCTATACATAATTACTGTATTACCATCACCTCGGCGCAGTTGTGGAATTTGCCTGTGTAGATTTGAACACATGCAGGCACTCTGCAGTGGCGTCCCGCAGTGTCGTACACCCCCCCACGCCGACCGACTGAGCCCAATGACTCGCTGCTGCCGGCTTTAAAAGAGTCATTTAAAGCCAGTCAGCAGCTTTTGTCATTAGCTCACGATGTGCAATGGGCTAGGGAAAATGAGACACTGTGTAATGGACGTGTGTGTGCGACTTTGCATGTGTGTGTGTGTGTGAAAATATTTGGATGAACTTGAAAATGGTTGTAGCTGCTAAATAATGCATTGCTATTGACGTTGCTTTTAAAAAAACATGCTAAATTCATGCGAGCTTTTGTGCCTCCCAAGCATCAAGAGAGCATGTTGAGCAAAGTAATGAGCTAATGGGGCCTTTTTTTTTTTATGACATCGTAATTCGTAAACAACATATTGATTTTTATTTATTTATTTATTTTTTAGCCAGGGACATCAGTGCTTTAAAACAGTGTTTCCCAATCAGCGGCACGCATAACCCCAGGGGTACGTGAAAACATTTAATAATTAATTTCACAGATCAATTACATGGCGCACAGCTGCGCTGTTAAAAACAAACGCAGAATAAGATTTTTTTTTCATTCATTTTGTCCCGTGTATTGGTACAGTCAGTCCATAAAGCCCAGCTAGGCCGTGTAACACAGCAGCTTACGAAGAGAGTTTGGCTTGTGGACGCCGGACTGGAGATGACAAGTTAGCTTAGTGCTAGCTAGCAGGTACAAAATAATGCAGATGGATTTGCAGGACTCAAGCAAGAAATACAACTTGGATTTGTTAGCCAGGTTACGACAAGGGATCCTGGAAGTTAGTTTAAGTATAAGCTATTTTAAACTAATAAAGAAAACCTTTCTATAGGTTAACCTGCTGTATCATCGCAATTCGAGTGTTTCAGTACTTGCTCGTTAACGTGAATACGAATAGCAAGCGCATATTTGTGTGAGTTCAAGCTCTAATATGTGTTTAATAGTTACGTATATGTTCATATGTATGGGACTCACATCCTCTTTGAGAAATAACTAATATGACAGCAGCATACTGAATCACAGTGGTTGTGAAACTATTTTTCATTTGTGACAGTTATACTGCCCCCGGTGGCCCAACCAGAGACAGCAGCGCAATGAATTTAGATGAGACCAGAAACTCATCAATTAGCACAAACTGAGTGCGTAATGTTTTATTTCATGATGTTATTATTACACCATGTTTCAAAACCTATGACCTCCCCCTCCCACTATGTGGAACGTTAGCATCCGTGGCCATTGTAGACTCCGCAGTACTAACGTGTCACCTGAGAGTGTAAATTCAGACATCAGTGCACTGTGCTATCTCATGCATGCACCCTCTGCCCCCCTCCCTGCTGTTAAAGCTCCATCCCCCTTAACTGCAGTAATAGCATTCCTGAATATGTGACTGACTGTGGGGGTGACTTACATTATAAGCAGCCTTTCACCGGAACCAACACGTCATTTTATGGTATTTATAGTTTACCGATACTCTTACTCTAGTGTTTTTTATAGTTGTATATATATATATATATATATATATATATATATATATATATATATATATATATATATATATATATCTTTGACTGCCAGACGTTTTGAGAAAAGGGATGCCGTGGGCGCCAGCGGATTTAAGCATTTTTGACTGATCTTTCAAGGTCCACAGAAAATTATGTGTTTGGACTATGGAAACAAACATACTACCAAATGAAAGATTGGACTCTCATCTTTCATCAGAAAAAAAAGTTAGTTTCTAACTTATTCCGTTTTTCAGTAATCAACAATAGAAAATGGTTAGTTTCACCTCTGTTTTGAATAAACGTCTTTTAACGTCTTTGGCACTCCTCCATAGGATTTTACTAAACGTTATATAACGTTTTTGGCAGTCAAAGAGTTAAATATATATATATATATATATATATATATATATATATATATATATATATATATATATATATATATATATATATATATATGAGAACTATGATCTCAACACATTAAACTCTGTCAATAAACTTATGCTTATATTATGCTTTTTTTTTTTTACTTTGTCATCCATCAAGAAGAGAAGACAAAAGTAACACTGAAGAAACAGGAATCGTCAATAACATGAGGAACAATAACAAACGATACGAACATCCTTGAGCTATCCTGTCAACTGAAAGCTTCAGCCAAGACAAAACAGTGTCAAAAAATGCACGTACAAACAGTTAACAGTGAGAGGTGATAGTGAGAAGAGGAAAAGGAGAACAAATATTTGGCTTCAGTGGAGACATGTTTGGGTTTCATCCCTGTTGTCCAAAGTCCAAAAACCCTGAAAAAAAAAAAGAAACAGTGCCAGTCGAAACCCTCACAGGTGTGGTCTGACCTCGGATTCTCACACGTGCTTTTGTTTTGTTGACCAGGAAAAAAGACATCAGATTGCCCGATTGTTGGTATGTGTGTACCTCTTTAAATATTCAAATAGTTTAAGATGAGCAGACAAATGTCTGACCGGTTTTCCAAGCAGATTGGGAAATGGTGTGTGTGTGTGTGTGTGGGGGGGGGGGGGGGGGGGGTGTCACTGTTAACGCACTCTACAACCACAAGAGTTTTTTTTTTAATGAACTGATTCTAAAGATTCAGTTCACTTAAAAGGAACTGTCATGCCCATCACTACCTGCTAGACTTATTTGAAGAGGTTAACTTTTATGATTGTTGACCTCAACCGTTTTTCAAGAAGATCTGATAGGAACAAAACACATCGCAGGACCATATTTCAGAGACATCTAATAATCGGACCTTTGCTGCCTTGAAATTAAATTTTATACCGATTGTCAATATGTGTGCATGCCACTTAAGGGCGTAATGTTTCGTTACAATGTGACATCGCCACCTACAGGCCTGGCATGCATCTGGGATAGTTCTCAATTGATTTTGCGGTAGTGTGCGAGTCGGGATTATTGCGTTCACGTTGTCGTCTCAACGTGATGCCTTTTTATCGTCTCGGCGTGGGAGTCATTTCACCTGTCATTACCCTCCCAAAATCAACTTCATCTGCAGTTCCGGCACGGTTAAGCGTCAACGCTCTACAGTCTGATGCCTTTATTAGCGCCTTTAATCTGCGCGCGCCGCCCTTTGTTCTTTTGGCGTCTCACACTCCTTTCACCCCCCGGCGCCGTAAACCCGCCGAGGACTTTTCAAATTCCCACCAACGCCGTCTTGAAAGAGACGTGAAGACTTTTTTCTTTATTGAGCAACCTGATCTGAGACGTCGGCTACAGTATGTATTAAATTGGATTTATGGTGTGTGCTTTAAGTGAGCCAATTTCCTTTTGTTTTCCCTCTCAATTGGCACAATTGGGATATGCGAATACACACCAAAAAAATTATCTATTTAGACCAGAATCAGGCCTTTTACAAATGTAGAGCAAAATCTGATACGCATCTAATATCTAACAACGCGAGTTCTCAGTCACGCTTACTCCTAAATTCCATAGAGATCTGTTTGGAAAATGTGTCACACTTTAAATGTGAAACTCTTTTTTTTTTTCTGGAGAGCTCAGTATTGTTCATTCGGTAATTTTACCGATTTGACATGTCATCATCATTGCTCTCCTTTTTTTCTTTTTTCTTTTTTTTTTTTTTCTGGGAGATTTCTTTTTTTTTTTTTTTTTTTTGTATGTGGGTGATTATGTGTGTGTGTGTGTGTGTGTGTGTGTGTGCGTGCGTGTGAGTCTCCATAAAAAAATAAAAATAAAAATAAATGTGAAACTCTTGCGTAGTGGTTCTGGAAACTGTGACACGTCCATCTCGGGCGGCCATTTTGACAGTTGCAGTCAACTGAAATCATTGATTCATAAAACATATTATTGTAAAGAACTCTTTTGATTTGACTTCCCTTCTGATGTGAACTGCAATTTCAATTCAGCTTTAGTTACAAGGTGACAACAACAAAAATGTCATCGGTGGCGTGACGCGCCATAACAAACGTTGTCTATCACCACAAACTGCATTTATCAAGAGGACATGTTGTCAATGACCTTCCAGCCAGTGGCGCAGGTGATTAAACTCCCCGGTAAGAACGCTTTACGGCCTTTATGTTGCCAGGCAACCGGGAAATGTAGTGACTGCAAAACTGGCCGACACATTACAAGGATCAAGAACTATAGCATGATGATACATATATAGTATATAGTATTTAAGACACTTAACATTGATGTTAGCATAGCGGTTAGCATGACCGAGAATGTCATAAGATTTCCAGAAGGTCGTAAGTGTGTTAAAAAAGCATCTAATCAGATCTCTGTAGCATCATCTCAATGTTCCTCGCAGTTTACGGGATTAGTATTAGTTATGAAAATTGATTTGAATCCGAAAATCGTTTTTTTGAGTGCCGAATTTACATACATGTCAACCCTAATTTGGTCCCACCTGTATTACAAACCCATAAAATCCTTATTTTCCCATAAAAATCCTTATGTCAGTTTTATCAATACTAAAGCTGTTTCATGCAATAACATTAATCTTACCTTACTTTCTTTCTTATATGAAGACATTGACAGTATCTTGTTCCAAATGACATTTTATTGCACAAAGAAAAAACAGATTTCTAAATATCACAGGGACGGTTGACTTTTTTGTTGCTTCACATTTCTCTCGTGCAACTTTGATTTCAAATGTTCTTTGACATCGTAAATGCCAGATGCCGCAACCTTAATGTCCCGTGAACAAAGCGAACATGATGCATACTCTTCTCCAAGTTTTGACGGACCAATTACCTTAACTCTTTGACTGCCAGACGTTTTCAGAAAAGGGATGCCGTGGGTGCCAGCCGATTTAAGCATTTTGACTGATCTTTCAAGGTCCACAGAAAATTATGTGTTTGGACTATGGAAACACACATACTACCAAATGAAAGATTGGACTCTCATCTTTCATCAGAAAAAAAAGTTTGTTTCTACCTTATTCCGTTTTTCAGTAATCAACAATAGAAAATGGTTAGTTTCACCTCTGTTTTGAAACAAACGTCTTTTAGCGTCTTTGGCACTCCTCCATAGGATTTTACTAAACGTTATTTAACGTTTTTGGCAGTCAAAGAGTTAAATAAATCCGTCCGGTGTATCTTGTTTTTTTGGCCGGCCTGTCCCCCATTTTCTCAACCACTGCGAACGACTCGCAATTTTCGCGCTAACACAAATTTCTTAACTGCGCATGTCAGGAAACTGTTAGAAGTCTCGCGCGATAGACGAGATTTTGTGACCGGTTGTTGTTTAAATCGAGCTTATGCACACGTGTAGCACGTAGCCGACAGTAAATACTAAATAAATTTAAAAAGGGTAAGCAATATATACTAATATTATTATTTTCATGAAAACAGTTAAATCCGTATTCATTTCCAAATACGCCCGTATGCTTTTGCAACACTTAAAAATCCGTAAGAAATACGGACAAACCTTATGGGTTGACATGTATGAATTTAAAACGTACCATCCTTGAATCACACCGCATGTATCGAGATACATATCTAATCGTCTATACATATATAGAGCAAGTGTCTTCAAAATGATGCACTGTTTTGCTTCACTCACAGCATTAATAGCCTCTTAATTAAATGGCAACATTCGAATAAAGAGCCTCTCAGAATCGGAACAGTTACCTCATTGAGGCACAGGAAGAAGGGCTGTTTAGCTAAGGCCTAAAAAAAAACGGGGTTTGAGGTTCGCCCGTGGTGACGCATGTTGGATCGGCTCGGATCCCGGCCCAGCGCAGGACCACGAGGCTTTCAGCGAGGGAACATCTGGTTGCGTTTAGGGACCACGCTGTTCATTCTGCACAACATTCCAGGGCAGGGTCTGTTGTAATGTGTCACACGGATCCAGAACATGGAAGTTCAGACACGAGATTGCATGAATGTAAGAGTCAAAATGACAGGTGTCGAAAATTAGAGTGAGTTGGGAAAACATGGAGGTATTACGGTACCGTAATGACGCCGTTAGAAATCCACCCAATTTCTTGTCAATCAACAAAACTGATGTATGGGGCTAATTTTCTTTATGATTTATTTTTTGGAAGTTTGAGTTAAATAGGATACATAGCCTTGTAAAAAAAACGCTGAATTGTTTTTGTTTTAATTGGAAACTATACTTGCTGTTCCTGTAAACTGTCATGTTTTGGTTCTGTCATGTTCAGTTTCTGCTTTCCTTGTGTGTTTTCCTTGTCTTGTTGATTGTGACCCTGCCCTTCCTTGTGTTGTCCAATCAGTGCCCTCAGCCACTTGTGTCTGGTCCAGGTGTGTCTTGTTGCGTCATTAGTGTTGGTGTATTTAGTCTGCTGTCTCTCCTCTGTCTGTGTTGGTGCATTGTGGTATGTACGTTTGTCCTCATGTCATGCTGCCTGTTTTCGGTTCCCTCCCTAGTTCTAGTTCTAGTTCTAGTTCTAGTTCATGTTCTAGTTCATGTTCTAGTTCTAGTTCTAGTTCATGTTTTGTTTTATGTTTTTGAACTTTAGAAATTAAATCCCTTTTTTTGGACTACACCTCTGCCTCCTTGCTCTGCCTTCCCGCATCTGGGTCCTAAAGCCCCCCCCGTTTTGACATAAACAGTGCACCACTTCCCAACCCCTAAGCATATTGTCCTTGTCCGTGCGATTTCACTCAGTTTTATCACCGCGGCATTGCCAGCGACTCCGACAACCAGCAGGAAGCAGATTAGCTCGGGCCGTCTTCGGCTATTGTGACCCGAGTGTGGATTATCAGGAGCGATATGTTTTCAGGGAGAAGGTTGTAAAATTTATCTTGCGGGCAAGCCAGAGGATTTCAACAACCTCCTGTTTTGGTGCCAGACTGGCTGGTAAAAAAAATAAAATAAAAAAAGAATGAAAAGAAAAATAAATGGAGGGCGGCTGTGGTTTAGTTGCTGGAGTGGGTTGAGTGAGTCAATATTCGGGTTATGGTCAGAATTACGGTTTGTGAAACAATCGAGGTAACACGTTGACATGCGTGGCGGAAAGAAAGAGTTACTCCCGTTTACATGCTCATTTGTGCTCGATTGGAATACTTGTTCCGATTGGACAAGGCAATTACGTAAATAACGTCATTTCAGCTTTTAACGGACTATACGTTCAATAAAAGACATTATATATATATATGTTTGTTTTTTGTTTTCTGGAGAGCTCAGTATTGTTCATTCTGTAATTTTACCGATTTGATCATCATCATTGTTCTCTTTTTTTTTTTTTTAATTATTATTATTATTATTTTTTATTTTTTATTTTTTTTTTAAAAGGACATTATATTTATGTCACTCACCACGCTAAATAAAGTAGTCGGTTTCCTCCCAGAAGTGTGGTTTTTCGCTGCAAGCGTCATGTTTGTTGACAACGACTTACTTGAAGTATTTCCGATGGGTTACACGCCAGAAGCACGGACTTATATACTTGTATTTACCGTTTGTGTATAAAGGCACAAACTGTGGCGTTTTCGCCGTTAGAGGCACAAAATAACGCGAGAACGCCGCAGAGAAATCAACGCGTTCAAGGGAGGCTCCTTTAGCGAGTTGGACGGAGCTGCGGATGCAAGTTTTGACTTCATAGTCCAAGATTCCTCGCAAATCAAATATGCCATGAAGAAAAAGAAGAAAGGGAAAGACATTGCCCCCAATCGATCAAGGTATTCCGAAAGCGTTTATATGAGCAAGAATTCCAGTTATGAAAGATAGACTAACCCAGGGTCTTATTTGGGTTTTTAAAAACCCGGGGGAAAAAAAGCATATTATTATACGGGTTATTGCGCTTGTTACATGGCCTTACACAAAAAAGGGTTTGAAAAGGGTTATTGCCCGCATGTGAAGGTAGTCATTGATGTATTAAAGGTACATTATCTAATTGCGGAAAGCCGCATCTCTGTGTAAAAGGCTGGTTTATGTTCTTTAACGTCGCACCCTGTTTTTCCTGCCGTACCCAAGATCTCGGTCAAAGTCTGAACAAATCTTGACTTTACCACTTTCTATTTGTTTTTTTTGTTTTTTTATTTTATTTTTTATTTTTTTCTGGAGAGCTTTTTAGCTAATTTTACCGATTTGGCATGTCAACATCACTGCTCTCCTTTTTTTTCTTATTTTTTTTGTATGTGGGTGATTATATGTGTGTGTGTGTATTCATTAGTTCACCTAAAACCTATTTTAAAAAATCCCATAGCGTTCACCTTAACCGAACACTTCCAGCCAGAGTCGTGAGGCCGTCAGGAGACCCGAGGAAGGACCAAAGAAAAGAAAGGAAAGTGAAATCCAGCACCGACCAGACACCACCCACCAGGCCACCAACCGGAGTCCTTCACCAACCCCAGAGACATCCAAACTCCAACAAATCAGGGAGACCTCAATTATTGTTATTTGAACGTGTTATCGACGGAGTTTGGAAAAAAGTATCAAGCCTATTTTGACAAAGCTCGTAGCAGAACAGATATCTGTTTTTATTTGTAGGGACTAAATGTATTCAAATACTTGAATTAAGTGCAGACACCAGAAGAATCTATGTAAGAGCAGACACAAAATATTTGTACTTTGTCGCTATCCACCAAGAAAAAGGCACTGTGGGATATCTTAGCTACGCTCCCAGATAACAGAGTTCTCGAGCTCCATGGCTTATGTCTGCAAACCCATCGTTTTGCTCACTCCAAATAAACCCTTGAAAACCTAAAAATTGAGGTCCAACGTATCCAGCACACGGTTTCCCAAGTCAGCGTTAAGCACTAAGGCTCTTTTCAAGCTTGTCCAGCGTTTTGGCGGTGGCTTGTAGTTTGAGCTTCAGCTGCCTGGTCCGCAGTCCGTTGCGCTGCTGGACCTCCAGAAGACCTGCCGCGTGGCTCTTGAGCAGTTCCTCGTGCTCCAACTCCTTGCACTCCAGCTCCTGGACGAGAGTGCTGTGCGTGATGGACAGCTCCTCCAGCTCCTCCTCCAGGACCCTGAGCCGAGCGTCGCTGGCCTCGCGCTGGGCCTTGTCCTCGTTGTGCTTCTCCAGCTGCCTGTGGAGCTCCTCCAGTTTCTTCTTGTCCTGCTGGAGGATCTCCTGCGGGCACGACGGCTGCTTCTGGATGAAGGTCAGCTGCCGCACCACGCCCTGGCACATGAGCGTGGTGAGCTGCTTCTCCAGGAGGGAGATCTCCTCCATGTGCGCTTGGTAGAACTCCCAGCTCCGCCGTAGCGCGTGGCGGAAGGCGCCGTCGTGCTCTTTCTTCAGCGACTCCAGACGGATTTGCATTTGGGTGTCCAGGATGTTGATTTCGGCTTCTAGCTTCATCTCGGACGCCTCGACCATCGGGAGGATCTTGGCGTTGTGCTTGGCCTCCAGCTCCACCTTCCTCCAGTCGTGCGGGACGATGACGTCCACCAGCGTGGCCGCCTGCTCGAACTTAAGCTTCTCAATGTGGTTTTGGCCGATTAGCTCTTTCTCGCTAAGGCCCACTTGGAGGCTGCGGATCTCGTTCAGCGCTCCCTGCTCCATCTCGAAGCGCTTGTTGTCGTCGATGACGGAGAAGCCGGCCCCGTCCAGCTTCAGTTGTGAAACATTGGTGTGGCACTCCGACTCCAGGTGCCGGACTTTCTGCTGGTACTTGGCCACCAACATCCGGTGGCGCATCTTGGCCTCGTCACGCACGATGCTGCCCTCGCGCAGCTTGTCCTTCACGTCTTGCAGTTTTTGCTTGCCGATCTCCCAGAAGGCCTTGACCTGATCCCGCATGAGCTGAAAACTCTTCTTCTCATCCTGGATGCGGCGCATCTCTTCTGTAATCTTAGCCACGCGCTCTATCAGTTGTTGCTCCGACAATTCAGTCAGTGGTGTGTTTTCATTAATCTCTGCCACCTTGCCTTTCCCTTTACCTTTGCCCTTGCCCTTGCCTTTGCCCTTCCCTTTGCTTGCCATCCTGGAGAACACACAACAAAAAAAAACTATACAGAAAAGTCGTGGATGTATTTTGAGGACAACCAGTTGATTGTTGATTGTTTTCTGGTGTTGCAGAATACGTAATAGTGACTACTTTGAAACGACTATTATCACCGAGTCTGAAATGTTGTGATGTCATCTTTGCCAATGAGGTGTCCTTTGAAGAGAAGGCCTGGTTTAGATGACACAATTTGCCTCATCAAACATCATAGACGACATCTTTCCTAGCAGCGTAATGCTACTTTCATACCAACAGTGATGGTACACAGGGAGGTGTTTCCAATGGTGCGATTGCATTGTAGTCAATGGACTTCGTGTGTGTGTGTGTGTGTGTGTGTGTGGAGAGGGGGGGGGGGGGGGGGGTGTTTCCGGCGAGCATTTCGCTACTTCGCCCATTTCGTCTGGGTTGGCTTAATTGAACTTTTGGCGCCAGTCGGCGTCGAGATAGTCCACGTCACCAAATACGTCACACAGCAGACAAGACACAGGAAGCGGTTGTGTGCGGAACGTGTAGCATAGCAATGGAGGATAGATTGATGGTCGGCGGTTTGCAGGCACCCGCAACCGTACGACACGGCGATCTACGTGTACCGGGGAGAGGGCCAAAAATGAGATAGCTTAGAGGAAGAAGCGTGAAGTTTCGGCTTATCTGGTGAGTTTGTTTGTTTAATTGTCGAAGTGTTAAGTAAGCTAGCAATGCTACGCTAAAGTTAGCGCCACTTACCAAAGCGGAAATCCCTTCTCTTCCTCCGTTGCGCCCGCGAACCAACACGCGCGAGACCAGCGTACCGTCGTGATATTTTCGGTACGGTCTGAACATAGCATTATTCTCACTTTCAGATTCGAAGTTCAAATCTCCTTCCTGTGTGGACCCTGCAAGTTCTCCCCGTTTCAGAATGTCTTGTCTGAAAGGCGCATCTGGCATTTTTTTGACTGTGGCTTTCACATAGACGCCAGGGAAACAGGCGGCTTTCTCAACTACAGTTTCGCACAGTGACATTTTAAACGTCATTAAATATTTTCCTTCTTTTCTTTGGTCCTTCCTCGGGTCTCCTGACGGCCTCACGGCTCTGGCTGGGTTCTGAAGTGTTCGGTTTAGGTGAACGGTATGGGATTTTTTAATAGGTTTTAGGTGAACTAATGAATACACGCACGCACGCACTCACGCACATACAAAATATATATTTTTTTTAATTAAAAAAATAAATTAAAAAATTGAAAAAAAGAGAGAGCAATGATGATGACATGTCAAATCAGTAAGAAGAAAAAAGAAAAAAAAGAAAAAAGAAATATATATATTTTTCTTTTTTTCCTCCCTATTTACACATTAGAAAAACATTTTTACAGCATTTTTTCCCCTTGTACCCAATCACCCTAAAACCCAAGTACAGACCCAATCATGACTTTTTGGAATACCACAACTTTTCATGATGTTCAAGCTGGAACAAAGATACTTTGGGAAAATACAAAACATCGGGAACAGTGACAACCCACACGGAAAGATAGAGCGGTCTTGTTCGACATGTTTGTTTAAACTACTTTATGTCAAGAAATCTATGTATAATGTAAAACATTCTCATGTCTAGCCAAAACCGCCGGATAAAGCAATGTTAACAATTTAGATCTGATTAAAATAAATAAACTAGTAAGTGATTACAATGATTTCACCGGCCTGACCTATGAACTCTATGCACTGCTGCTTGTCTTTTAATCGTACATCTTAAAAAACGCTCCACCATCAAAGCTTTTGTTGTATATTCAAACTTGTACTGAGGGACGTTTGGCGAAGGATTGTCTCCGAGGCTCGTTGTCTGTTTCCACCAAACACAACAGATTAGCGCATTCCGGGGCATCACTGATACATCTGAAAAGAATTATGGGTTTTTTAGGCTCGTGTTTTTCGGATGTTGACGTAAGCGGGGTTTTTTTCCCTCTCAAGGATGGAAGCTTTTTCTTCATTGAGTTCCAGGGATGGAGGGTTTTCACGTGGTCACCACTGCTGGATCCACCCTTTTCCTCCTCTGAGAAGGAAATGCAGTTCATATAATTCCAGGTTTGCCCGCAAGTATGTCCTCGTGTATTTGAGTGAACCACAAATGCTGTTATTTCATCCTCGGGAAAGTCCACAAACGCTAGCTGCAAGCGCTAGGAAAATAAAGCTAGGCTAACTCACGCTTGCTAGCTTAACTCAAGCTTGCTAGCTAGCTTATTTTATTTGAGTCATTACTTATTACAGTGGCTAGTCATTTATAGTATGAAAACAAAAGTGATTATTTCTTTATTAGGGCTCATTCGGGTAAATATCGTAGGCGGCATTTGTCAAAAATACTGTAATGCAGTTGTAGTCGGAGCCATCTGTGTCACATACGCCACATGGGTAGCATCATCATTTTTGTGGGGGTGTAAAATGTGCTTGAGGTTTACAAAGCAAAAGACATGAACAGGAACAGGCTTTTTAATCCGGAGGTCTTGTATCAGACGAAACAAATCACTTCTTGACAAGTTCATAGTGGATCAAATTTGATTCCAAAGAGAGGGAATCTTGTCGTCAGTCAGTTTCACTTAGCAACATAAAAGTTGGCAGACATGTCTAAAAGAATAGACACATAAAAAAAAAAAGTATCAAGAAGCAATGCCTGAAAACGACCAGGCAGGGACACGGGAAGTTCGCATTTAGGCTTGGTAGGCCCTTCTAAAATTGTACAAAAACAATCTTATCATGAGCAGACATAGAAAGTCTCCCATCCTCTAGGATTCAGCAAAAACAACCAGCCAACAAAATCAGATGCTCTAGCAACATGAAATTTGGTAGGCTTGTCTATCACAGGTGATCCGCAAAAAAAAAGTCTGAAGACGCCTGAAAAGACACAAGTCTGAAATTTCGCTTTGTAATGGCCGGCCCGTTTTGCCTCAGTCGCACTCTGGTGTGTGCGTGCGTTTGTGCGTGTTTCTGTGTGTGAGGCAAAAAGCCGGTGAAATGTGACCACAGGTGAGCTCGCACACACAAGTTGGGGCCTGCCCTCCATTCAGCGGGGATGAACCCAAGCTAACGTTTGGGAATGTGTCGGCATGTCGAGCGTGAAATCCAAACAATGCGACTGGGCTCCATTCAAATACCTCCTTGGGAGGAAAAATCTTTTTTCTCACTGCGCTGGTTAACAACTCAGGCTAATAATAATAGCGGAGAGATTTCAAAAGGGAGCTCTTTAGTCTGAACTCAGTTTAAAAGTCAAACTATCAATATGTGTAAAGTCTGTATTTCTTTTCTTCAATTTTGATAGAGAAATTCTGCAATTTGGTCTTTTGAGTTACAATGAAAGCATTCCCTTCACGGAAAAAAAAAAAAAGATACACTCTCGTCATCTTACGTCACCCTCTGCGAACCAGGAAGTAGACTGCTAATTAGCAAATTCACTATACGAATATTTTTTTTCCAAATAACGAATATAGTCAATTCTCGTCATCTTTTGTCAACCAAGAAGTGACCTTTTATTTGAACACTTGTACGATGGATAAGTCCTTTTTGGTCATTCTGTTATAGTTTTATGCAAATTTTAAGCACAAAAAAACTCTCCTTCCCTTTCCCTGGTGTTCCAATCTTAAATTAATTCCGATGTCTAAATGCACACCAGTTCCCAGCCAAGCAGAAAATGTTTCAACTCAGGGTGTGTGTGAATGTGCGCATGTGTGTTGGGGGCTTTTCGACTAACCCAGGACCAGATGTGAGTTTCGGGTCGAGTGCCGAGCGCCACAACAAATCTTGCCGTCTCCGTAGAAACTGTCGCTCGGCTGGCTGACGTTGTTTCCCGGGAACCATTAACACCGACACGCATAAAAAAAAAATACAATAAAATAAAACAAAACAGCCAAACCGCACTTGTAGGTTTGTCCTGCCCTGCTTTTTCTATGTTGGGAACAATTCAATTTCCTACTCTACAGTATAGTTACCACACAATTATTATTTTGCCACCAATAGTGCTCATCTGTGGCGGCATCACTAAAAAAAAAGCCAAAGAAAAAGTCAAGTGTGTACTGGTGAAAAAATCTATGGTTAATAGAAAGAAAATAATGGAATAAATCATATTATAAAACTGAAAACATATTTTTTTTTTATGTTTTTTAATCATGAAAATAATTTCGACATAATGTACTTGGGTTGGGTAAACATTATTTACTTCAGTTAATTTAACTCAATTACTTTGATTGGGTCCAACTTAATCTACTTATGATTAATAAACTTCATGCATTCATGGTAGATCAGTTTATTTATGTAGGTTTGGTCTTAAATAAAAATTAAGCCAGGTCAAAGTCACAACTACAAGCACTTTAAAGTATTCAGTTAATCTACCATGCATGTTTTTGGAATGTGAAAGGATACCAGAGAAACCCCACAGGCACTGGAAGGCCAGGGCCAGATTTGAGTCCAGAACCTTGCAAAAAGAAAATTTGTTTCCCGCCACCATTGTTACTTGTCCACACCTGCGATGACGTCACAGCATAAAAAAAAATGTCTGCCTTGTGTTATTTCAAAGCTGATGTGTGAAACCCGGAAGTCCCGCCTCATCCGTGGCATATACCCCATTAAATGTGAAGTCCGGCAGATTTCATGTAAATTTAACTTGATTACTCATGAATGAAATTGCTGATTACCAAATACATATTTCAATGCAAGTAAATGAAACAGGCAGCGGCAGCCAATGTACTTTTGTGCGTGTACGTAATTAAAACACAAAATATGCAGGGTGGGGGGGGGGGGAATCCATTCAATTATGCGGGTGTACCTAATGAAGTGTCCGGTTGGTCATAATCAGTACATGGTCCAAATTTGACTTGTCAATTTTAAATGTCCGATAACGATGAAAAACTCCTGTTGCACTGACATGATGGAATAAAAGTGCTCTTACACTGCCATCTACTGGTAAGAAATATATTATAAACACTCATAATAATGCATTGTATGGCCAATTTGCATCACAATAAAGTCGGTTATTTTTTGGGGGAACAAAACTGCATTCCACCCCTAGCAAGTAAGTACAGTACAAATTGTGAGTGGTAAATGTGAATATAAATTTCGTGCTATATGTTTATTGAAGTGTCACCATTAAAATGTCGTCTGTTGTGTTGGCTCTGTGATAAAGCTATCTGCAAGCTTTTACAATGGAGACCACAGCATTGAAACAATCTTTAATTAATCTAATAGCAAAGAGGACATTTTGTCCGGAGTCAGTGATTCTAAAACAACAGAAGGAGACCACAACTTTTTAACCACAGAACAGGAATTGTTTTTGCTGACACAGGAAAGAGCGCAGCTGCTCGCTACATGTTAACATGAAAAATATCAGTCACACACAATGAATTCATGTTGATGCTATATGCTAATATAGCTAGAATTATCGGTTGATGGCCAGAGAAGGGGGTGAGTTATTTTAGTTTTGACTTCTTTTGGTACCCATATTTACACCCAAAAATGATGCCATGCTAATATAGCTGACAGAGTAACTTCTTATACGCAGGGGAAAAGCACTGTCAGGGTCTTCAAGGTTCTGGAGGAGTTTTGCTTTAGTTGTATTTCCTGAGTAGTTTAGCTGTGTTTCTAATGCTCATGACGTTATAACGCTAAATAATGTAGTAACGTAACAACTGACCAGAGATTCCTCTCTGCCTGGGTGTCTTTTTAACACTCAAATTTGCTCAAATTATTTTGACATTTGTGAATTAATGCAACGTCAATGCTAATGATGCTATATGCTAATATAGCCAAAAACATAAATGGTTAAAATCCAGAGATGGTTCTACTTAGGCCTATTATTTAAAGGCCAGTGGTTTTACTTTGTTTTATATAACAGCACGCAATGTATTATTTTTTATTTTTTTACACTTAATGAAAATTACGCTATTGCTAATGATGCTCAATGATAATGTAGACAAAAGCATAATGGGTGATGACCAGAGGCAAAGAGAGTACAGTATTTTTTGCTTTATTTGACTTTTTTTTAACTTTATGAATAGGCTACCGCTGACATTGCTATCAATGCTAACTTGGCTTTACAGTTTCTATGGGGAAAATAGACTGCATGTTTTCTGTTCCACTGTAGAAAAATGTGAAATGTTTACAGGAGATTGGATTGTAAATCTGGAGTGACATTGGCTCTGATCCTAATGCTACATTGTGTGTGTAAACAGAGTGCAGCTCAGCACATTAGCGCCACTTCTCTCACGCACTAATGCAGTGATTCCCAACTACTGTGCTGCAACATAGTGTCATCGGGTGCGCTGTGGCAAATTCTAATTACCCTTGATTGGTCCGAAGATTTACTACAAACCATGTTTCATTGTTCATCTATCTATTCAATAATTACGACAGAACAATTAAATGCTCGTCCAATTGATTTCAGAAGGTACTATTAACATGTGTACACACCTGTTGCTAGTAAATTTCTTAATTGCAACATCATTATTTCAGTATTATATCTTTTTGGTGACATTTTTGTCTGGTGTCCTGTGAGAGTTTTCCATTATAAAAAAAGTGCCTTTGGGTAGGGATGCAAAGGTGCGGAAAATCTTGTACCATTTCCATGGGAATTTAATATGGGAAGTTTTGGAAATATTCCAAATGGAAAACATTCCATGGGAATTACGTGAACTAATTGGGAATTGAGGATAATTGAATGATGATAAAGTTTTGTTTCATCGTGTTTTTCAGCGGACACAACCAAGGTGATTTTTCACAATTCTGAAGCCTTCAAATTCTTTTTTTTTTTTTTTTACTCTTCTCTGTGGTGTCAAATTTACAATTCATTTTCGTAAAATTCAGAGACTATATTCAATTTTGAAAATTCCTTGTTTATTCCCAAATAGTTCTTTAAATTCCTGATACTTTCCATGGAAAGCTTCCGACTTAAAAAAATTCCTGGAATTTTGCATTCCTAACTGGGTTAGGTTGGGAAACACTGCACTCATGGGCCATCAAACACTGTTACAGGGACATACGACATCTATATACATAAAATGAAAACTTTATTTAAAAAGGAAAAAAAGAAAGGATGCATAGCTGAAAAAGAACACCGCAAACTTCCAACAGCTCCACAAACCTCCCAACGCTCAAGTTTTGTTCCCGGGTGAACCCGCCATGGCACCCAAAGAGGAAGAGGATGAGAGGGGGGGATGAGGAAGAGGCGCGTTGTAAACGTTGTTAGAAGCGTGAGGTTCCTCCCACTCCACAAGAGATGACATGACACTCCGCCCCGCCCCTCTAGGTGTCCTCCTCCTCTTCATCCTCATCTTCCTCGGTACGTCTGGCCACTGCCCTCTTCCTCGCGGCCTGTCCTTTGGGCTCGGGACGGCCCTCGGGGGAGGCCCTGCGGGGCCGCCGCGTCCTCCACGTCTCGTCGTCTTCCTCCTCCTCTTCCTCCTCTTCGTCGTCGTCCTCCTCGCCATCGGCCTCGTGCTCCTCCTCCTCCTGCTGCTGTTGGAGGAGCCAGGCCTGGTCCGCCGTTTGTTTCTCTGCGCGTTAGCAACAGTAGTGAGGCTTTGCATTGACGCTGCGCTTAAAGGCCGACCGAGTCGCGATGCTTCTCGCTATTTGACAGCTACGGGGAAAAAAGGTTTGTTACCTTAGCCGGCGGCCAGAGTCAAGGTCGGTGCCGTTTTGAAACAAGTGAGGTTTAAATTGGGATACGGTTTTACATATATGACAAAGTTACAATGGAAATAAAAAAAAAAGATTAAAGTGCTGGTTTTTTTGTGATAAAAAAAAAGGAGACAAGAAAAAAAATATAAACCAACTGAGAATGAACTTTATACGGGGCTAATCGGATTAACTTAAAATGGCGGCAGGTGCGCTGACCCCCCATTTAACATAAGAGTTTGAATTAGAATGGTAAATTCTGAACACAGCCACATTCCGTGTTATCGGAGCACATGCATAAGAAATGTGCAGACTTTTTATATCCACTGTAGCAATGTAATAAATCGGCATCTTTGAAAGGGAAATCAACCGTAAACATTTCTTGACTACAATATGTTATATGTGACCTCACTAGTCTAAACATGACATTCTGATTAATATTACATTTATGGAATACGAGTTATGCAGCAAAATCCAGCCATTTTTCTTTATCTCAGGGGCGGCCATTTTGCCACTTGCTGTCGATTGAAGAGGACATCACAGTTGCTCAGCACTCAGGCAACAACCAATCCCAACTCATCTGTTTTTAGAAGCCCTGCTGTGATTGGTTGACACCTGAGCAACTGTGACATCATTTTCACTGCCTTCTGATATTGATAAAAACTGCTGGATTTTGCTGCTTAACTCATATTCCACTAATGCAATATTAACAGAATATTGTATTGGCTGCATAGAACACGTTATTGTCAAGGATTTTTTTTGGGGGGGGGGGGGGTTGACTACCCCTTTAAAGGGGATGTATAAAGGATAATTGTTTACTACTTCCTCATTTATTTGAATGTAAAGTTCTAAGATGCAAAATGTAATTTACATCTAGCATTTCTGTCTATTGTTTTGATAACATGGCTTAAATGTAATAAAGTAACTTGTTGATTTTTAAAACATTTTTAGCACCGCTTTGCAATCAGGGCAACCTCATTATGAGTTTAAAAATATCTGGTCTTTACAAAAGAATACAACTAGTTAATAAAATATTTATCAAGCTTTCATGAGAGTATATTATCCTCTATAATGAGGATGAAAAGATGAAACCTTACTCTGATAGTAGTCCGGCGAGAATCGGCGCGATGGGAAGACAAAGTCTGCGATGAACACCAGCAGCTGAAAAACAAACAATACCAAATATTGTGTATGCTACTTTATAGAAGAAACAATTGAGGGAAAAAAAATCCCGTTTTTGCTTACCAGTCCCAGAGCGAGGCCAGAGAAGAGCGTGGCCAGCCCGAAGATGACATACGAGCCCCACACGGGAATGCCCAGTTGCTCTGTCATGTAGTTATGGCAACGCTGGAAGAAAATCAATAGTGCTATGTTAGCGTATGCTTTCATGTATGAGCAGTATGAAATTTGCTAGGCCTGTCAATCATGAGTAGACCCACAAAAAAATCTCAGGAAGCCACTCTAAAAAAGATACAGGAAGTCTGCCATTTTGTTTTGAAGCAAAAACAGTAATGTCATCCTGTAGATTTTTTTTCCCCAAGCCGCCAAAGTCAGTTTCACTTGGCAACGTAAGCTTTAGTAGATATGTTTATAGTGAGAAGACGCCATGTCTGGAATGACAGAGGAAGTCCACCATTTTGGTTTCAAGTGGCCTGTTTGGACCATTTTGCCCATTTTCATCCCAATTATCTCGTTTTAAGATTCTACTTTCTTCTTCTATTGTCTTCTCAGCTTGTATTCTCAAATGACTTGTCAAGAGCTTAACACGCATGTCCAATACTTGCCCGGATGAACATGGAGAGCTTGAAGAGAGCAGACATGGAGTTCATTCTGCAAAAGATGACACAAACAAGATATCATGTTAAAGGAGGTGTTATTTTTTTAAAACAGCAAAATTATAGAGGAAAGAAAGTCAGACAGAGAAAGAGAAAGTCAATGTTGCAACTCACAGAAAAGACGAGGGCGCGAACCAGGAGGAGACCGGCTCCACTGCACTCCACTTCTTCTCGTCCACGAAGCTGAGGAACTCGTCCTTGGTGCGCGCGCCCTGGTACTTTCGGAAAACGCCGTCTTTGCAACTGTAATGCACATTACATACGCTCCATTAAGCATTTGTTTGCTTGTTGACTTTTTTATTCATAGTTCAGTATGGTAGTACTAGTAACCCAATAAAGCATGAAATGGTATGGAAAATTTACTTTTTAATGTAAAACTATACCACTATGAAAACACCTTGGAACTGTTTTCAATTGTGAAAAAAAAATGCATAACAAGACTCCTTGAAGCATAAAGACAAAGATTGTAGTCAAACACCACAGGAGAACTTACTGGTAAATGGTCGGAAGCGACGTAATGATGAATCTCCCACTAAGCCCTTTCAAATGAGGAGGACAGAAAGATAAGACTCGTGAAGACGAAGAAAATGAAACCACCAAGTACTTTTTTGAGGGTGATCCCTACCTGGTTGCTCGGTCACATCCACCTTGGCAATGTTGACCCCCATGTCCTCACCCCAGTCAGCGAACTCCTTCCACACCGATTGTAGCTGCTGGCAGGCCGGACACCAGGGCGCATAGCTGCGGGGGCGTGAAAAATATTTTAAGTGTCGATAGCTAAACCTCAGGAAAGAGAGGCAGACATGCTAACCATTACTCCACAAGTAAAAAAAATAGACTGCTACGTTGTGTATATTATTAGCCATAAAGGTAGCACGGCTAACATAGCTTAACAAGATAACTTACAAGAACAATTGTGCCTTCAAATGAATTTTCCCCCGCAAATTTTTATCCCCAATTATGGTCATAACATGGACATGTACCAACAACTTTTGTGTCTGGGGTAGAAAGTTTGTGTGTGTCGCGAGGGAAAAAGGTGACCCAATGATGAGCACCATGCAAAAATAATTGCTCACGGCACATTAGTCACTGTGACCCTTGACGTTTCTTTCCGTGAAAACCTTTTTTCTGCACTTTTTGGCCAGAAAGCAATATTTTTGGTTACTGATTTACTAAACAACAGGAGAAAAAAAAAGGTGCAAATAAACTTATTGTTTTGTTGCTTAGAGAGGAAAATGTATTCTTAAATTCGGTGCATGCATTATCACAGAATCCTTGGGTCTTCAATTGCTTTAAAACGAGTAGCAAAATGGGGAACTGTGCTTTTTAAAAGCTTGACAGCTAATGACTGAACATTTAATTACAACCGTTTCATCGACTGTCAATGACATGCAGACAAATACTTCCAACGCGTGTAAAACCAGCGTAGGGATTCGAAACCCGAACCTCAAAACTGAGGTACAGTATACTGCTAGCTTGTGCATGTGATTAGCCGGCTAGTTGGCGAAGTTAACGTAACCTAACAAGACAACTACCAAACACTCTACCATGACGTTACATTAGCAGTGACAACGATAGCTTAAATGAACAATTGCGCCCGTAAATGACAAAAACTTAAGACTGGAAAATGCCCTCCAATGTCCGCTCCATGTGGCTAGCTGACTGATTTAGCTAAGCTACTGACAATTCAATCATCCACTCTCCGGTCAGGATGTCCTCCCAGTTGCCGTCGGTGACTTCCCGGAGGCTCTCCTGCTTGGCCCCGGTAACCGACAAGGACGCAAGGCACACTGTTAGCAGGAGATAGCATATCGGCGAGGGATGTTTTGGACGAGGACTCGAAGGAAACATGGTGGCGCTCTCGCCCGCTAAGCTAGCCAGGAATTGACAACCGTAATGGTGCGTTTGCGAACAAATCCGCCCAATTCGTTTTATCATGTTTGGATCAGATTGGGTTCATTAACTTGAAAATGACACGTTGAAAACCTTGAAGTAGACAATCTTTGACGTTTACAGGCTTTAATTCACCATTATTGGTGGTCGTGTCAAGTTCGTCATATCAGAGTCGTTTACTGCCAGTTCAAAAGCGCCAGGTTGACACACGATAGAAGACGCTGATCATAGAGCGATAAGATCAAAGGTGCACATAATAAACCAAACCAAAGGGTTTTGTTACACTCCGAATGACAATTAATCAGCGTTATCACACAACTATTTTCATTTGGAGCAGGCGAACTTTTAACTCGTTTTTCCTGAATAACGTGAACGCACCATTGCTCTACAGCGCACTTACAGACAGTTTAGTACGTCATTAAAACTGCGGTTGTAATTTTATTTTAAATGCATTTTATTATACATACAGTCAAATGTTAAAAAAAAGAAGAAAAAAGGGAAAAAAGTGTCTAAGCTTTGTGGTTTAAGTCCAAACAAACATCAGTCAAATCTATCAATATTTCATGAAAGATGTTAAATATTTACTGACACTAACATGCAGACGATATGTATATGAGTTTTTGTTTTGTTTTTTTGCACCAAGCTTGGTTTCATGGGCGCCACAATCTTAGAAATGGGAGCTTGACACTGTTGCACTGATGACCAGAATTAACCTTTACTCCATTATTTTATTATTATTATTTGCAATTGATTGCAGTAGGTCAGTTTGTCTTTCTTGTTCAAGAATTGTGAGGGAAAAAAACACTGTTAAAATATGTCAACGCCCTGCTCACCTAATCAGTAACTCATGTAGAAGAATATGAATTATGCTTGATGCACATTAAATTGAGCTACCTTATACAGATTTTTTTTGTAAAGTTGTAGTCACCTTGTAGCTCTTAAGTTACTCTGACTTTTAAATGATCTTCTGCGACATCGTGACGTGAACTCTTGTTTATGTATTCAGGTCCATCTGTGCCCTTTCTTCGAGGTCACCCCCCCCCCCCCCCCAATGCATTTTAATGGATCATTGTTTAAACTGCACCCTCGAGGTATAAAGTGAGAATAATAATGATGTGTGCAATGTCAAAATTAACTAGGCGCACCTTTGAGTTGCAACGTGAAGTGCGTCACAAAGCAAACGATAAAAACGACACAAACTCACCACCGCTCGAACGCTTTGAGCGAAAGGGCGAAAGGTATGTGGAAGTCGAGCTTCAGAATCACACATACCCGATTGCTTACTGTTGACTTGGAAAATGCCAAGTAATTCTCAGAAATATCTGGTAAGCTATCAAACTGTTGTGTGCGCACATGTGAAATTAACTGATACTGTAATCCATCTGCAAAAATGACGTAATTTTTGCATTCATGCATGTGAGAGTTTTTGCTATTAACTCGGCCAATATTTGTTTGGGAGTTACATATGTTGATTCTGACATATATTAAACAAGAATTTGTCTTGTAAAAGCGTATATATATATAGTATATAGCATATATAAAAACGAATACTGTATATTGATGCTACAGTAACGGAGGAATGAGTTTTGTTTTAAAAGCGCTAAAGGGGAAGTAAAAAAATGTCTACAATTTGGTAGATACGACATTCAGATTGTGTTTCTGGTGTATAAATTAGAAAAATCCACCTGCTTTTATCCATCTCGGGGGCAGCCATTTTGTCACTTGCTGTTGACTTAAAATAAGCACTTTGACGTCAATTTCAGTCAAACAGTCTGTGGCAAAATGGTCGCCCCCTAAATTAGAAAATAAAAGCTGTGGATTTTGTTGCATAATCATATTCCATAAACACAATATTAATCAGAATACCGTGTTTAGATTAGTGTGGGTGCATAAAACATATTGGTGAAAAGAAAAGTTGTGATTTTTTTTTAACAACATCCTTTCTTCCTGTACCATTAGAGGGAGCCCACGCACCACACTTTAAAAATCGCTATCCAAGCATGACGCTGTCTGAGTTCAATTTGATTCCACATGAAAACCAAAATCCTTGTAAACCACTTTTCTCTTCTCAGGACAGAAATGCTGATTTTACTGCTAAGCAGATCCGGCAATGGGCTTTCTGCATAGTTATCCTTGTGGGTATCGTGTTCATCTTTATCCTGGTGCCTATGGCTGTTATAGACAGAAATGAAAGAAGATTTCTTGAAGTGGCGCACCAGAGAAGTGTTTGTGCCAGTTGAGAAAGGAAAGGTAAGCCCCAACGTGCTGCCAGCATTGGTGGGAAGAAACCATGTGCCAACTAACCCAGAAAAGCCAATTAAGTTGTCCCCATTCAACATTCAACAATGACACTTAGCGCTAGCTGATGCTAATATAATGAAGTCAAACTCTGTTGGTTTCCGGTGAAGAAGCGAAGGAGCATCTCTGTTGGTTTGAACTTCAAAGAACAACTGGTGATGGGGATCGTCAAGAAGATGGCCGCTTGTGGAAAGCTCGAGGCTGTGAGTGGTCGCTGACCGAAAAGGCATTACGCCATGACGATGCTAACTGTCTTTTTGCCTTTCAATGAAAAAACAAAAGGTCCCTGTCGACAAGGCCGATGAGTCGAATTCAATTGGTCTCATTGGCACCCTATCAACTGCTACCATCATATGCTGGCGCACACTCGATATGAAACCTCAAGGGGTGAGTTTATCATTTCATCTAGTGGCAGAAAAAGGACCTAAACACAAATCAATATTTAACTTGAGCTCAATTTTTAGTTTTTATTAAATTAATGTATCAAAGCCAAAAAAGGTTTATGTAAAGAGTGTGAATTTTTTTTATTGCACTTTTAAAACAGATGTAAAATTTGCGATTAATCGTGAGTTAACTACTGAAGTCATGCAATTAACTCATTTCCTCCCAATAACGTATAAATACGGTCTTATTTTAAATATTAACATGGTCCCAAAAACAAATTTATACATTTTTTATACTAGAGCATACAGAAGGCTTTGATGCAGCCTCTGGACTGAAGAGAATGCAATGGCAATTATTACAAAAACAACCGCAGCTAGCAGCAGATTATAAGATATCAACCAGGGCCATGTTGCAAAAAGGCTTTTTTCCCCCAGTGTTTTAAACAGATTTGTGAATAATAATGAAACTTAGCTATATTCTAATGCTATTTGCTGCAAAACAGAAACGGATAGAAAGAAGAGACTCTAATCTTTCTTTTGGTAGGTTCCATGTTTTCATAGCAATAGAACACAATATGCAAAATCAGTCAAACAGCCGGGAGCGAAGGGGGTTGCTTCAGTGAAAATTGCTCAGTCATCATGGGACAAACTGTCAACAAATTACATTCTGTTGTTGCAGACTGCTTTCATCGGGGAGCTGGTTGGGGGTACGAGGCCACATGTTCCACAAAAGGAGGCTGTTAACCCTGATAACATGTTTGCGCTTTTGTCTTGCAGTTTTCACATCGACTTGTTGGGCAGTTACGGCGACATCCCTCTGCGCCTGAACCCTCAGTTCACCTCTGGAAAAATTTCCAAGATTGTTCGGACGGCCTACCTGTCTCACGCCTGGGGAATTGAGGAGCACCTGCTGCAAACCTCCTGGAGAATTGCGGAGAAGCTGCTGCAAACCTCCTTTGAAGCCGACGTCTACCTTGAGGTTAACATTGCCATTACGACAATATCAAATGTTTATTGGTGGGGAAGCACGTAGACTAGTCAGCTGCATAGGTCTGGGGTTCAAATCCTCACGTTCCAAAAGAATGTTAGCTTTATTTAAGACCAAAACAATTGTCACCTGAAAGTGTAAGTTTACTTGTTGAAAGATCCCTCAGCCACCATCTTGCGGTCTTTATTGTCCAGATAATCATCCAAAGTGGCGCTGACGCTTTCAACGTGGTTGTCAACGGCATCCAAATAGCGAGCTTCACTTACCGAGCCAAAATCACGACGATCACGCATGTGAAAGTGGATGGTGACTTCACGCTGATGGACGTCAGGCTGATGTGACGTCATCACAGCAACATCAGAAACACCCATTCCGGATCATGCATATATCATACATCTATCCACTTATTAAGGATGACAAGGATTTTACTTTATTCTAATTAGATCATTAAGATTAACTTCATTTTAACATGTCTCCTTTTTTTTTTACAAGATTAAATTGATTAAATTTAACTTTTAACCTGGATTTTTTTTTTTTTTTTTACAGGATTAACTTTTGTAAAATGACTTTTTTACACCAATGAAAATGATCATGGTTGCCACATACTGTGTGACATAATTATGTAAAATAAATTGTATACATTGAACACAAAAGTGAGATCGTGAATGAACAAGATTGATACTCAATTTTTTATGTACTTTCTTTATAGTTTAATAAACTGCATTATAAAAGTGTATGGTCTTTTACACTTAATCTCATGAGCATGTGTCTTACTATGTGCCACCATTTTTTTTTTTTTTACCCAGGAGTAGGCAAGAAATGGCCCAAAGTCACTTGGATTTTCAAGTATATCTGCAGAAATGTGAGGGGCATATACTAATTACATACTAAATGTAGAAAGTATATATATTTTTGGGACATGGCATAGGTGTGACAGCGACAATGACTCGACAAGGACCGAAAGAAAGCAGGGAACTAAATACACATAGTAACGAGACAACGAGAGACACCTGAACAAGACACACGTGGCTTTGGGAGCCGATTGGGTAACACCAGGGATCGGGACGAGACATTGACAAAGGGAGATACACAAGGTAAACATGACCCATAAACGAAATCAAAACACAGACCATGACACATGTAACATAATTGTGACAATTTGGCGCAATTCATGGGTAGAATCTAAGCCATAATTCAACTAAAATTAAGTTTTTTGGGGGGCACGTATAGAAGTTTCCTACTGTTCAAGCGCCAATTACATATACATTGTAGACATAAAAATTTGATGACTATTCATCATTCTAGATTGATTTCATTTTGTCCCCTTGATTGATAACAATGAATGCAGCATTAAAATCACGTATTCGTATCTACCACCAGAGGGTGCCAAACTACCAATTTTTTTTAAAGAATTTTGCGATGCCTTTATTTTGTGTGGGGTGAAGACTATTCAATAGACAATATGATTAACAAGCAAAATGATTGTAGAATTGTACATGCCTTTGCATGGATGTAAATGAAGCAAACAATGTTTTTTTTTTTTTGATGAGCACATGACATGTGTCAGGGTTTTAATAAGCGTGAACACATTTTGGCCATAATCATGCAGCGCCTACTTTGTAGGAAGAACGAGAGGAAATGTTTCTTTCCTGTTTTTGAATGTCCATCGTAACGTGGATTTGGATCTGGCACCACTTTTGACACTGGAAACAGCTGGAAAAACAAGTAACCTGCAGGCCGAGCAAACCCCATTTTTTTTTTCCTGAAGAGCACACAGTAAAAGTGTGGGCAGCCTGGATCGCAAGAGAGAAACGTGAGCAGGCGTAGGCTTCACACGTGCAGTGTCGCTCTTCATGTCTGTGCAACGCAACCCCCGCAGGGAATCTGCGCTGAAATTAATAGACTAATGGAGTTTTTTTTCATTATCCAAAATGGCCTGATAATTTTGCTCTAGTGCTGAGCAGGGAAATAAGCGTACCTAGCCCATTTTGGGGGCTGCTGAAGCACCTCTTAAGTAAATTCAAGTACCCCAAGATTTGACAGCTTTTAATATTGATCTACTTTAGCTCTTTATTTTTAGCAAGCTAGAGAAGTGTTCAACCCATAGAGAAACAATCTATCAACAAAAGTTCAGTAAGGGAAGTAATCCACATATTCCCTCCCACAACTTCGAGTGCGTGTGTGCGGTCACATGGAGTAGTTGGAGTGAGTATCTCTATCTTACTTAAAGAAGGCAAACAAACAAATGTATTAACTTTCATGACTCAATATTAATAACCGGGGCTAATTCCTGTTGCATTTAACCATAGGTCACTGTTTAGGTTGTTTGGTAAGTGTTATAGCTTCCTTTCCCCCCCAAGCT
Source organism: Vanacampus margaritifer (assembly GCF_051991255.1). Taxonomy (NCBI): domain Eukaryota; kingdom Metazoa; phylum Chordata; class Actinopteri; order Syngnathiformes; family Syngnathidae; genus Vanacampus; species Vanacampus margaritifer. The sequence goes on from NC_135432.1 coordinate 64,121,186, forward strand.
AGGATAAGAGTTAGCTGCTATGCTAAGCTAGTATAAGCGTTAGCTGCTATGCTAAGCTAGGATAAGAGTTAGCTGCCTTTTTTTCTTCTTCTAAGTAGGATATGATTAAGCTGACATTTTTCCCTTTTTGCTAGGAAACATTTTGAAGTTGTCAGACAGTACCACTGGCCTTTTTGAAATGAAATGAGAGAAGCACATTTTTGGGCAAGCTAATGTCTTAACATTAATAAGTCAAGGTCTAGTCTACTGACTAGCTAACTGCGAACCCAGAAGTGGAAATACATTATGTGGGTGGGAATGTGAATGGAAGCAAGACAAGTCAACAGCATTGTATGTAGAAGTAAAAAAATATATATATTCACATTAAATTAATAAACTATAGCCTACAGTATGAGTATACAGTATAAGGCGTATACTATAAGCTTATACTATAAGCCGTTGAGAAAGACTTATTATATTATTATATACAGAAGCATTGTAGATATGAAATATAGCGACAACAAATAAAAACAGTATTGATTATCTGCTTTGGAATGTCAATTATACACAAACATCATTTAAACAGCAGCCAGAATAGTCAGCAGCGGTATAGCTAGCAAAAAACAAAACAAAACAAAGAATAGTATAATCAGTTTAGAAGATTGCTGACTGAACTTTTGCTGGCAAACTAACTTCTTATCTGGTGTTATTCTTCTTCCTTTCCCCGAGGAGGGAATACTCCGCCACAGTGCCGGCTGTAAGAGAATCTTTCATTGTGCTCCATTTCTCTACACCTGTTCTGCTTTCACTGGGGCCCAAACAAAAGGAGCGCTTCCATGCAGCCTGCAGTAATAAGAGCTGACTCCATTAGGCGGGTGGGGGGTCCTCTCGGGGAGGTTGTGTGTGTGTGTGTGTGGTGCAAAGCAATAAACACACTTTGGCCTTGTTGGAGCCATTTTGCAACTGTGTTGTTGTTTGGTAGCACTCTAAAAGCAGATTGGTTTGCTTTTACCCAAGATGGGGTTCATTATTTTGACCCAGAGGATTGAATTGAAGACTATAACTGACAAATAATCCTCCAACCCAACTCCCAACACCCCCTAGGCATACATGGGAGGACAAAGGTTTACTAGGTAACCACTGATAGCTTTGCTTATTGACAAGTTACCCACCCCCAAGCTGAAGCAGCACCCCGGGGAGTCATGAGAGAGGCCAGACAAGTGAATCTCATCTCTGGACATCACAAAGCAAATAGTTTAGCCGACGGCATAGTCATGCTCGCCTATTCACAAATTTCCCGATTCATGTTTTTCTGTGTGGAACTAATAGACACTGTAGATGTTCAAGTAAGAATACTCTATTCTGCATTTTCTTGAATCGGAAAATTGGTTATACCGTAAAATATATGAGTGCATAGAATCAAACAACAACAACAAATTAATTGTACAGTACTTTAAAATGTATGGTCAGAAGCCATCTGCACTACCACTGCAGCTCTGCTTACCTTTTGACTTTGACGTGATTGTGGTTCTTTCACTCTGAAACTTCATCCAGCAGATCATTGGCTGAAAAACTCTGATTGACGGGGGTTATATTGTTAGCTAGCGCTGCCACCTGTTGGGTTTCCATCCACCCGTTTTTATTCAAAATTTCAAGAAATACCAAAATAAAACTGAATGGAAACGCTAGAAATTCCAAAAATTGGTAAAAAGTTTTTACGCTCAGAGGGGGTTGATTTTGAAGCGTATCGAAAAAAGGAAAATGCGAATTTTGCCGATGGAAACAGGTTTTGCAAATAAACGTGGGTAGTCGTGACCAAAAACATTAAAACGACAATTTTCCATAATGCGCATCCCCTTTAAAGCTCTCATTGTTTAACATCACCTTTAAAAAAAAAACTATATCACATACTTGAGCTGGAGGTAACACTCCTACTACATTCATACATCATATTCCGAGGCTGGCGTGTGCGTTGGTGTGGGTTCGAGAATGCTTCACGCCGCCCCCCCCCCGCTGTAATTAGGGCTTCCCACGTCTTCCGACGGTCCTTCCTGAAGCTCAGATTCCAGCACTAGTGTGAGTCATGACAGATTTGGACCATCTTAGACGTTGGCCATTGTTAGAATTCACCTTACGTAAGACAGTTTTCAGTTTTGGGCTGAATATGAGCAGCACAGGCCTAAAAACGGATGTGGCTTAAAAAAAAACTGACGAAAAGCTTATTACTTGATGATTTTTCATACCCTTGCTTTAAAGCAACATGTTGATTATGGCGCCGCCATATGGACAAAGTCAGTAACGTTATGCCAGAAGGAAGACCACGTTTCTCCTGAGGACAAGCGTCATTTTTTTTTAGCTTTCGACATTCAAATTGACTTCCGTCTTTGTGACGAATGGGTAAAGGGGGAAGTGAGTTTTTTGTGTGACAGTGTTCCTACCATCCTCCTCAAAGTTGTTTAGTGCCAGTAAAAATGATACAGACGCCCTCAGGCCATGTCAAAGGTACCATTCAACTAGTTTTAAGTCGATAATTCATCAGAAGAGTTATGATTTTTTTAAAATTAAGGTTGAAAACTTCCTTAGTGCTACATTAAGATATTAAAAATGATTTTGTTGGTGAAAGCTAAACTTGCCAACAAAAAAAATAAATCATTTCGAGTGTTGAAATGGTTTCTGGTTAATTTTGGACTTCTGAGTATGAAAATGACATCAGTTTTTGTGATATTGATAATTCTGCAAATGTATTAATTGATAATGTGCTTTTGACAGTTTACGAAATGCCCTTTAGTTGTATTTTTGCATTACAAAAATCTGTTGTAAAACCTGGAACCAATTTGGGGGAAAAACATGTCAACCCGTTGAAACGTTCCTGGCAACAAAATGTTTGTTGACTCGGATCACATTTGTTTCATTAAATCAGAAGCAATCCTTATTCTCGTTTCAAGAATCACAAGTGAAGCTATTAGCATCTCTTTTTTTTTTTTTTTTGCAAGCGCTAGCTGCTAGTCTGCCGCCACAGCCTCCAGATGGCTCGACAACGCCGATCTTAAAGACCTGACACGTACCGTTTGCGCTTATTGCGTAACACCTGACTTGACACAGCTAGCATTCACACATAATGAATAATTGAGCAATCATTTATTGGATGCTGTATTTCATCGAAACAAATCTGTTAAGTGCTATTTATTGAGATGGATAAAAATCAGAATAGGATAAAACAGCTTAATTAGTGCCACAAATATTACAGTCATACTTCTGTTTCCTTAAGCTAAGCTAAATAGCTATGAGCTGCATTTCGAATGTATTTTTGTCCATTTTTGTTTGCTTTTACGGCTCTTTTGAACATATTTGTTTATAGTTTTCTGCAGTGCTGCTGAGACTTTGCGAGGCCATCCGATGAACTCTCCCACGTCATTAGAAGCCAGACTGATGGCTCCAGATGTTGACCAGGATTCTCCCAACATCTGCTTTTCAGTTCTGTGATGCAGGTATGCCACTCTGCCCTTAAAATACTTGCCTGGAGACTGTTTATTAAATATACATTGCATTTGAGAAAGAAAGGTGAACCAAAGCCATTTCCTGGATTAGATAAGGTACTGAAAGTGCATTAATTTAGACTTGATCAGCACTAGTGCTGTCACTATCACATATTTTTTAAGTTAATCTATCGATTATTCAATCGACTAATCGGATTCTTTTTAATTTTGCAGTAAATGTATTACAAAAATATTTTCCCCCCTGATTAGTGTTTATGAACCAGTGATTGTTACCAGTCGGTCATTGTTTTCCAAAGTAATAACAAATGTTTGCAAATGTCTTATTTTGATTAAATACAGAAGATAATCAGTCCTCTTTCATGAATAACCACAGAAATCAGTAAACAACTACTGTTGATATGCTGAAAATTTTAAATTAAAATATGTCTCCAAGCGATTATTTGATTAATAGAATATTTGTCGATTAATCTGATAATCAGTTACTTGTCGATTAATCGATTAATTTTCATTTAAAGTGGGGTTCATTCATCCTAAACAGAGGATTTGCGGCTGTCTATTTGAGGAAATGCGGTAAATTCAATACACGTCCGCCCTGCATGAAACAAGCGGAAAATCACGAGAAATGCGGAATGCTTTGACGCGGCGCACTTCTTCACGCCACTCGACGCCCACGCCGCTCTGGTGAAGCCTCCAGATGACCGGCATCCGTCAGCTGTCGCATGGATAAATGTGGAGCACGCAGATTGGAGAGAGTGGAAAGGGCGCAGCAATCGCTTGTGTACTTGTCAGTGCTGGCAGAGTGGTAACCATAGCAACAGCCACCCCGGTCAGTTGGATCAACAGAGAATGAGAAACCAAATTAGTAGAAAGGGAAAACATTTCCTTTTATCGCACAAGGAGGCTTGGAGGCGGTCAAAAAAAAAATCAACTCCGATTTCAAAATATTAGTAGTCAAGTGTCTCGTTTCCTCACTTCCTTGGTCTACTATACTTTTCATCCCCGTGCTCGTCGATCACTCACTTCCTCGTCACTTCCAGGCCTACCGCACGTTTCATCACTTTCCTTATCGAGCACTCGCTTCCTTGTTTCTAAGGATGCAAATGTTTCTATTTGTGCAGTTCCAGCACGCTCTGGTAGTTAATTAGTGCAGTTAAATTTTAATTAGGCATGTTTTGGCCACCTATGTTTAAGTTAAGTTATCATTCCAAATATTCGGTGTAGGTCCTTATGTCCATTGAGGTTAATGTTACCAGTACTATTTGAACTATAATGTATTCATAGTTATGCAAGAATTGTGTTGAGCAATTGCTTGGTCTTTTCCTCATCTCTAAAAACAGTTGGGTCAAAAATAACCCAAGAATGGACCAACCCAACTTTTTTAGTTATTTAACCCCAAAAGTTCGGTCAAACTAAATAATCAACCCACAAAATAACCCAACATTTGACCCAACTTTGTGATGTATTTACACCAAAATGTTGGGTCGAATTAAATTAATAACCCACTTATCAAACCAATGTTTAAGGTTGTTTTGTGGGGTATTCATTCGAGCCAACCTTTTGAGTTAGTTAAACCAATTAAATTGAGTCAAAAATGAACCGACCCAACTTTTTGAGGTGTTTAACCCCAAACGTTGGGTTAAATTAAATTACTAACCCACAAATAAACCCAATTTTTGCGTTGTTTTGTTGGTTATTAATTGACTCAACTTTTTGGGTTAGTTGAATAACCCCATTGAATCAACTGACCCAATTTTGTAGGTATTTAGCCCCAAATGTTGCATCAAATTAAATTAATGACCCACAATTCAACCCAATTTTTGGGTTATGACCCAACTTTTTGGGGTTAATGAAATAACCCAATTGAATTGGGTAAAAAATGAACTGCCTCAACTTTTGAGGTATTCTCCTCTAAATTTGGGTCAAATTAAAATAGTAACCCACAAATCAACCCACATTTGTGGGTTAGGGTTAGTTTGACCTTGGGTTGGTTTGTGGGTTACTCACCCACATTCATTTAACCCAACGTTTTGACCGTTTGAACGTTTGATCACTTTTCTTGCTGTTCACTCGCTTCCAAGGCCTGCCCCTCACTTCTTCACCATTAGGCGGGAGGTGCTCTAAAGTGGAGCAGTGCTGACAGGGGCCACAAAAAGATCCTCTAGGGGTTAATTTATATGAGGTATGCTATTTGCCTGCTTTCCGCCACCAATTACTAGTGCTCTTATTCTGTCCATCCACCATCGAAATATGTTGAGTATGGCTTAAAAAAAATAGCAAAAGGGGGTTAAAGTCTGTCGGAAAGCAGCGCACAGCACTGCCCTAACTGGGATTACAGGGAGAACAATGTCATCATGCCGCAGGCGTCAGCGAGCACAACGTTCCAAAAATAGACGGCGGGCCTTCTTAACCGACATTTGGTGTGAATCAACATGGAGATCCGGGGAAATATTGTTTCACGGATCAAATTGCCATTTGTTGTCTGTTTGCTGAAAGACGCTCAGAAGTTTTGACTCACAAAGTTTCGGCGAAAGCAATGTTCATTGTGCATGGGTTTGTTCAATGGAACATTCCATCATTCCATCAGATGTACACTGTAACTGATCAAGCATTTAAAATGGCAAATATTCTCCTGCTTGCTGATCAAAATATTCATGACATTGATTGATGCGGTATTTGTCTACGATTCAAGGACGGTTAAAGTGTTAAAGTGGAATTATTCAATTCAGTTGGATTTAGTGGGATTGCGATTCAATTAGATGTGGTGCGACTCATTTTGAGGAGGTATGATGCAATGAGTTTCTTGTTGCACATATATGAATGAACTTGCCATTACTGAAAATTGCATTTCCTTCAAAGATACATCCCTCCAATAAAAGACGATTATCTTTGTATCTCGATATATTTTAAATTGGAGCGATTTGATCAGTTCAATTCGACGCATTGCATCGTCTTTGAATTAAAAAATGGTTTTCCGAATCAAATCGTTTTTTTGTTACAAAGCTAAAATAAATGTCTAGTCAGTGAGTAAATAAGTAAATAATATAATTATATAGGCTATATTAAAAAGTTATTTTGTAAAAATAAAATAAAGCAAGACGTTTTGTTGAAATGTTTTCTATATAATGTAAATAAAGCATATACGACTATACAAAAAATACATTCTAACCAGTAAAAACACTTTAAATGAATATATAAAAAAAAAAATTTGAAAACCAATATAATTTTAAAAGTAAATTTATACTTATGTTTAATTTTTGAAAAATTTGCTTTTAATTGTACATAAATCGATAAATGCAATGCATATTTTTTATTCACCTATTTTGAAACAAATAAATATATATAATATAAAAATATACATTGTAAATAGTTTTTTGTATAAATAAAGTTGCCATTTCACGTCCTGCAATAAGTTGCACACACTTGAAGCCCCCTCAATGTTTTGAGAGGAATCAATCGTCGGTCCAATAGGAAGCTGAGCCAAGTTGGTGCCGCTCGCCTATTGGCGCAGAAGCTTTGGTTCCGCCCCCGGCCGCATCGCTGCCCGCCGCCGCCTGGCGGACGCAGCCAGTCACTAGCCGTGCGGACTGACAAGCGGTCGCTGGTCGTCGCGGTTCTTTCGGTCCCGTTCTCCGCTCGCGCAGCCATGGACGAGATGGAGGAAGAGCTCAAGTGCCCCGTGTGCGGCTCCTTCTTCCGGGAGCCCATCATCCTGCCCTGCTCGCACAACATTTGCCTGGCGTGCGCCCGCAACATCCTGGTCCAGACGCCCGATACCGAGTCCCCGCAAAGTAGCCGCGCGTCCGGCTCCGACTACGACTACCTGGACCTGGACAAGATGAGCTTGTACAGCGAGGCGGACAGCGGCTACGGCTCGTACGGCGGCTTCGTCAGCCTGCCCACCACCCCGTGCCAGAAGTCCCCCAACGGGGTGCGGGTGTTCCCCCCGGGGCCGGCGCCGGCGTCGCACCCGCAGCAGCCCCCCGCGCAACAAGCCGGCTGCCTGCTGGCGCCCATCCCCCGCAACGCTTGCATCACGTGCCCGCAGTGCCACCGCAGCCTGGTGCTGGACGAGCGGGGGCTGCGCGGCTTCCCCCGCAACCGGGTTCTGGAGGGCGTCGTGGAGCGCTACCGCCAGGGCCGGGCGGCCGCGCTCAAGTGTCAGCTGTGCGAGAGGAACCCCCGCGAGGCCGCCATCATGTGCGAGCAGTGCGACGTGCTCTACTGCGAGCCGTGCCGGATGCGCTGCCACCCGCCGCGCGGCCCCCTCGCCAAGCACCGGCTGGTGCCGCCCGCCCAGGGCCGGGTCGGGCGCCGCGCCGCGCCCCGCAAGACCTCCACCTGCGCGGAGCACGAGTTGGAGAACCTGAGCATGTACTGCGTGCAGTGCAAGGCGCCCGTGTGCTACCAGTGTCTGGAGGAGGGCAAGCACGGCACGCACGAAGTGAAGGCGCTGGGGGCCGTGTGGAAACTGCACAAGGTGGGACGAGCGCGTAATTGCGTTGGAAATCACATAACATGACTGATACACGCACACACACAGGCGCATACCAACACACACACACACACACACACACATTAGTCCTGCACATATATATAGGCACACTTAAAAAAAAAAAATATATATATATATATATATATTATGAATGAAATAAATTATACAAAAAAATGTTGCATTAAATTACCCAATTAAAAAAGCAAAAAACAAAACAGATAAAAGCCCAAATATTAGACAAAAACAGGATTTTTTTTAACGCAAACAAAATATTAGACCAAACACAAAAACTTGAGCAAAAATATGCAAATATAAAAGCAAACACCAGAAAAAAAGTACAAAACTATTAAACAATACACAAATATAGACAAAATTAATGTGCAAACATAAGACGAACAACAAAAATGTATGAAAAAAGATATTAGACTTAAAATGGAAAAATGTTAGGAAAAAATATTAGACAAAAATGTTGGACAAACTGTGATGAAGATTACACGAGACAAAAAATAGTAACGTGAAAAATACAAAACAAGTGATTTGAAGAAAAATACAATAAAACAACTGAGGAAATAAAATTTGTAAAAAAATATATGAAACAGCTGAGCTAAAAATACACAAATATTCAGCAGAAACGCAAACAGCTTTTTGATGAAGTGCTGCCACCACAAATGAAAATGAATCCGTGCTTTTCGACCGCTTGCTTTCTCTTCGCACTCCAGGCTCAAGGTGGCCGCTCGCCCTGTCACAAACCCCTAGCGCCGCCCCTGGTCATCATGGAAACAAAAACCATACTCGCCATCAGCCCCGTAACGGAGGGTGGTGTGATGAGTAGTGGCTCCCCCCGAATCTCACCCCTCTCAAAACATGCAGACTACGGATCCCATTACCATGACAACCCGTCTCACTGTCATTGAAATAATTGGGACCTCCCACATGTTGTGCGAGATATCAGCCAAATTTTGGAAATGTGACGGAATCTTGCTGCCATTGACGTAGGCGTACAACGTTGTGACCTGGGATACTGCGCGTGCACAGCACACACACATACACAGTACACACACTAGTGTGTTGGGAGTCAAGTGTGTCAGATGCTATTTTGGGCTTGTGGTGGGCAGGGAGGCAGCTTGTGTTCTTCAAACAGTACAACGCACACCGCATGCACAACACAAAATATGCACACATCAACAAAAGGGTTGCTGGAAAAAAAAAATCATGAATTAATATATTCGTCCCCTCCAAAATAATAAATAAATGATTAAAATAGGCAATAATATTTAATTAAAAAATAAATAGACAAATAGTGCTTGAAAAATATTAGATGAAAAATAAATACAACAGAAAATATATATTACAGGAAGAAGTAAAAAAAAATATATATATATTCTGCCAAAATATAGAAAAATCTTAAGCAAAATACACAAATATTAGAAAATAAATTTCATATTACACAATAAATCAAAACATATTACATATTACACCAAAAACATTATTTGGAAAATAAATTACAAAAGAAAAAAACAAATAACGGAAAACAAATAATATGAAAAAAAACACGTACATATGTCCAAATATAAAACACAAAAAAACTAAAATATCACCTAAAAAATACACAAATATTTGAAAATATATATAAAAATATTAATATATTACAATATGAGCAAAAGTACAAAAATATTATAAACTTTTTTTTTTAAAGGTAACTAAAGTAAAATAGTAGACAAAAAATACAACACACATTCCACAAAAAAAAAGAAAAATACTATAAACACAAATGATAAAAACATTTTTTTTATTGATATTGGTGTGTGTTAATAAGGACTCCATATTATGATTATGATGATGGTTTTGATGGGGGATTTCACAGCTTGGCAATTGTGCATTATTGATGAGAGCAGTGATGAATTATGAATGCTTCATCTTGTTCAACAGCCTGCTAGAATGTTTTCCTCAAAAGTCGTCAAACGCTGCCAAGTTGAACGGTGAAAAGTGAACCGCGCCAGTGCACGTAAAGACTCCACATTGAAAGTAGGGGGCTTTTTTTATTTAAATGAACCGCCCTGGAATCGTATCGTGCGTGATACGTATCGCAACGTCTTTTGTTGGAGAGACTCAAACCCCTAATAGCTTTTTTTTCGTCCGGTCACTTGTATGTCGAGGTGCCACTGTATTCATCGTTATCAAGCGCATACCAAGCTGTCATTGTTAGCATAACTCGCTAGCAGGATGCTAAGCAACTAAACAGACTCAAATCAAGTCAAATTGTTTGCTGTAGTTCTCAGCGAAGCACAAAACACTTCAATATGTGACTTTTAACACACAAGATGGCCGCCTAACATACTTTGTCCATGTTTTGTCTTTGTTTAGCAGTGCAGGGTTAAAAGGTTAACCCCAATCCCCTCACAGGCACGTAAAAACGTCAGTTTTTTCTTTTCTTTTCTTCAGAACTATATCGGCTAGTTTTTGTCCGCATTCCGACAATACAAGAAACTGCTGGCTGGGGTGTGAGCGGTTCCCGCTGGGGTGCGAGCAGTTCCCGCAGGGTCACGCGACCCCCTTGCTGCACATACATGACCCCTGTATCCAAACAGGAACTTTTGTGTTGGGTTTCCTGTCACATGACCACTTCATCGCCTTTCACATGAAAGCACATACGTAGCTGTACTGTAGTGATGATGAACATCTTGCTGGATTGTAAATCATTTTGAAAGACAACCTTGTTAATTTAATATTATTTTTTATTTTTATTTTTTTTTAACGAGTAACTAAAGATATAATGTTCACGTACAACGCGCACATACCCAAAACACATTTGGAATTGAGTTTGTGTTTAGGCGCTAATTAGCAGCTAATTAGCAGCTGCTTCCTGCTAACGTTCTGCTCTGATGTGTCGCTCCAGGGTCAATTGTCTCAAGCTCTCAACGGGCTGTCGGACCGAGCCAGCGAGGCCAAAGAGTTCCTGGTGCAGCTTAGGAACACCGTGCAGCACATCCAGGTACACACGCTCTGTTTTCCGGTGACGGGATTAACTGCGGTATTATCAGTGCGTCGCATTGTTAATCCCTCTGCACTTTTGTCTACTGGATAACTCGTCCATCATTTGACTTGCACAATCCTGGGTGAGGTAATAGTTCCCACACTCCGGCAGACGTAAAAAGCGGGATTACAGAGGATGCATGCAATCATTTTTAACAAAAACTAAGTTGTAATAAAATACAGTACTTCTTGTTTGGTTCTTCTTTCAAACGTATACCGCCTCAAATTAAACACGCGTGGCGCCATCTAGTGGACGATAATGGGATTACACGGACACCCAATATTGCAAACGAGAGTTCGACCAAATTAGGCTTATCAAGTGTTCTTTTCATGTTACTGACGATTTGTATTGGTCCCCACAGGAGAACAGCGTGGAATTCGAGGCGTGTCTGGTGGCGCAGTGCGACGCCCTCATCGACGCGCTGAACCGCCGCAAGGCTCAGCTGCTCGCTTGCGTCAACAAGGAACACGAACACAAGCTCAAGGTAAAACGTTTGCTAAAAAAAAACAACGGTGGGCTGTACCACTGGGCTCCGCCCACATTGGGCAAAAAGAAAAAAAAAATCTGCAATTTAGAGTCATCCATTTAGGTCTAATATAGGGTTGTTTTGGTTAATATTAACTTTAATAATATTTATTTTTGTATTATTTTCCCAATATTTTTGTAATACTAGTTTTGAGTTTTGTTTACTTTATAAAATTCTTGTCTTTTTGTATTATTTTCAAATATTTAGTTTTTTGTATCAAATACTTCGTTATTTAATTTGTCTTTCGGTGTTTCGTTTTTGTTAAAGTTTTTTTTTGGTATTATTTGCTAATGGCGTCTATAATTTTTGAAAAAAAAAATTCAAATTATTTTATTTTCTAACATTCTTGTATTTTACAGATTAGCTACTATTTTTGTATTTTTTGGTTCACAATTTTGTATTTTCTAATATTTTTGCCCACCCAATTTAATGTCAACGGGTCACACTTTGCTTATTTAAAAAAAAAAAAAAAAAGCTTTCCAGAGGAGAAAAGCTGCATTATTAGCTTTTTTCATGTCGATTATCATGATGGTGATTTCACAAACATTTCGTCTTTGCGTGGCTCGTAACGTGATGAGCGAAAAGTGGAACGTGTTTGGAGTGAGGCGCGAAGGGAGGCGTGAGTTAGTGTTCCCAATTTCACGCTTGGACGCTGGCGAGGATCAATGTTTGGCACGTGGAGGTGTTGTGAGCCAGCGCAACAAAATCGACACTACACAAAAGCCTGTTCGGCTACCATTAACTTAGATACCAGATCAAATTGTGTGTGTGTGTGCGCACATGCGTGTGTACGTGCGCGTGTCTGTCTGGAGGTGGTCTGAAGAACCATCTGCCAATGTCCAGATTAGCCAGATTGCCGAAGACTTGTCCTAAACCTCAGGCATAGCACGAAACCCAATTTAAGACCCCCTTTTCTATGTTTCAAAAGTATGTTGTTACCCAATAGTTTCATTTTTACGGAAAGCTTTTCCTTGTTTGTTCAACTTACATGAACCTTCAGGATCCCTCACCGTACACTTTTGGTAAAGTTTTAAATCCATCCATGCTATGTCGTACCAGCTAGCTAGCACTAAGCTAACCTGGGTCTATCCAGTCCAACATCCCTACAAAAACATGACTTTGCTCACAATCACGCAGATTGTCTGTGTCTGAAAGAGGCTACATTAGCAACGCTTAGCTTGCCTTCAAATCTGAATATTTACTAGCGTGCTCAGTGGCCTGGAATGAACTGACTGCATTGTCTGCTCTGAGGTTCCCGGAGGATTAAGGACACCCTGAGAACGGGATCATTTCCCCATAAAGAGACCAACTAAATAATTGAGCGTGTTATTGATGTTATCACTCAGCCAGAGGAGAGCGTTTAGCCTTTATAAGACGCGAGCGATTTTTACCGCACTGGCAACAAGAAGCTCTCGTCCTCTGCGGCCGTGTCGCAGTTGTCACGGTGATTCAACGCCTCGTCCCTCCATTTGGCCTGGCGTAGCTCCGCAGACTGTGATGTTCACACAGCAATGGCAATGCTCTTGCATGAAGTTTTTGTATTATTTAATATTATTAGTTAGTCTATTAGTTAAATGTAGCTAATTTGCCATGCTCTTGTCTAAATACAGTTGAACAGTCCCCTTTTATCTGAAATAATTATTATTTTAAAAAAAAAATAATATAATTTGAGTTGGAAATGGTCAGAAATAATTGTGATTTTGAACGGTCCATTTTCTTAATAATATTTAAAAAAATATATTTAATATATACATAAGCTTTGCTTCAATTGTGTCCCCTTAATTTGATGGGGAAAATAGCTTGCCTCTGACGTCTTGTGGCCACCGTGTCGCTTCACTGTGATCGCTTCATTGAAATTTAGAAGACAGTCAAGTTAGCCGTAGCAATGCTAACGCTATGCATGCTGGTAACACGCCGCCAATGTGGTGAGAATGCCATCTTTAAAATAAAATCTTCCCAAGTACAGTAGTTAATGGACATCAGTGACTTATATGCTTTTATTTTGAAGTTGTTCCTGGTAGCACGTGTGGTGTTGTGGTGGCTAACTTGACTCGTAGTTTTCCTGACTGGAAGCTTAATCGTTGGAGCCCAGTTTAAATTTCGAACTGATGCCACCAACATCAACACAAATGCTGAAATCATGTTCGATCGCTGATTAAGAATGCTTTAAAAAAACAGCAACAACAACAAATATTTAATTACGCTGGCATTGTAGAACGTAGCGCCTGTTCCCAGCGTTAGCAGCTAATGGCTAGCAGCTAGTCGCTAAGCGATTGTCCCATATAGGCTGGCAGGTGTCGTCGGATTTTATGTCGGTGGCCAATTTAATAGACGACAACGACTCTATACACTTTGATGCTGACAGCCTGACACAGTTAAGTTCACATTTTAACAAATCAGGCGTACTCAACTGTGCTGTTTTAGCGGTAAAGTCACTTCTGTGGTCTAACCTAACTTTGTCTTGTAGCACAAAAAAAAATCTCTTACTAATGTTCCTAGTGTAGAAAACTCAGTTTGCTTTTATGCAACGTTTAAATTTAGGGGATGCGGCACGAGTTAAGCGTCTGGTTGTACGCTCTTCTTTTCCTGCCCCCCATATTCTGCCTAGCAACAAGTGATGAACAATGCGTGACCGAATGAATGTCAAATGTTATGTTTTGCACTACGCTGCTTGTGGTTGTCATCCTCCATGTTTTCTCTGCAGGATTTTCCCTCCTCTCAGCCCCCCCTCATAGCGCGACCAGGTTACTGTTACCTAGCAACCCCTCGTCCATCTCCACTCTTGAGTGTGTGTGTGTGTGTGTTTTTTGCTAAAGTCTCTTTTCCACAAGGAGGCTCTATGGACAGCAGCAGTGATAGATGGACTAGGAACGTTAGGATCAATGTTGACGTGCTCAGAGATGCTAGTATGGCAAAAAAACAACAACAATATGCTAACATGAAAGGATGTTTCAACATTTGACATTGGCCTATAATGCTATGAGCACGCTTTTCATTTGTATCTGAAATCATCTTTCCCCATTGAAATGAATGGAAATGCCACTTGTTGACTGTTTTCCAGGTGGTGCGTGACCAGATCTCGCACTGCACGGTGAAGCTGCGCCAGACGACGGGCCTGATGGAGTACTGCCTGGAGGTGATCAAAGAGAACGACCCGAGCGGTTTCCTCCAGGTGACACCGGCTTAACGTCATTTTTCTTCGGCGACCGCTCCCTGACCGACCCCATTTGTTTTGTCAGATCTCGGACGCGTTGATCCGGAGGGTCCTGATGACGGAGAGCCAGTGGGGCAAAGGGACGTTGACGCCCAGGATGACCAGCGACTTTGACCTGACGCTGGACAGCGCGCCGCTGCTGCAGACCATCCACCAGCTGGACTTTGTGCAGATGAAAGGTACTGCTCCTGATTCCTTATTTTGTCCATTTTTTTCCCGCAGGTAGTGAAAGTATTTCACATAGTTATCGATAAATGTTTGCATTTTTGTCAAATAGTTTCGTATTTTCTGATATATTTTTCTTGATATTTTTGTTCATTTTTTTTACAGTTAGATTTGGCAAGGCTCTTACAGGTACAGCTCTACAGATAAAACACAATATTTTACACATTTGGTATTACCACATTAGGTTTTGATTCTTGCATGTATTGCTAATGTTTGTGCATTATTTTCTCTTTGATAGTCATCATATTCTAATATTTTAACATTCCTTTTGTTATATTTGTGTATTGTTTCCATTTTTCTTAGGTGGCCCTGAAATACAGAACACACAAACAAAAAAACTAAACACAACAGCAAATTAAAAACACAAAAATAGTTATTTGTTATTTTGTAGTCTTTAAATATTTTTGTATTTTTTTAATACATTTGTGATGTGTTTTATGTTTTCACATGTGTAATATCTAATTTGTTTTCTTTGTGAAATTTACCAGTATTTTATTATAATATTTATTTTGATTATACTGTTTATTTGTCATTTTTCTATATTTTGTTCTGAAAAATATTTTTTCAGTTTCCTAATGTTTTGTAGTTTCGTCCTAATATATTTGCCAGAATGTTTTTTTTTTTTTTTAATCTTTTGTAATATTCTTTAAATGTTTCATGTAATATTTT
This sequence comes from Vanacampus margaritifer, assembly GCF_051991255.1. Lineage (NCBI taxonomy): Eukaryota > Metazoa > Chordata > Actinopteri > Syngnathiformes > Syngnathidae > Vanacampus > Vanacampus margaritifer. The sequence goes on from NC_135432.1 coordinate 64,136,822, forward strand.
TGTAGCTTACGTCTAATTTTAAAGACAATATTTCTGCTTTTTATGTTGTAGCATTTTCTCCTTATATCTGCATTTAAAAAATGTTTTTTTTGTCTTTTTAGTCGGATATTTTCGGTGTATTTTTTGCAATATTGCTTTGCTCTAGAGTGTGTAAGTGTACCATTTTTTATATACCTTACGGCTTAATTTTGTTGATTTGTTTCATATATTTAAAAAAAAAAAATTTTCTCTTGATTACTACACTGATAAACGTGATCATATTTCTCATTCTAATTGTAATCAGAAACAAAAGCTTTTTTCAAAGTGATCCGGATGGCCCCTAAACGACAAATACATTTGCTGTACCGAATAAAGTGAACGTCTGTCGTTCCCGTGTCCTCCTCAGTGCCGTCGGCTCCGATGCTCCAGCTGGAGGAATGCTGCACGGAGAACAACAGCACCACGTTGTCATGGAAACAGCCGCCGCTCTCCACCATCGCCGTGGACGGATACATCCTGGAGCTGGATGACGGCGACGGCGGCCACTTCAGGGTACGTTCGCTCACTTGATTGGAAGGAAAATAAACAGCTTCTATAATCAAAAAAGCCGCACTCACCGAGGTACTTAATCTCAAGGTAGCTCTTCGTTTTGGGACTGAATCTCGTTTGCCACAGTCGTGACAATGTCAGAATCATTTTTTCTTCACTATACAGTATCATATTGGGGATTTTTCACCATTATTTTTAAAACTGCATTTTGAGATTATGTATATAATGTCGCTGCTATGTGAAAAACACATATGTCCATTTTTTGTAATTAAAAAAAATATATATATGTTTTTGGGTTGACCCCGAATGCGGGCATACAAATGCAGACATGTAAAAATATATTTTTTTAAATATTGCGGAAGTAAATTGTATTAAAAAAAAAACAGGTATAACCTACATATCGTCGCTGCTATGTGAAAAACACTTATGTCCATTTTTGTCATTTTTAGGTTTTTGGGATGAAACTGAATGAAGACATCCCACAATGTAAAAAAGTGGGGAAAAAAGTGGAAAAATAAAATTTTTCACATAGTTTTACCTAGTTTTTTGTATACAATTTGCTTCCACAATATTTTGGGATTATTGCAAAGTTTACAATTTTTGAATTTATCAAAAATATATAGTAATATTTATAGTTTAAATATATATATTTTCTTAATATACATTTAGTTAACTGTTTTTGTATTTTTGTCATAATGGTTTTCCATTTGAGCCCCCCTGTTATTTATTAATTATGCAATATTTATCTATTTTTCATTTATTTTTTGCCCTACAATTTACAATTTAAAAAAAAATATTACAACATTGTTTTTTCTAATATTTTATATTGATTCATAATTTTTCCATATTTTTTTCTAATACTTTTCCATATTTTTTTCTACTATTTGTACATTTTTAATCTATCTATCTATCTTGTGACAAACACTGGTTTGAATTGGAAAATCAGTTTTGATTGAAAAGATGCAAAGTGCATCGAATCATAACTGAATCGAATCGTTCCACTTTAAAATCAAATGACACGCCATGTATCGCGCCACAAATCGTCTTTTATTGGAGAAATGCACACCCCTAATATATATATGTAGATTAGATGAAAATATGTACACACACTAACACATTCTCCTCTTTATACGCCGATAGTCATATTTTCCTAGTATGTATTAGCGAATAATCATTTTGCACATTGATTTAATATCACACTCGTGTTGCTACACTTTCTGTGCCGCACGCTGACTCACCGACGCCCGTCTTTATTAATACCCCGGCGTGGGCCGACCCGTCCGCCCGCCCACGCGCCGCCGTTCCAGAAACCCGTTGGAGCGGTCGCCCAAAAAAAAACCCCGCTTTGGTGTGTGCGCTCCCCGCAGGAAGTATACGTGGGGACGGAGACCATCTGCACGGTGGACGGCCTGCACTACAACAGCACGTACAAAGCCAGGGTGAAGGCCTTCAACGCCAGCGGGGTGGGACAGTACAGCAAGACGCTCGTCATGCACACGTCACACGGTAACGCAATACTTTTTTTTTTTTTTTTCACAATGAAAAACATCCATTTGTTTCATATTGTATGTATGAACTAGCGAATCTAGTCGGAATTGATTATCTTATATCGGTTACTCGGGTCGTCTTTTAATTTTTGAGAATGGCCCCATGCAAAAGAAGGAAGTCGGACATGCGCCGTCAACAACAATTAACGTGTGGGAAAAACAAAGTGGCCAAATATTGGTTTCGGTGCCGCAAACGTGGTTTTAAAATTGTTCATGATAGTTAATACTTATAGTGCGCTGGCTTCTTGAGTTTGCTTTCATCAGCTTAAGAAAAGAAAGAAACACATGAAGTGTTGATGCTTTCTTTTGTTTTTTGTTTTTTTTTGGCTAAAGCTAAAGCTGCTTCCGTGCTCTTTCCCTCCTCTCCCACTTTTCGCTATCACATCTCCCCTCTTTCCAGCTGGACTTCCTCCGGCTGAAATGCAGTCAGGTAAGCTCGCTCGCTCGCTCTCGCTTTCGCTCATTGCTGACTCCCCCCCCCCCCCAAAAAAAAAAAAAAATATATATATATATATATATATATATATATATATATATATATATATATATATTAGGGGTGGCAGGCAATTAAATCTTTTAAGCGTAATTGCATGTCTTCAATAGTTAACTCACGATTAATTGCAACATTTATATCTGTTCTTTTCATACTCTTGCTAACATAAAATATATTTTAGTCATTGATACAGTACTTTCATAATTTTTCTTAAAATTGAGTTAAAATTAAAAAGATGTACTGTACTCTTAAAAAAAAAAACGAGTGTGATATTGAATTGTGTTGAGGTCATTTTTCTGCCACTAGATGGCATAATTGCATTTGTAAGACATTGATGACAGCTCAGTGCATTTTCTTTTCATATTAAAAACATATCTATATATATATATATATATATATATATATATTAGTTTTTTGAGAATCACTACCCTAATGTAACTTTTTGTTTGGTGTAGTGGCCTGGTTCGCCTTCGACGCGGCGTCGGCGCACCCGGACATCATCCTGTCCAACGACAACCTGACGGTGACGTGCAGCAGCTACGACGACCGCGTGGCCCTGGGCGGCGTAGCTTTCTCGCGCGGCGTCCACTATTGGGAGATGACGCTGGACCGGTACGAAAACCACCCCGACCCCGCCTTCGGGGTGGCGCGCGCCGACGTCCTGAAAGACGTCATGCTGGGCAAGGACGACAAGGCCTGGGCCATGTATGTGGACAACAACCGTTCCTGGTTCATGCACAATAACTCGCACACCAACAGGTATGCCACACAAATGTTGGTTTGTTTGTTTTTTGTGCTCATGAAAGTAAAATAATTGTGGTCATAAAAAGTCTACACACCCTTACACACAGCCATTTTTTTGTGATTTGAAAAATTTGATCAATTATTAATTCTGTTTTTCCACCATTAATTCTACAATAAAAAAAAATACATATTGTCAAAAGGGGAAGTAAAAATTGGTTGCACACGCACACTAAGAACAGGGATTACCAATTTCTGTGGTCTGATGAGACCAAGATAAACTCATTAACTTCAGATGGTGTCAAACGTGTGTGATGGCTGTGTTCAGAATTAGCCAGTCACATTCAAATCGATGTGGAATGGGAGTCAGCACACACCTGTCACCATTTAATTTGTCTTGTTAACACAAATAAAGTTCAGTTGTTCTAGTAGACTGTCTTTTATTTTGGATTTCTAGCAAAATCTCATCTGAGGTTTTTTTTTTGCATGAAAATCATCAAATCTCTCATTGGTGATTTTGTTCTTCTTTAGCCTGTGTGGCTGTTCTGACGCAGCCTAGCATATTCTGCCTAGCAACAAGACATCGACCAACCGTGCCACAGCTATCGGCGGATGTGAGTAATTATTAAATGGCATGACGCAGGATTTTTTTTGTTGTGGGCACAGGACGGACGGCGGCATCACTAAAGGCTCCACAATCGGCGTGCTGCTGGACTTCACGCGCAGGATCCTCATCTTTCTCATCAATGATGAGCAGCAGGGACCCGTGGCCTTCGAGGGCCTGGAGGGCGCCTTCTACCCCGCCATCAGCCTCAACCGGAATGTACAGGTACAAACGACCTTTTTTTTGTATTTAAATATGTAGTGGATGTAATTCTTATCGTCGTGTGTTTAGTTTTACAGTTAACTCAAACTGGGGTGTCATTAAACAGCTTAAGGCACGCTTTGGGGACAACAGAATAACCCGAATAACATACGCTACACACTTACTAGTTGCTAATGCTACGCAAGCAAAATGGTGCATTCAGGGTACTTTCACAGCGTCAGAAACATCAGTTTTCTTCGATAATAACGTTTTAAGGGGAAAATAATTGTTTTGGCTGATGTTTGAAGGACAATAATCAGCCGATTATAATATTAATATACAGTTAATACAGATCATTTAATAATATTCATATTCCAACACGTGGAAGGAAGTCTTAGCTCTTTTTAGATCAAACAAAGCTTCCCAGCTTAAATATTTTACATACGATTTATCTGTTATTCAATGTACCAAAGTGTATTCCTTAGGGCTGTTAACGCAAAGGATTTAAAAAATAATAATTTAAAATTATTATTTTTTAAATCCTTTCAAAAAGAACTTCAAAGAACCCTAAAATTATTCATTTAAGGGTTCTATGAAGTTCTTTTTGACTCTGTGAAGTAAAGCAACATCGCCCCCTGCAGGCCTCATTTATCATCGCTCGCTGTCTTTTTCCAACAGGTGACGCTGCACACCGGCTTGCCCATCCCGGATTTCTACACCCCGGGGGAGGTTGACCCGGTCGCTCACATGTGCTAACACCTCACCTTAAAGTACACCCCCCAGCACCCCCCATGTTCATTTTAGAAAGCACAGCGAGAAAAAGGGGGAAGTTTGACTCAAAAAATAAGCTTTTGTTAGTGCGCTTCTCGTGGCTTTTTGTTTTTGAAAACAGCGATGAAAATGCATTTTTGTATTTTATATTGCAAAAAGAGTGTATAAGTTATCGTGTTTTTTATTAGACGTATAGCTATTTTGAGCAGAGTCCTTTTAGTTGCTTGAAAATGTAGTATGAGTGGGATTTAAAAGAGGGCAATATCAGATGTATTATTTCTTTTTTTCCCGGTGTTTCTTTGTAGCCGCTCGCAGCTCTAGTTAGGGCCCCGAGTACGCTGCGAGGCCCCTATTGATGGAACTATTCTTTTTCATTGTGTCCTTTTTTTGCTCATTTTTCACACGTTAGCAGCACCCTGAAACTTACAAAAAAAAGTCTGCAGAAGCGAGTTAGCATTTTTTTTCTTTGAATGTATCATTTTGGTCCATTTTTTTGCCGTCAGGTTTCATCCGATTGACTTTAAACTTCATCTCCATCGAAAGTAGAAATTTTGATGATGAGGGCGGGACACCAAATTTTACATTTCACATTTCCTTTGCCACAAAAGGGTGAATACTTAATACTAACTGTATATTCTCCCCCCAAAATCCCAAACTTTTCACGTTTCTTCATAGTCACAGCCTGACGATACTTGCAACTTAAAAATCTCCTCTCCCAGCATTTCTTTGTCTGTGCCTTTTACGCAAAACCCAACAATGGCGGGATATCAGCACCTTTGTACCACATTCCGGTGCCATATACTAAACTGTATTCAGAAGAGCAACACGAGAGGAGAAAAATCTGAAAAAAAACGTCGGCTGCTACTGACAGTGTGAAAGGGGCTTTCAACACAACTCTTTGGCTCTCACTCTCGGGTGTACCTAATGTTGTGTCCGGTAAGGGTTCATCCATGCTAACGACATCCATGCATAAGGTGCTATATCCTGCTGTATACCGCTGTTCGATACCCAGCCAGACACTGCAGGGCAGGGCAGAGTCCGCTAGCCACCTTGCTACATCACCTGCTGCTACATCTATAGTAACGACAAAGCTCAACTATAATATGTGTAATATATATATTTCTATATATGATATGTACAGTATTTAGAACAGAATGTTATCATCAGGTGTTTATGCCGCTTGTTGCCATGACAACAGCATCCCCTCTCAAGACCATCGCAATGGCTTTATGTGTGTTTTTAATTACAAAAAAAAGAAAAGATTAATAGATGTGTGAATGTATGAGTGAGCAAATCAAATAGCCTAGCAGATGCTTAATTTGTCTATCGCAGCTTTTTATGAATTATTTTTGCGCAGTCGCTGGGCGACACTGGCTCATTTACAGTATATACATAGTCTATTTAAATGTACATAATCATATATGTGCTATTTCTGTTCTAATTTAATGCCATGAGATGGTTCTATATGTCTCCTCTATTTCCAGATGACTGCTATTACTAATGTGAATGACTATGATGATAATTTGAGCCTAATATGAGCCTGTGGTTTCCTGTATATGTGAATATTCAATAAATGGGTGAGAAAGTGAATGCCTGCCCCACTAAGTATTAATATTTGCATATTAATAATAGCAATTTAACAATGACAAGGGATTTATGATCAGATTTATGTAATATGTAGTGCAGTGTAGTCCTCCATTCCAAAGCTGAGTTGCTGAATGTGGAATGGTCAAAAAAGGTGACTTGAATTAAATGGCTGAGAGGCAAATGAGGTAAAGATGAAAGCAATGTCATCTTCAAATGTGCACGTAATTAATCATTTCAAATATATTACATTTTTTAGTTCATTTATATTTATTTCATTGTCTTTACTGTTGGGAGACGGGAAAGGAAGGCAGAGATCTGATTGGCTGAAAGTTGACTTACTGAAACCTAAACATTATCCTGTGTCTAAAATATTTTATTAACTATTGGTTTAAAAATGTATTCATATGTCAATAATTGTGTTCATATTTTTGCAATTCGAGCAACAAAAATATATAAAAATATATCAAAGTTGATTGGCCGAAAGTTATCTTGTCGATTGATTGGTCAAAAGTTGATTCATTGAAAGCTGATTGGCTGAAATTAAACTTACTGGAAGGTGATTGGTCCAAAAGTGTACTGGCTGATATCTGATGGGATGAGATGTGACGGAGACAACAAAAAGAAATGAAAGGAACCTCGCATTTAAATAATCATAATATGACTAATAATTTAATAAATGTCATATTTTTAAAATTAAGTAATTCATAATTCTTTTATTGGATGTTAATGTGGGCAACAAAATAGAGAAGGGAAGAGTTGGCAGACAGCTGATTGGCTGAAAGTAAACTTGCTGGAATTTGATTGGCCAAAAACTTTACATCGGGCTGTAGAAGAGCTGAAGGGAAACAAAAGATGAAGGAATCGTCACATTTAAAAGTGATAATGTGGCTAATAATTTAATAAGTGTCATTAATACGCTAGTTTGAAAAATATATTTCAACGTTGTATTGCGTGTCTTTTTAATGTGGGCATCAAACGAAAGAAGGGAATGTAGAGAGCTGATTGGTCGAAAGTTGACTCGTTGAAAGCTGATTGGCTTAAAGTCAAGAGCGACACAACTTGAAAGAAACAACGTTCTACTTCTTCAAAGAGACACGCCCACTCTGCCCCGCCTACCAATGACAGCTGACTTCCTCACCTTCAGGACTCGACTCAAGTCTCACTCACTCTCGGAGCAGCCACCAGGTGACAGAACAGCAGCTACCCGGACTCAGACGCGCTCGAGGCGGACAGAAACCAGACAACGCGATGGCCACCCCGCTGACCGACCAGGAGAAGCGCAAGCAGATCAGCATCCGCGGTATCGTGGGCGTGGAGAACGTGGCCGAGCTGAAGAAGGGCTTCAACCGCCACCTGCACTTCACGCTGGTCAAGGACCGGAACATCGCCACGCCGAGGGACTACTACTTCGCCCTGGCCCACACCGTCCGCGACCACCTGGTGGGCCGCTGGATCCGGACGCAGCAGTTCTACTACGAGGCGGACCCCAAGGTACGAGCAATAAAGTTGGATCGGTAACAAAAAAAACCAAAAAACTCTCTGGTCACTTCATTAGGTACATTCTCATGCAGGGGTGGCCAAACTGTGCTTCTTCAAGGCGACAAAAAAAATCAAATACATGTAGACATAAAATATGTAAATACTTTATTTTAAAAATTAAATCTTATTGTCATTATAGTAAATGTAATTATTAATAATTCACCAAATGTTCGATAAAATAAATACAAAGTGTTTTCATTTATATGTAAAACTGTTTATTTTTACTTGTGATCAATTATTTAACACCATTTTTTCATTTAGATAAATTATTTTAAAAAAGGATTACAATCAAATCATTATTTTCATTTTAAATTATATTATTTCTCATTTATATTAGGGATCTCAAACATGCGGCCCAAGGACCATTTGTGGCCCAGAAACTGATATTTTGCAGCCCCAGTCTTTGAAGCTGTGAGGTTTGCCTGGGCGTTTTTTTTTTTAAATCACTTTTTTTATCACTTACTTACACACTACACAAAAGCAAAGAAGCGCCACCCTGTGGCGCGGTGCCACATTGCGATTGTTACAAACAGCACTGAAATCCCCCACGCGCATGCATCACTCGAGAAATAACTCATAAAAGGACATTTCCAGGGTTCTGGCTGACGTGATCCAAATGTATAAAAGGGTATCGTAGCCGGAACCGAGTCTCTCAGAACCTTCTCGCCCTGTCACTCGCGGCGGTGTTTACCGCTGTTCTTCGATCGCCGTCGCTGGTGGCCGCCTGTGAGCTTATTGATCGGGGCAGCGGGGTTCCCCGCCCCCCTTGGCTGCGGCGACTCGGTGTATTTTGACTTTTGAAATATGTGTATGGACGTTGGCGCTCCCCTTCCATCTTTACATGATCCCTCATCGCTGAGTGCGGCTTTAAGTTCGAAAGTACGACTGTTGGCGTCTTGCCTGAGGTTACTTTAACTTGTTTTGAATACTAATATATTAATATTAATATTAATCACATGACTTCACTAGTTAACTCACGATTAATCACAAATGTTATATCTGTTCTAACACAAAAAAAAGTGAGCACAAATGTAAAACCTAATAGGAATAATTCAAATGAATTTTTGACGTCTATAGCCGTCAATGGCAGCGAAAGAGTTAGTAATGAAAAATAGTATTTATTTCTCATCTTTTAATTGCCATTTATTTATTATAATTAATTAATAAAAGCATTTGGATGAACATTGGTGCAAATTTTTCTTCATTTTTTTTCCTTTTAATTTTCTTGAACTAACTCCCATTTTGTGTGGAAATGTACCCTCATTTTTTGACTAATTTTTATGGGTAAAAAAATAAAAAATACAATGCAATGAACTCATTCCAAGCCAGCTCAATTAAAATGACTCCTATATTAATTCTTTTTTTTTTTTTTTTTACACATTGATATAACCATGCTACAGTATGCATCACAATATCAATGTATTTCCCGTTTGAAATCCCAAGTTGTGCTTTTATAGCCATCGTGTCTGCGCTTGCATCTTGAATTTAGAATTTTGTTTTGTGTGACTGAGTGTAGAGAGTCTACTACCTGTCCCTGGAGTTCTACATGGGCCGCACACTGCAGAACACCATGATCAACCTGGGCCTGCAAAACGCCTGCGACGAAGCTATCTACCAGGTCGGACCGGCTCATTTGCATACCAGCGTAGCATGCGTTTGTTAGCATGTTGTGTTGTTGTTGTGTAGCTGGGCCTGGACATGGAGGAGCTGGAGGAGGTGGAGGAGGACGCGGGTCTGGGCAACGGAGGCCTGGGCAGACTTGCAGGTAGAAGAAGGTTGAACGCGTTGCAAAAAGACAAACAATAGGAAATATTTGGCTGGACGCCAGGAAGCTTTACAAGGGCGGAGAGTGTGTGAACATGAGCCAGCAAATAGATGAAGTACCGCAGTGCCTTGAGATAAGAGCCGTCAATTTTTTCTTTCTGTTTTGACTTGAGAGCGCAAACATGAGATACATGGTGGCCAATTAGCTTCACAACTAGCGGCAGTTTGTTAGCTGGATTTATATATATATATATATATATATATATATATATATATATATATATATATATATATATATATATATATATATATATATATATATATATATATATATATATATTTATAAAAGAGGTATGGTCTAAATATGTCATTTGTTTGCCCACAGCCTGCTTCCTGGACTCGATGGCCACCCTTGGACTGGCGGCGTACGGTTATGGCATCCGCTACGAATACGGAATCTTTAACCAGAAAATTAGAGACGGCTGGCAGGTCTGCACAACGCTGTTCATAGTGCAGCTCTCATCAGTTTCTTTGTATTTTATTTTATCATTATTATTATTATTATGAAATCAGGCACGGGGCCAAAGTAGAGTAGGTCGCTATGCAGCACGAGCTAATCATTAACAGTAACGTGGCTGTTCAAAGTATGCAGACAGAAAGTTGTCTCTTTTTTTTTTTTTTTTTGCCCTTTTGGATTCCTGCTTGTTTGCAGTTGAGGCCTCCAGTGCAAACATGCACTTTTGCACCAAAAATGATTTCAAGAGAGGCAAAGTAATAATTTTCAAGATGTTTGCAGAAAAATAACCACAAATTTGGGGGAAGCATCCAAATTGATTTAGTTATTTTTATTTTTTTGTAGGAAAAATATAACCACAAAGATAATGCAAACTTAAAAATACTAAAATAGTAGGGAAAAAAATGGACAAAATAATCTGTGATGAAATATTTGGACAAAATATTAGAGAGAAATAAGTTAAAATATTTTGAAAAAAATACACCAAAAAATTACCGAAAAACACCCCAAATGTGTTGTAATTTTTTATTATTATTATTTTAGCGGCGTATGACATCTTCCTCTTCATTACTCCTGCAGGTGGAGGAAGCAGACGATTGGCTGCGTCACGGCAACCCGTGGGAGAAGGCCCGGCCCGAGTACATGCTGCCCGTTCACTTCTACGGGCGCGTGGAAGAGACTAAGGATGGTAGCAAGTGGGTCGACACGCAGGTATATTACTTGTGAAGAAAATCCAACCCATGTGTGTCTATGGGAGAGTTGACAATGTTATGCTTTTACTATAATTCGTTTTTGTCATTTTAAATATTTTTTTAGCAGTAATAATAATAATAATATATATATATATATTAACAATAATAATAATATATATATATAATATATATATATATAATAATAATATATATATATATATATATATATATATATCTATATATATATATATATATATATATAATATATATATATAATAATAATAATATATATATATATATATATATATAAATAATAATATATATATATATATTATATATATATATATTATGTATATATATATTATATATATATATATATATATATATATATATATATATATATTATATATATATATATATAATATATATATATATATATATATATATATATATATATTATATATATATATATATATATATATATATATATATATATATATATATATATATATATTATATATATATATATATAATATATATATATATATATATATATATATTATATATAATATATATATATATATATATATATATATATATATTATATATATATATATATAATATATATATATATATATATATATTATATATATTTATATATATATATATATATATTTATATATTATATATATATATTATATATATATATATATATATTATATATATTTATATATATATATATATATATTATATATATATTATATATATTTATATATATAATAGTCTAGTTAGTGCAAAAAAATACCTACAGATAATTACAGAGGTGCAAATACCCTGCAACTTTATCCTGTGCACGTGTTTGGCCCATTCAGGTGGTGCTGGCAATGCCATACGACACGCCCATCCCGGGCTACATGAACAACACGGTCAACACGATGCGTTTGTGGTCCGCTCGCGCGCCCAACGACTTCAACCTGAGAGACTGTGAGCGTCCCGTTACTCTTGCAAGACCGTTTCCTGTTTCTTGGTGGGGAAAGAGGACGCGTTGCATCAAAAGTGTGTTTTGGTGTGTCTGCACAGTTAATGTGGGAGATTACATCCAGGCCGTCCTGGACCGCAATCTGGCCGAGAACATTTCCCGAGTGCTCTACCCCAACGACAACGTGAGCATTGAAGCGCCACTATCCCTATAAAAAGAAAATGAAATGAAATGTGATTTCTGCGTGTGTCGGGGTTGGTTCAGTTTTTCGAGGGCAAAGAGCTGCGCCTGAAGCAGGAGTACTTTGTGGTGGCCGCCACCCTGCAGGACATCATCCGACGCTTCAAGACCACCAAGAAAGGGACGCCAGAACGCACGTCCTTCAACAGTTTCCCAGAGAAAGTGAGAACCTCAAACAGGAAGTGACTTTATGATAACTCTTTGGATCAAGTCCACAACTTCCAAGTAGAAATGAATGGTAAACGAGTTGGCATGTGTCCCCCGCCCCCGCCCCTCCCCTGGCCTGAACACACGGGGTTACAAAAGGGCATTCTTTTTTAAATATAGATTTTTAAAAAGTAAACTGAAATCCTAAAAAGTAGGGAGGAATGAAGAAAAAAAACGTATGAAAAATGCAAAACTATTAGATGAAAAATAAACAAATATGAGAAGAAAATATAAAAATATTAGGAAAAAACACAAAATTATGAGAATAAGATACACACATATAGAAAAAGATGCAAATTTAAAAAAAATACATTCATATTACAAAAATATGAAAAAATAAAGATATATTACAAAACTAAACATTTTATATAAGCAAAAATTAGGAAGGAAATATAAAAATAAGTGAAACAAATACACAAATACTTAAAAATATGCAGATATTTAAAAAATGCAAAATAGAAAAAAAAATGTTACCCCCCAAAAATCCAAACATTAAATAAAAAGCAGAAAATAATAATAATAATAAAAATATTGAAATAAATATAATGACATAAAATGTTATGAAAAAATATTTCAGAATATTTTTTTTAAATAAGACAGCATGAAAACGAAATAGTAGAAAAATACAGATATTGGAAATAATAAAGTATTGGAAAAACAAAATTATTACTGCTAAAATAAAATAAAAACATTGGAGAGAGGTTTTTACAAGTGGATAAAAAAAAAATCTGATGACTATTTATTCAAATGCAAAATATAGAGAAAATCTAAACATAGATTTAACAAAAACTGTAGGGAAAAATTGTAAAACATGAAGAAAAAGTACACAAATACTGTGTTAGAAAACACAGATATTAGAGAGAGAAAAAATGAAAAATATGCAAGACTACAACAAAAATATTAGATGAACAGCAATACATAAATATTTTACAAGACTGATAAAATAATCTAAAAGATACTGGGGGACATTATTATAGATAAAAATATGCAAAATTCAATGAAAAACAAATACAGCTATTGCAAAAAGACAGAGTAGTTGCTTGCAGTTTGTTGGAAGATTTCTTGTATGGAAAGTGGATGTTGTGATTGCAGGTTGCCATCCAGCTTAACGACACCCACCCAGCCATGGCCATCCCCGAGCTGATGAGGATATTCGTGGACATCGAGAAGCTGGACTGGGACGTGGTGAGTCTCGCGGGACGTTCTGGGTGGGAGGGGCTTGTTTGGTGCAAGACGTCGTCATCTCCGTCCCCAACAGGCCTGGGACCTGACTAAGCGCACCTTCGCCTACACCAATCACACGGTTCTCCCCGAGGCTTTGGAGCGCTGGCCCGTGGAGCTGATGGAGACCCTCCTGCCGCGACACCTGCAAATCATCTACCAGATCAACCAGAGCCACCTGGATGTGAGCACCACACATGCTACAAAAAAGTATTAGATGAGACACCAAAATTCTAGCAAGCATCAACAAAAATATTATGCAAAAATACACTAAAATTACACTGATGCACCAAAATTCTAGCAAACATCAACAAAAATATTATGCAAAAATACACAAAAATTACACTGATGCCTTAAAATACGACTAATTTATTCCTTGACCACATTCATGGAAAAAATATATATTAGAAAACAATTTTAAAAATTTTGACAGAGAAATACTGGATGCACAATACACAACTTAATTTAAATTAAAGTAAAAAAAAAAATAAAAAATTACATGATGAATTAAAGCAAAAATATTTGAAACAACAAATACAAAATAATAAAAAAAAACTTGTGATGCAAAAAGTATTTGATTAAACACACATGAAATAATAACTTGGAAAAGTAAAAATATCTGGGGGAAAAAACACTTGAGTATTTCGAAAAATACAAATGCAAAAAAAACTCCCCGAATATTAGAAGAAAAGTAAAACATTTTGAAAATAATCCAAACATTTTTGGACATTAAAAAAAACTGAAATTAACAAATAAGTTTGATGAAAAATAAAACAAAAATTCGAAAAATATTTGAGAATAAACACAAGCATATGAAAAACCCTCTAATACTAAAATAGTAAAACATTACAACAAATATTAGAAAATAATACAAAAAGTAAGAAAAAAAACATAGTGGCTGAAAAATAAACAAATACTAGTAAAAAAAAAATACTTTGGGGGAAAAAAAGTATAAATCTTTGATACACCCCAATTATTAGAAAAAAATATGAAAATATTCCACCAAAATCATAAAATAATGCAAACAACATGTTCGTCAAAAAAGCAAGCACAAATACGAGATGCCGAATATAGAAACATCAGCTAAAAAAATGTAATCATTAATAGAAAAATATTTTTCTTGTTAGTACCTTCAACTTCCCACTTTTTTTTTTTTTTCAAAATAACTGCCAAAACTCAAATTTTTCTTGCTTGACAACAAACACGCATTCTATGTACATGTGCCAAAACTGTCCTGGTCGTTTGATTTGGTCGGTTAGTCCCCTCTTAAAACAAAAACTGCTTGAACAGGTTCCCAAAAATGTCGTCAAGCCGTGGCCCTCGGGTCAAGCCAAAAGGAAGTGAAATTTAGATGCAAGGCGGACTTTTTATTTGTTTGTTTTGTTCTCACGCACGCAGAGGATCACGTCGCTCTTCCCCAACAATGTGGACAAGCTGCGGAAGATGTCGCTGATCGAGGAGGAGGGAGGCAAACGGGTGAACATGGCGCACCTGTGCATCGTGGGCTCGCACGCCGTCAACGGCGTCGCTCGCATACACTCCAACATCATCAAGACCCAAGTGTGAGTTTTAAGGCCTCAATGGCAAAGGATTTTTGACGTATTTTTGTAAATAATTAGTTTTTTTCTAGCAATTCATGCTTTTTCATTTATATTTGTATTTATTGTCAAATATTTTCTTTTACAATGATATACTGTATTTATTTTGGTTAGATCATATTGTATCATATTTAATTTTCATTTATTAATTTATATTTTTGTACATTTATTATTTAGGATGCACATTTGATACGTCACAATTTTTTTTTATTGCTATTTGTGCAGCTACTGGGTTGCTCTGCTGCTTCCTCAAAAAAAAAACTGTGTCTTCATGCTGTATCGCAATATTTGCACATCTCCTGTTACAAACACGCAGACTAGTTGCTAGGGATGTAACGATATCCAATCATGATCTGAAGCTCAGAATACGTTTCTGATATTAAAGAAAGGTCACAGTATTGTAAAAAAAATAATAAAAATAGCTCATACAAAAAAAGAAGAAGAAAAAACCTACACTCCAAAAACAATTTGGGGCAAAAATAACCCAACTATGGGTCAAATTATACCGCTCTATGATGTTGTGTTTCTCCTCTTAGATTCAGACACTTCAGTGAACTGGAGCCAAATAAATTCCAGAACAAGACCAACGGCATCACTCCCAGACGCTGGCTGCTGCTGTGCAACCCCGGACTGGCTGAACTCATCGCTGAGGTTTTTTTTATTTATTTAAATTTTTTATTTATTTAAATGTGTCCCTTTTATTTTTTCCGTAAACAATATCTGTTTTCTTGTTCAGGTGATTGGCGAGGACTACATTAAGGACCTCAGCCAACTGCGGCAGCTTAACGACTTCGCGGACAACGCCGCTTTCATCCGGGATGTTTCCAAAGTGAAACAGGTACCGATAATCGGCCCGACAGATTACATTTTATGAATATCTGCATCGGCCTCTTTATTTGTTTTGATGGCCGTTCTTCCAGGGTTAGCGTGTGGGTGAACAGTTAGCCCACGAGCTAACAATTAGCTCGCGAATTGGCAGCTATTTGGGAATTAGCGTGCGGGTGAATGATTAGCCCACGAGCTAAGGGTTAGCTCGCGAATTAGCAGCTATTAGCCCGCGAGCTAACGGTTAGTTCGAGAATTAGCGGCTATTAGCCGGCGTGCTAACGGTTAGCTCGCGAATTAGCGGCTATTAGCCCGCGAGCTAACGGTTAGTTCGCGAATTAGCGGCTATTAGCCCGCGAGCTAACGGTTAGCTCGCGAATTAGCGGCTATTAGCCCGCGAGCTAACGGTTAGCTCGCGAATTAGCGGCTATTAGCAGGCGAGCTAACAGCTAGCTCGCGAATTAACTGGTATTAGGTTAGCCCGTGATCTTAGCTCGCAGGCTAACCTAATAGCAGTTTTTTAGCGGCTATTTGGTAGTTATCCTGGGGTTAGCGTGTCGGTGAATGGTTAGCCCGCGAGCTAACTGTTAACCAGCGAATTAGTGGCTATTTGGGAGTTGGCATTATAGTTGTTGCAAAAGCTGATGGCAAACAAAAAAAACTTTAACGTATTGCAAATCCCAAAAGCTGGTTAATAAACGTGTTTGAAGGCATTTAAGCAGTCAAGTGCTGGAGTTTTTATTATTATATTCTTACAAATTTTGACACCAACTTTTTTTTCTTCCTGCAAATGTATATTGGCTTCAAATATTGGTTATCGGTCGCCCCGAAAAAAAAGCATATCGGTCTATATCTAGTATCTATGGTAAAGTAAAAATCATTGGCTAATTTAATACAGCGTACAGTTAAAAGGTACCTAATGTTATGGCCAGGTGTGTGCATATTCTGCGAGCTCAGACGCAAATTGTGGAACTCCTGGCACACCGTTGTGTGTTTTTTCATCACGGCCTGTAGTAATTAATGTGCGTTGTTGCGACACGCACATTGCACAACTAACACAAGTACGTTTGTTTGTGCGCGTGCATGCGTGACTCAGGACAACAAGGTGAAGTTCGCGCAGTACCTGGAGAAGGAGTACCGGGTGAGGATCAATGCGGCGTCCATGTTCGACGTGCACGTGAAGAGGATCCACGAGTACAAGCGGCAGCTGCTCAACTGCCTGCACATCGTCACAATGTACAACCGTACGTACACAACTCACCCGTCGGGGGTGTTGTTGTTACCTCCCTCAGGGAAAACACTACGCCGACACATTCCTGCAAGTCCAAACAAATATGCTTGTTGATGTGCAGACGGAATTTTCCACTGGTTTGTGGGCAGGACTAAAATCACACACACTTTCACTTTGTTTATATTATGCAACATGTACTTAATGAACCTTAGTGGGGTGTGCAGAATCATTTTTGTTTATTTCTGTGCATGTATTGACTATAGCTGTTATAACTTATTTTTTTATTATGACATACAAACATGAATTTTAGCAATACTCAGGCTTTGGCTAAAGCTATGCGTTCATCTGCATAGTCATTTAAAACAACTCAAATATCAATAAAAACCCAAAACATCCGCTCTGGATAAAGATATTCGGTCATCAGCATAGACTTTGAGATCCCTCAAAAAATTTGATTATGGTAATGGTAAATTTTTTTAATCAATAAAAATCTAGACTAATAGACATCTCTATAGTAGCTGAAAGCACAAAAAAAGTTTAAAAAAAAAAGTACCAGATAAATGCAGGGTCTGGAAAAAGCTATGCAGCCATCCACATAGTCAACTTGACTTTTGCTCATATTGGTGCATAAATACTGCTTATAATCATTTGTGTGTTGTCCCGCAGGCATAAAAAAGAACCCGTCTGCGCCTTTCGTACCTCGAACTGTGATCATCGGGGGAAAGGTTCATACCGCAAGCATTACACACACGCCCACACTCACAGAATTAAGTCAGCAGCTGTTGCCCCCTGCAGGCCGCCCCGGGGTACCACATGGCCAAGAAGATCATCAAGCTGATCACGTCTGTGGCTGCCGTGGTCAACAACGACCCCGTGGTGGGAAGCAAGCTCAAAGTCATCTTCCTGGAGAATTATAGAGTCTCACTGGCCGAGAAAGGTACCTTTTTTTTCTTTTCTTTTTTTAAAGTACTTAACATAGTAGGAAGTGTTGGTAATAGGTTGCAATCCTCACATACTTTTTTCCCCCCTTGTCTTTTTTCGTCCAGTGATCCCGGCCACAGACCTGTCGGAGCAGATCTCGACGGCGGGTACCGAGGCGTCGGGCACGGGCAACATGAAGTTCATGCTGAACGGCGCACTCACCATCGGCACCATGGACGGCGCCAATGTGGAGATGGCCGAGGAGGCCGGCGTGGGCAACCTCTTCATCTTCGGCATGACAGTGCAAGACGTGGCGGAGATGGACAAAAGCGGGTAGCCAAAAAAACAAAAGAAAACAAAAAAAGCAAAAGATTTCTGCTTCACAAGGCGTCTGGCTTACTTTTCTGTTTGACATTTTCTTAAGATATGACGCCATGTCTTACTACAAGAAGATCCCGGAGCTGAAACAAGTGATGGACCAGATCACGAGCGGCTTCTTCAGCCCCAAAAATCCAGATTTATTCAAGGATTTGACTGAGATGCTCTTCAAATATGACCGGTGGGCTGCAAGCAAAAAAAATAGACACTTTTTTTTCTTCTAAATAATGACTTCATTTAAAAAAACTAATTTCCTTGCGTTGCAGGTTCAAAGTATTTGCCGACTTTGAAGCGTATCTGAAATCTCAAGAGAAAGTCAGCAAACTCTATAAGGTACCGCATTAATGAACCATTTGGAAGTGTTCAATTTCATTTTGTCTGTTTTCAAAGGCTATGCGATCAAAACCAACACAGATATTTGCAAAATCCGGATTATCCTATGCAGTAGAGATGGCAAATCCAGGTCCAGAAAGTAAAAACCCTGCCACAGTTTGGCTTTAGCCCCTTGTGCTAGCTAGCTATCTCCCTAGCCACTCATGATTTAGCCATTAAAATTAGGTAAATCACAAAACTAACTTTTATAAATGCAGGCCTGGATAAAACTGTGTTTTGTGTGATTTGTCATTATACTCATTTAAAATGATTTAAAACAAAAACAGAAGGAATCATAACCGAACTCGAAACACCGAGGCTTTAGCTTGGTGGTTCCCAAAGTGCAATATGAACAAAGTTATTACATTTTATGAAAACAAACAAATTAACCAAAACCAAAATTGTAGTTTTTGTTTTTAAATGAAATAAATACAAAACAGGTATTTTTTAATTTCCTTCATAAAAATTTTGGTGTTAATTTCAAATATTTTAAATTTGGAACAGAATGCTAATGCTATGCTAATGTTGTAAGGACTTGAGACTTATCTGAGTGAATGAAGCTACATACATAGACCTGGCTGCAATGTTTGTATCCCTTACTCTTGTTTTATTTCCAGAATCCAAAAGAGTGGACCAAAATGGTGGTGAAGAACATCGCGGCAACGGGAAAGTTCTCCAGCGACCGAACCATCGCCGAGTACGCCACGGAGGTGTGGGGCGTGGAGCCCACCGACCTCAAGATCCCCCCGCCTAGCGAGCCCAGGGAGGCCATCGAGAAAACTGCCCGCGAGCTTAAGAAAGTGTGAAAGCTGCCTCGGTTTTATTTGGTTACTTAATAATAGCTCCATGCCCCCCAAAAACAAAACAAAAAAATCAGTGATAACTTCACGTCGCTTTACCTGGGCCAGGGAAAAAAACTTTATTTTCTTATGTCTGTTACAGCTGATTGCACTGGGCATTTGCAAAATGTATTCACACACACGGGGGGGGGGGGAGTGCTAGGAAAACAGAATAATCAACGTAAACATTCTATCTTAACTGCTAGAAGAGAGTAAAGACAAAAAAAGCAAAAAACAACTTCCTTCTTTTTCTTCAGTGTTTTCCTACCAGTGTTCACATGAAAATCTCAGGTGTATGAAAAATGATGCTACAGTTACACACTGTACAGCAGTGCCTTCAAAATGGCCATTTCCATGTTCTGATCTGTAAACAGTTACGCTTTCCCTCGCAGCTTCTGCAGAAAATCACTGTGACGACAAGAAGCAGATGAAAGAAATATGAATAATATTCATCGCGTTCAACGCAGGGACACCGCATCAAAAGGCTCATCCTCACCCCACGGACTTGGACAGGCCGGGATCCAAGTAGATGTCATTGTGTGAGAATCCGCGACTCGCCGGGTAGGAAATCATTTCCAACGGAATTTCTCTGCGCCGCTCATTGTGCGTGCGCAACGATATCTGGTACAGCTGGAGGGGAAGTGCAAAGGATTAGAGTTAAGGAGGCTGTTCATTTCCGCTTTAATAAAATGGTCAGAGTGGTTGCATGTTCTACCTTCTGACCCATGTGATACGGAACCATGTCGTCGTCCTCCGCATGCAGTATGAGTAACGGACAGGTCAGCACCTTTAAACTGAACAGATGGACGTCTCTATCTGGCAGTTTTCTAAAATTGTACTTTATTCTCACAATTTTGTATATAACGGACACTTTCTCCCCCTCTTTTTTTTTATAGCATAAATAATAGTTTGAACCCTAAATTAGGGCTGGGCATTTTGTAAAGAATAATAATCATTATTTTGACTGATATTGGAATCACGATAAGAAAACATGATTATTCATTGATTAAAAAAAAAAAAAAGGAGCATTTATTTACCTACCAAAACGCAACTTAAATAACTATTTTTAAAAATAGCACTGAAAACAATATACTGTATAAAAAAATGTGCAGGTAAGTTTGTGGAAGGCAAATCGCCAAGGTTCACTGTACGTATCATCGCCACTTCTTGAAGCTGGACAAAATAAAAAGGTGAAAGAAAAAGCAAAAAGCTCAAATCTGTCGCAGATCATATGACGATCAAAATCTACAGTAGCGTCGAAATCCCCCATTGAAATGAATGGCGGGTGCTAAATATATATGTGTAAAGAAGAAAAGATTATTGAGAAATATTTCGAAAATTGGTTGACTTAGAAAATATTTGAGGCGGAAAGGTGAAACGGGAAAGCGCCCGGTATCGAACGGCTCTGCGCGGCGGCCCATTGAAATGAATGGCGGGAAGCACACTGGTGCAAATATAATCTCCTTTGCTTGGATTAAGTCAATTAATTTAGTCAACTCACTTGTCTTCGTTAGCAAACAGCAGCTTGTTCTTCTCCAAAGTGTTCCACAGGAAGAGTTCAAAGCCCGGAAGGAACGTGTAGAGCTGCGGGAGATATTTTGATACGTTGTTTACATGTTTGATGTTAACGCGCGAGCAAACATACCACAAGCTGTAAACAAATTGGTCTCACTTTCGACAGAGGAAAGATGACGACAACATCTCCGATACTTGTGAAAGGCGCCTCTAGAATGACGGCGTCCACCGTGGACCCTGATTGGAAAAAAATATATTGAACTCATTCACACACACACACACACCTGTCAGCCATTTTAGAGCAAGACCCGCAGGATATTGCGTTAAATCACACCGAATCTACTGAATGAAAGAATTGACTCCCTCCTCTCATCGAGAAAATACATGTCAGACCACCTGCGATTGACAAAATCTGTGAAGATTAAATCTAATAAAATGCACATTATATTATTTATATATATGTTTTTAAAGCTTCATGCATATACTGCAATACCAAAATTGTGAGGAGCAGGTATTATTTTTGTCCACTTGGGGTTGCCATCCTCATTTTCTATAGCGCTGTAGTATCTGTGTCCAGCTGTGACTGAATGTGTGACTTTAAAAAGGTAGGCCATGGTATGTTGAGGGAAGTCGGAGTCAGCAAATGAGAGTGTAAACTTTGCTGGCTGTAAACTGGCTAAACCATTAGCCACTGCGTTCCTGCATTTTGCCAACGTCTGATAGACGGATGATCACACGCAACCCCACCTTGCTCTTGAACCTTTACAGCAGTATTGCTCGCAACCCTTCAAGAAAAAAAAAAACAAACAAGCCTCATCGAGAGCCACTGACTCTATGACATCATGCGAGAAGAAACTTACCCGGAACCGAGTGAGTGCCCCCACAGACACACCAGAGACCCCCCGCTGTGCTGCTTCACCCATGTGTACAGGTGGAGAGCGTCTGTGGTCACGCCACGTTCGCTGGGGTGCCCCGTCGAGTCGCCGAAGCCTACATCGCAAAAAAAAAAAATCAGTTTCCCATAGGAAGTCATGGAAATGAATCACTAATTAAGATGTCATTCTGTTATTGATCTGCTTTGGGTCTTTGTTACTCACTTTGCTATCTTGCTAAATGCTAGCATAGCAACTCTCAGCATCTTCGCGTTTTAGCAGTTCCCATTAGAAACAGTACCTGAGACCCGGCAAGATGTCAAATCCTTATTGATCTTCTCTAGGTGCGTTCGTTAGCAACCTGGATAGACCTATCTTGATATATGGTTAGCATAGCAATGGTTAGGATGCCAGCAGTTTAGCAATACTCATGTTAGCGTTCTAACAGTTCTCATTGGCCGAAGCCTACATCGCAAAAAAAATCAGTTTCCCACAGGAAGTCATGGAAATGAATCACTAATTAAGATGTCATTCTGTTATTGATCTGTTTTGGGTCTTTGTTACCCACTTTGCTATCTTGCTAAATGCTAGCATAGCAACTCTCAGCATCTTCGCGTTTTAGCAGTTCCCATTAGAAACAGTACCTGAGACCCGGCAAGATGTCAAATCCTTATTGATCTTCTCTAGGTGCGTTCGTTAGCAACCTGGATAGACCTATCTTGATATATGGTTAGCATAGCAATGGTTAGGATGCCAGCAGTTTAGCAATACTCATGTTAGCGTTCTAACAGTTCTCATTGGCCGAAGCCTACATCGCAAAAAAAATCAGTTTCCCACAGGAAGTCATGGAAATGAATCACTAATTAAGATGTCATTCTGTTATTGATCTGTTTTGGGTCTTTGTTACTCACTTTGCTATCTTGCTAAATGCTAGCATAGCAACTCTCAGCATCTTCGCGTTTTAGCAGTTCCCATTAGAAACAGTACCTGAGACCCGGCAAGATGTCAAATCCTTATTGATCTTCTCTAGGTGCGTTCGTTAGCAACCTGGATAGACCTATCTTGCTATATGGTTAGCATAGCAATGGTTAGGATGCTAGCAGTTTAGCAATACTCATGTTAGCGTTCTAACAGTTCTCATTGGATACAGAACCTGAATACCAGGCAAGATGTAAAATTCTTATTTATTTTTCTAGGTGCTTTCATTACTCAGAATGCTACTATGCTATATGTTAGCATAGCAACTGTTAGCATTTTGGCAATTATTTTGCAGCAGAGGGTGATTTTGCCCAACACAGCGCTCCCACTGAGATTAAAGAATAACTGTATTCTATTTAATTCTTATTCCACAATCACAAAATTAATCAGCGTACCCTTTTTTGACTAGTGTTAGCACATACAACACATTCTTGCCACCCCACAAATGTTGGATTTAGTTCCCATTTAATAAAACTAAAGCTGAGCATACCTCTGTAGTCCAGAGACAGCACGTGGAACCCTGCGGTACTTAAAATCTGCAAAATGTCATGCAAAAATGAGCAGAAATCGTACAAAAATGTGAACCATCATTTTCTAAACAAACCTTCACCAGTTGCACCCTGTGATGTTTGGCCCTGGAAACAATCAAAAACAAAAAGATTTTAGGGCTGACCCTCCTTTGACTGTGGAGAAACCCGGTGTAATTCCCTCCGGGTTCCATTAAGCTGGCCCCAAGTGTCTCTACCATCACCTGGTGCCCACGTTGCCATGGAGATAGATGATAACAGGACTTCCATCTCCCAGAGCCTTGCGGTACCACTCGGGGCCCCTCCCTGCTCCCTCGTCCCATTGGCTGGCAGGGAGCGTGTGCCTCGGGGAGAGCAAACAAAGACTTTCATAAAACACTGTGCAATTTTTTAAATATTTTTTTTTAAGTATTGACCAAGACTGGTAGCTACCATACACCCACGCGAACGCCCTCCTCCGGCTCCAGGTAGAAGTTGCACGTGTGGTTCAGCACGTATTCGGGATGCTTGAGATCCACCAAATATGGGAGCCTCACTGAAGATGACAGTGCACAAAGTTAGCATTTTAGTTTTAGCAATGGACTAACAGCTAACTTTAACTAATGGCTAATAATTACATGTAGCTAGTGGCTAAAAGATTGTTTGCTTCGGGAGATTGTCTGGCAACCATTCCAGGGTGAATCCCGCCTTCGGCCCAAAGTCATCTTCAACAAATGACTAATAGCTAACTTTAAAAAAATAATTAAAAAAAAAGGCGTATCGCTAGCTTCAACAAATGACATGAGAAACTTTAGTGACTAATGTGTAACTATTACTTATGGCTAATATATTCCTCTTTTGGCTGAAAGCTAACTTCTGTTAATAGGAATAAAAGCTTCATCTAACGGCAAATGACTAACTTTAACTAGTGGCTATCTAGTGGTTGTTCAAACTTCGGAAAACAGGCAGGAAGCTGTCACAGTATCATTGTACTTACGCAGGTGAGCAAAGATGGCATAGGCCAGAGTCCAAGGGCACAGGTAGATGATGAGCGGCACTGACACATAGACAGCTACCAGGAAGGACACCACCTTCATCGCTCCCACCGACCTGATTGATCAATTTCCTTCGGGATTTTTTTAGTCTAGAAAAAAATGGGGATGTATAGAAAGGGAGGGATAATAGAAGTGCTAAGTAAGCTATTTCAAGGCTGATTTGGTGAACCCAAGCGGCAATTTTGCAGGAACACGAAAGAGAGCACAAAACAATTTTAAAACTCTTAGAAACTTTGACATGAAAGGCATTCGATAATTCAAGCGCTCTACAACATTAGTAATATTAAAAAGACAGGCTAAGATATATAAAGTACCTCAAACTGTCCTTGATAACTGCGGGAGGTAGGGCGATTAGTTTGGAAAGCACTAAAGCATTTCGTGTCAAGAAAGAAAGCACGGAGGAGATTGGACGAAATACTTTTGATTGAAGTTCGCAATAGCCAATGGTGAGAAAGAATGACGCAGAGGAGGTGGGTTTGGCAACTCAACCCAGACTTTCAACCAAGAGCATTTCAAACCAGCCTAATATTTAGTTTATTATTATTATTATTATTATTATTTCTCAAGTGGAGCACTTGAGGTGATAAGATATTTTTCCACGAAAGAGGGCAAAGACGTTGTTTATGTTTATATTATACATCGGTTCCACATTATTTCGACCAATGAGAGCCGGCTTGTTCTCACAAGTGCCCTCCCCTTCCTCCATCAACTGCTTTTCAAAATCGGCTAGCAGCCGCCACTGAAGGAGAATGCATTGCACTCGCTCAGCCCAACCCTGCCGACGCACACATCCTGCCTCGTTGTTGAAACCGCTTTTACATCTCGAACGCTACTACTACTGAGTACTTCCAAGCTTTTAATATCGAGGAAACCGCTGACGCCCCCTGTGTGGAGGACATGTGTAAAAAAAAAGTTCGTTCGTGTTAGTGTTTGAGTGTTTTTTTTTTTTTTTAACTCCTTGCTTGGACACGCAAGGGCGTTTTTTTTTCTTTCAAATTTGGAAAATTAGGTGAGTGTCTTTGCGTCTTATTGTACTTCAAGAAGTTGTTAATATTTGATCAAGAACAGCAACAAAAGTCAGCAGGTGAGGAGTTCGGCGTTCTTAACGAACTCGGATGGTCGATAAGTGTGTTGCAATGTTATTTTCTGGCCTTACTTCCCTATCATGTGTCTCTCCAACAGCCTTCAAAATTCCTTAAAGGCCACCATACTTTTGGTTAAAGCACATATGGACCACAGGGCCTGAGCTACTTGTTGCCTAAAAAATTGTGTCGACGTTTAGCCCCACTCTTCACACCAATTTCTTCTTGTGGGAAGGCACTCAATAACAGGCCATTTTGAAGTTGGCAAGGTATATTGACAGAATCAGCAACATAATTGGAATAATTTCAATGGCTGAAACTACAGTAATGTTTTTTTTATTTATTTTTTTATAATCATTTGCTTATTTTCATTTAATACAATCAGTCTGCTTTCATGGAGGACTACTAAATCATTGACTATTTACTGTTGAGAGACTGAAATTCTGAGGATTTAGACAATTTTAGTCACTAAATGATTAATCGATAATCAAAATAGTTGTTGGTTAGTTTGATAATTGATTGTTGTCGATTAATCGATTAATTGTTGCAGCTCTAATCATTTCAGCGCTTGTCTTCCACATCAACACATAAGTTTGATTAAAAAGTGATAGTCCAGATTTCAATATTTGGTTCTTTTTTGTTATTTGTTTAAACAAGCTCTGTCTGATATATGTGAAGACAATTCTAACTGCTTGTGCGTCAAGGACATGTTATTTTGACTGTGCGTATGTCAGCTGAGTGAGAGAATAAAAAACCTTGCACTATACAAAGTTCATTATGTAAAATTTAGAGTAATAATTACTGATAAAAGTTGCTTATATGAATAATGCAATGTTCAAACAAAGGCAAAAAAATAATAATATTCTGTATGTTTCTCAACCATGAATTATGGTAGCGTTTAAGTGACTACATTTGAAATACAAAAAGTTAGCTTGGTAAATATTATCTTAGCTCCTCAGGCCAGGACATTGTGCACACCAACCAGAAAGTACAGTGGCTTAAAAGGGACAACGTTTCACACACACAAAAAAGGTGAAAGGCAAAAACTTAACAAGTACAATAGTTCAGTCTAACAGTGTTTGTTGACATTATTTCCCCATTTTAAGTGCATTATGAACATAATTTTCATGCTGTTTTGGGCTTGTAAATTGTCATCAGTTTGGTGGCTTTACTTTGCTTTACTTTTGACCTGCACCAGCTGTCAGCCTAACAAGGTCTCTTCTCGCATCCAATTGGCCATCATCTGTGATTATCTAGCATCTTGAGAGCTACTCAATAATGGCGCACATGGAGAATACTGATGTGGGCTTTGTGGACGACCTCCATTGTGCAATGAATGCATACCCCCTCCGTGTGTGTTCCGGGGGCACCTGGTTGAGAGTGCTCGATGGTGAGCAGCTGGAAAAATGGACCGGCAGGAATTGTCTTGATCCTATGTCATCATTTTTAAAAAAGTTTTTGTTGTTGTTTTTCATGGAGGTCTACAGGCTAGAATAATTACTGTTGAGCTTGAGAGGCTGAAATCAGAGTATTTATATACAACAAATATGGTGTAAACAAGTCATAGTAGTATTTAAAAAAAATAAAAAATTAATAGTTGCTTGACTGGTCAGAAATGTCATTAAAATAGCAACAAAGGTGCTAGATTTTCACCACTGACTCTGCCTTTATAAACTAGCTCCTGTCTGTACGCAACCCTGTTGTTAGTGTAAACAGAGCATATCAGAAGGAACGTGCTTTGACCCATGAAAGCCACAAAACAATCGTCCTGACAAATTAACATAAATTGTTTGATACAATTACTTAATCGGCCAGCCCTACTAGTTCTGAGTCATTGTTGCTGTCAGTTTTTGGCCACATCTCTCAATTAGCCAGAGTGGCTAATCAGTTTTAATTGGATTAGCCAAAGCCTGCACAACGAGGCTGAATCAGTGTGTGTGTGTGCAGCACTCTGGAGCAAAGATCGATGTTTCCACCCTGTTTAGTGAGTATTTTCCCAACATAATTGCCTAGTGATAGTGACTACAATTGAGATATTTACACTTGCCACTTACCCCCAGCTACACCACAAAATGAGCATTTAGCATTTATCTTTCTCGATCCTCTGTTGGCAGGGCAGGCTGCTGTCCTGTGGGATGGATGACGTCCTGGAGCAGGACCAGTACGAGGAGCGCCTGAAGGAAGTTTTCGATGGCTTCGACGCCAGCGGTTGCGGCTCGCTGTGCCCGGAGGAGCTGGCTGACCTGTGCCTGTCGCTGCACTTGGAGGACGTCGCCCCGGCCCTCCTGGACGCGCTGCTGCAGGGTCGGGACCTTGTCACTGATAGGGTACGTGGCGGAATTACTTGTCTCCCAAGTGGGTTAAGAGCTGTGCGATATAGCTTTTAAATAAATTCTCAGCCTTTAAAAAAAAATATATATATATATATATATATTTTATATTATATATATATTTTATATTATATTATATATATATATTTTTAAATATATATATACAGTGTATATATATATACAGTATATATATATATATATATATATATATATATATATATATTTTTTTTTTACAATTTATTGTAATGTAGTTATTTTTTGGGGTCATTTTTATTTTCTCCCTTTCCATTTTAGAGAGGAAAAAAATGACTTTTGGATTTTGCTGCATTCTGCCTGACAGCAAATAAGCTTTGACATTTTTTTCCCCACATCACTAAAGCTGCTATTCATTTGGAAAAAATCAAACCTCTGTTTCATTTCAGTAGGCTTTATTTTGTTTTATAGATGTATATTTTATTTATTTATAAAGTATCTACTAGATGAGAACATGAGAAGCTGAAATGATGAGCCCAAGATTTGTTTACATTATTGTCATTGCATTTAGGATTTACTGCATTATGTTTACACGACACTTGTTTGGTAGAATTTTGTGAAGTTATCTTTGCAACTCAAAAGTGTTTAGTAAGTTCACAACTTTGAGGCGCTGTAGATACATTTTTCGTATTAATACAGGGTTCATTTGCCTTTTATTTTAGCATCAGCCTCCTATAAGATCCAAATGTTTATGTATAATACATCTAAATTCTTATTGCAATACAGCTTAATGAATTAATTTATTTGTATATTAAATTGTTTCTGTTAAAAAAATACATAGGAAGAGGTCCTTGAAAAAAAAAAAAGGGTAGGGGAAGGAGTGCACATCTGCGGACACACTTTGAACTACTGTATAGAAGCCGCTAAAGATGATATAGGTGGGGGAAAAAAAGTCACTATGACAAATAAACTCCAAGTACTGAGTAGTCTATAAAATCGATTAATTGCCCAGCCCCACAGTTGGTGTATTACACGTCAGATCATTTGGACAGAAGGGCTTGATTGTCCTTGCTCTTTTTTTTTTTTTTTTTTTTTGAATACATCAAATAGCTGTGTTAAACCTCTTCAGATAAAATGGGCCCCCATCAGCTTTCCTTACGGTGTCTGTTGTCACGACAACGGAACAATATCACCAACACACGCGGATACTTTGAGGGTGAAATTGGGGCAAATGAATGCAAACATCCAAAGGTTCAGTGAAGACTCTACTGTTGTTTCTTCAGTTTTCTTTATTTTAAATGTCTGGTCAAACTAAAGGTACATTTGTTTGGAAAAATACTGTATAGTGGCAAGAAAAATGGTTCATAAGGGCTGATGTCTAGCCATTTTGCATGGTTTTCTTGAGGATATCACAAATCACTTAAGTTCTTACATCGATAGCTATGGCATTATACTACCAGAAACTTTACATTCAGGCATTCCATCCATGTTGTCTTTACTGTCTGTTAGTCACATGATACACTTTGTGCTACAACAAGAAATTGAAGAAAAAAAGGTGGTCTAATATTTTTTTTGTGACTGTATGCATTTTCCTGTGTGTAAAATGTGAATGGAAGTATGAATTCTTATTTTTTTGCCCCCCCCCTCCAAATATACACAAAACTAAAATCTTTACAGCGAAAATGCAAATCGATCGAGTCTTTACGTTCCCCCTTTTTTTTGCATGAAATACAAATAATTAAAAGTTGATCAATGAATGCAGAATGGCGCTGTCCAATGAAAAGCATGCAATGTCATGCATGCCCACATTTTGTGTTTACAGTATATAGTAAAAAAACAAAACAAATGGAAATTGGGGAAAATCTCACTAGAATGTCAATTGGTGGTGCAAGCAACCCCAATAAATGGTTGAATAAATCCCTATTAATCTTTAAGAAGTATATGGAGTAGTAATCTACCGGCATACATGGCAAGCCGGTTGCTAAGTAAGCAGTCTGAACCGGTTACTGTTTAAACAAAGCGCACCAACGGGGAAGTCCGAAAGGTGGTAGGAGCAAAAAGCGCCCTGAAATTTAGTTTACATGTAAACGTGCACTCAGACCTCTTGGCTATTGTCAAGCAGCGTGTGCAGGCTGAATAACCGGGATGGGTGGGGGGGGGGGGGGTAGTGGTCTTGGTGACGTGGTGGGGTAAGGGGTGAGTGACCCGATTGCCCACTCATGACATCCAACAATGAAGCCAAAAGCGGCAGACGCCAGGCGGGACCGCACAAAGAAAATCACCATATTCACATTTGGCAGCTGTCGATTGTTGAAGTGTGGCCTCGCTCCCCCACCACAGACAGCCACCCTTCCGAGGAATTTACTGAATGTTGAGTTATTTAAATAGATCTGCTTCTTATCGCTGACATCTCATCGCAGGTCGACTTTAACCAGTTCAGGGATGCACTGATTTTGGTGTTGTCATCCAACATCGAGGCTCCCCAAACGCAAGAAGAGGAAGTCCCGTCCAGACCAGGTAAAATACATTCTTCGGCTGTTTCCACTTGAGTTCTTGGCACTTGTTGATCCTGGAACTACAAGAGCCCTGCTGTGAAATACACTGTAGTCCTCCAAATATTTATTGACAGACCCCAAACGTCCTAATCTGAAAGAAAAGTCTTTTGTTTTTTCAGGTTTTTCTGGCAGTCGAAATGGAATTAAACCAAACTAGAATAAAAAAAATAAAGCCAAATAAAAGTGCACTATAGCAGACGCCAAATTAAATTGGTTCTAAATTTAGACAATAATTCCAGCAGACTATCCTCCAAATCTCCCTGGTTGTGTAAAAGTATTCATCAGTTCTTATTCTTTGTCATCAGAGTCTCCCGACATCCAACCAAAGTTGGTGAAGGGCAGCAAACGTTACGGCCGCCGCTCCAAACCGGAATCGGTCAGCACCATATCGGATTTTGGCGAAGACGCGCACAACCAAGACGAACACACGGCGGGCGGCGAGGACACCAAGGACAACTATGACTCGTCTATTCCAAGGAAGCGTGAGGTGAGAAGCAACACACTCGCACCACGGATGCCATTCTTATCGCCCGCCGTCCTCATATGGACCATATCTCTGTGGCGAGCTGATATTCTGGGCTAATCAGCTTGGCTTAAAATGCAGTAGGAAGGTTTCACACAGCCTTGTCATGACATCAACTGTCTGTAAATAAACCAGCAAGTGTGTGGTTAGCCTGTAAGTAAAGTAGCAAGTGTAATTGCTTGTGTGTGGTTAGCCACAAACAATCGGTACAAAGCCACAATGTTTGCCTAGCGTCGCAGCAGGTGTTCCATTCATCTTTCATGCCGCGGTTACAATGAGTGTTGTTAGACATTATTAACATTTTTAATTCTTTATTTCATATATTAACCATGTTGAAATGTTTTATAGATGTGAAGTAGGTAAAATAGTGTTGAACTCAGTATAATTTCCCCTTAACCTAAGCTGGTACACATTGTTTGGTCTAGAAGTTCCTTCTCAGTGTTCTGTGCGAAAACACATTCTGTTCGAGAGAGAGAGCGCGCACTCCTACAACTATACTACATTAGGAGCTGTCGAGTTCAACTTGTTTGTGAGATTTTGTTATGGGAAGAAGTACGAGAGGTGCCCTGAAAGTATATTTTGTCTAGAAATGAATACAGCTGCAGTCTGTGTACGAAAATAATATTATGTAACATATTGAGTGAGCACCAATCTGTTCTACTCATTCTTAGTAGGAGGAGAAGGGGCGTTTTACTTCCAAAACTCGATACTATAAGAAGCCCTCTTCCCCAAGGGAGGGGGCACATGGGCACTCTGAAATTCCACCTCATACGTGATGTTCAGTATTGCTGTGACCGGAGAATTCTCTGTTTAATAAATCATCCTTGCAAGGTGTTTTTTCTTACAAGAAATCTTTCTTCAAGTTTTTGGAACACGCAAAAGAGGACAAATAATTAGCCTCTTTCAGTGTTTACACCCTTAAGCGAATCTTATCTATTATTATTTTAATACCAATTTTAGAAAGTCCACATTTTAACAAATGCCCGTCCGTCCGTCTTCAATTCCGCTTATCCGGGGTCGGGTCGCGGGGGCAGCAGCTTTAGCAGGGAAGCCCAGACTTCCCTCTCCCCAGCCACTTCACCCAGCTCCTCCGACGGGATCCCAAGGCGTTCCCAGGCCAGCCGAGAGACGTAGTCTCTCCAGCGTGTCCTGGGTCGTCCCCGGGGCCTCCCGCCGGTAGGACATGCCCGGAACACCTCCCCAGGGAGGCGTCCAGGAGGCATCCGAACCAGATGCCCGAGCCACCTCAACTGGTTCCTCTCAACGTTTAACAAATGTGTAATGGTTAAAAACTGCCTTGAATCTGGATCTGATCCAGATTTTCGGCCTTTTCAAATCTTATCACATCAAGCTGTATTTTTGTTTTGGATCCAGAAGAAGGTTAGTCGATGTAGTGTCCAACCAAATTCAATTGGGATTTGATTCAAAATGTACATTTGAATTTCAAATGTCTTCTGATCAGGTTGTACTTTTGTTGCGTGTATTTAGGAGCCTATTGCAATTTCTTTGCTTGGATCCAGATTAAATTTTGGAGCCAATATGCCAAAGCAAAATTATTGTTCCAGATTTATTGGTTTAGCAGTAAATTATGTTAAACAAATAATACACTTGAACGAAAAAAAAAAAAAAAAGTAACAAGGGTCTAAAGCCAAAAATGTCAAACCAATTTAAATCTGTCTGTTTTCATTTGGCAGCCACTTGTAACTTTATTCTGTTTACATAGAATTGCATTTAAATTGAAATGAATGTTCAGGTGGCTCCCAAAGAAATTAAGGAACTGTCATGTCAAACTAATTTTTATCTGGATCTTGGCCAGATTTTACATTTGACATCGTTTACCGCGACATGTTTTATCCAGTACACTACATCTTTGTCAAATGTAATCAGTTTAGGTTGTAACTTTTCTGCGTGTTGTGGGATCTTATTATAATTTCTCCTTAGATCCAGAATAGATTTTGGAGTTGTATCCATAATATAACTTGGAGCTGTAATATCAAACACAATTTTATCCAGATTTGTAGATTCTGATTTACCGTATTCATTCAAAAATCTCATTAACATTGTGCTCATGCAGGATGCTTGTTATTAGATGTTCTTCTGTGACGGGCCTCTTTGAAATTTTCTGTAAGTAGTCTAAGACTTGACGGCAAGTGATTCCGCTGGCTTTATGGGTTCCTGGATGTTCTGTGTGTCTGTCCCATAATGCTGATCTTGTTGGATAATCCTGCTCTCATTGCTGGCATCCAAGTCTCTTGACAGATGCTTAGGCAGGCCTAAGCTCTTTAATGTTTTGAGACCTTGTCGTCACATTTTCCCATGGAGAAAATCAAGGCATCATTTTGGTGTTGATGAAGGGAAGAGTTTGACTTCAATTGAAGTACTTGGTAGACTCTGGTAGATTTGATTGATTTGGTTGGTTTCTATCGTTTTGGTTCTTTGGCGCCATTTTAGTTTTTTTTGGGGTGGGGGGGGGTCATTTAAAGACTTACTCGAGATTTTGTCTGATTGATACCAAATTGGAATCATGTGTACGAGATAGATTAGCTAAATTAATGTGAAGGTTGAAATTTTTTGGCATTATGTGTACTTTTCAGGCGTTTCAGGGAGCCTGGCATTTTTGATGCAAAGAGACCACTTAATGGTTTTTGAATTTTAT
This sequence comes from Vanacampus margaritifer, assembly GCF_051991255.1. NCBI lineage: Eukaryota > Metazoa > Chordata > Actinopteri > Syngnathiformes > Syngnathidae > Vanacampus > Vanacampus margaritifer. Next base: position 64,170,659 of record NC_135432.1, read on the forward strand.
TCTAGCTAGATGGAAGTCACTGTGTTTCTGAGAAACTCAAATGTTGACAAAGAAGTGTCAGCTGGTCATCCTGCATTGCGTGTGTGGCTATTCTGTGTATTGTCCATGCAGCCTGCACTCCAGATGCCTGAAGATGAGCGTCAGTGTAGTGACAATGAATAGAAGTGTGTCCTTTTTTCTTTTTCTTTTTTTTTTTTTTTAAAAAGTTTTGACAAATTCAGGTGACGAGTCACTGACGACAATGCTGCAGTGACCAGCGATGTGCGGGTCAGGCTCGGACATTCAACTGGTCTGGATGGAGGAGGGTACCTGGAAACAAAGACTCATCCCACCCCTCCTCCTCCTTCTGGATTTCTCCACACCATGTATCAAAAGGCCACTTGCAGATTCCCCATCTGTTCTTCATTCCCTCACTCTTTGCTTCCCAAACAATAGGGTTGCCCCCCCCCCCCCCCCCCCCCCCCTGGCCAAAGCAACCAAATCAAAGCCTCCGCCTCCAGCTGCCATTCAACCTTAAACTCATTTAAAACTCACACTTGAAGCGAAAGAAGCAGCTGCTGCACAGACAGATTAGCCGGCAGCTTTATTTATTGCTCTATGTAATCAGTTTCTCAGCTGGATCCTTTTCTCACTCATGAGAAACTTTTTAAATGGTCTTCCAGTTGGATTTTTAATTTTTTTTTTTTAACCATATTGCATGACGCGCTCGCACAGAAATCTAGGTTGGAAAAAATGCCAGCTTTTATAGGCAATGTGACTTTTAAATGCAGTTGAAATTCTTGCTTGAATGGCCACGACATCGCTAGTATTTTATAATAATTGGGTACTTTATTTGAGTATTTTAGAGATTTTTTTTAAATATTGTTTTTTAATAGGGCTGGGCGATTATGGAAAAAAATAATAATCGTCATTATTTTGATTGAGATTGAAATCCCGATGAATAAACACGATTACTAATTTCATTATTTACTAAAACTCAACTTTAAATCTAACTTAAAAGAACAACCAGAAAAATTAATTAGGAGCAAGTAGAACTAAAGCTGCGAGCAGCTATAAATGTGAGAATTCAAAATTGAAATCATGATTGGTTAATTGTCCGGCGTTGGTTTCTGAGAGTAAAATATTAGAAACCATTGACATTATGAAAATGTTAAACTTTTATTGTACCGTCAAGGCATGTTACTATCAAATGCAGGCACAGGATCACAATGGCGGAACCCTTGCCTGTCGGATTCTGTCATGCGATTATTTATTTAATTTTTTATAATAATAAAACAGACTTTGTTACCTGGAAAAGTCTATACAGTAGTAGCTTGTTAAATGGTGGTCACGTTTGTTTCATATGCGTTGTTGTTTTGCGTTTCTCCCCACCAGCGATGGAATGCAGATGAAACGAGCACAGAAGAGTATGAAGCAGAAGGTTTGTTCTGGTTTCCCGCCAGATTTTTCCCTTATTTCGATTTTTGGTCACAAACTCATCCTTGTCCCTCTTAGGCCAGATGCATCTGTGGAACCCAGACGAGCCGAGTACACCTCGGGGATGTGCCGCTGCTCCCCTGAAGGAGAGGCTGCAGGAAGCCTGCGAAGAGTTGGCCATATCATGGCACGGATGTGCCGGACACACGGAACTGCTCGCCCTGTGCGATTATTTAGGCTTGGAGGTGAGCAAGGAAAAGCGCTCAAGCGAAGCCAGCTGGTTTAGGGCTAGGTGATATAGCCTTAAAAATCAATGTGTTTCCTGTGTCAGATAAGCACCGATGCACTCCATGGCTTAAATGGGGACGGATGGATCAACGTTCAAGAGTTTGTTTCCATGGTTTTAAAGTACAACAAGCCTGCCACCCCGTCGGCCTCCACTCCTTACAGGCAGCTGAAAAGACAACACTCGACTCAGGTAGGCTGACCTTTTCTCAGAACCTCTGGGACAGGATTTGCAGCATCCTACTAAATGACCGTGAATTCAAAATGTTTTAACTTTTAGCTCTTGTTTCGGTAATGATTTTTGTCAATGTCAACCTCCCAGGAACTTCACATTGTGTTTGTTTCGAGCATAGTTCCTGCAGACTAGATATATGAAGGTACTGTATAGTCTTTCACAACTATTGACGTCATCCTTTATTCTGTCAGCCTTTTGATGAGGTGGGCCGTCGGATTGCCAACCCCTCCGCCCTGATGAGCACCATCGGCATGCGTCTGTTCTCTACCCTGGACGACGGCACAGGCTTCACTGCAGTCGAGTCCATCATTGATGCTTGGATGGAGGAAGGCATAGACAATAGCATTGAGATCCTGCAGGTGATGCATACTCATGAGACTTCTCCTGAGTTGTTCTTATTACTATGGCCTGACCGATATGCGCAGTGTTTCATTTTTTTTTATTTTTTTGGTTGATGCCAATTCAGATAAACCGATTGAGATGATTATGTTTATATATAAATGAATATATTTTAACACTTACAAAAGCAAAGATATAAAACTGGCAAAAGAAAAAGCATGAACGGAAGAATTTAGGTTTAAATTCAGCAAAATAAGCATACATTAATGAAGCTACTGGCAAAACATGATTTATGCATGATACATTTTATAATAATCAGCTGGCTGATTATTCGGTCGTGCCCTAATTATTACCATTACTGTATCCTTTGCATTGATTATTATTATTTTGGGGTATTATTATTATTTTTGGCAAGAAAACTCTGGTGATATGGTTGTAAAGAAGCTAATTTCTTATGTTGCAGGCTTTAAATTTCAGCCTTGACGGCAAGCTGAGTTTGTGCGATCTGACCGTGGCGCTGGAAAATGAAATCCTGGCCACGAAGAACGGCATCCACCAGGCGGCGCTGGCCAGTTTCAAAGCGGAAATCAGACATCTCCTGTTAGTCTGATCACAACTGTAGTAAAGTCATTTAGATTCAAGTATTACTGGATGATTCAGAGTGTCTTTTCCCCCCCCCCCCCTTCTTTTTCCAGAGAGCGCGTCGACGGCGAGTTGAGGGAAAAAGAGAAAATCCGATCAGATCTGGAAAAAGTGGAGAGGCTTAAAACCCAGCTGGCCACCGAAGTGGACGAGCATCACTTGTCAATCGAGCGCACAAATAATCTTAACCTCAGGTAAAAAGGTTTTCCCCAAAACTTTTTTTTTTAGTTTTGTTACTGAAGTGAGCAATGCTACTGGTTTAACACAAACCAACCCTGGTATTAAGGTGTTCATCAGGGATGTGATTTTTCCGCTAATTCGCGGAATTCCGCTTTTTTTATCTCCCCCCCCAAAAAAAAATTTTTCGATTTTTTTTATTTTTTTTTATTAGTAGTAGTAGTTCATTGTGAATGCACATGACTCCGACAGATAACATCTTCTGCTATAACAAAGACATTTGTGGTATGCTCTAATATGAGTTACTTTTCATTTGGTCATGATACAATTATTTGTTCATGAAATTTGAACTCTTCAACATTATTTATGTGTTAACTTAGTAATCACATTAGTTAGATATGATGATATTCTCAGTGATAGTTTTTAAAAGCAAAGGCAGTCCAATGTTTTTGAATGTGACTGATTTTGAGTTGACTAAAACTGCCATTTTATATGGGATAGTTCAATATACATTGAAAATTTATGCTGTTGTTTTGTCTATTTCTTTGTCATGTGAGTGCATTGAAAGTACTTAAAAACACGGAAAACCCATGAGCTCCGGGAAGCCCCCCTTGTCCCCCCACCAGGGCACTGCCCTGGACCTAGCTGGGTGCCAGCGGCCCCCAGACCCCCGGCTAAATTTTCAGATAATTTCACTTTGGTCAAATCACATCCCTGGTTCATATTAATAGCTACACTAAAAGGATTGCATGTGGATGTCATGCAGGAAGCTAGAAGAAGAGCACCAAGAGAAGCTGGCGGCAGTGCGGTCCGAGCTGATGAAGGAGACGGACCTGATCCGTCAGCAGGCGGCGCAGCAGCGCGAGGAACTGGAGGCGGAGGTGGACAAGATCAAGGAGGACGAGTCCTTCCTCAGGGACCACCTCTCCATCTCAATCAAGGTGGGTTCACATTTTCTGCATTTGCTACAGATTCAGGCTTAGTAAAACGTCGTGCCCTTGTCGTCAAAGGAAAACAGACGTGTGGAGATGGACTTGCTGGACTGCAGTGAAAAACTGACAAAGGCCCAAAGCCAAGTCACAAAACTGCAGGCCAGTTTGGATAACATGATGAAAGAAAAGGTAAGGATATGAAAGGGGACTCTTTTGACTCCTGTCTTAAAGCAATTCAACTACATTTGTGTTTGCGTGTGACATTTAGTTTGGTGACCTGGACCCCGACAGTGCTGACTTCTTCCTGCAGGAGGAGCGCATGAAGCAGCTGCGACTGGCCTACGAAGCACAATGCAGGGTAATTAATATCGTGTTTGCAACATTACAAGTCAGGTCCACCAATATTGGGACATCGACAATTATTTTTGGCTCTAAACATCATCACAATTTGATTTGATTGGCTTTCACTTTCACTGTGAGGGGTATTTACATCCAAATCAGGTGAATGATGTGGAGATTAAAACAGCTTGTTTGTATATACTTTTTATTTTAAATTATTATTATTATTTTAAATTGACAATCACAAATCAAACTTTCACTTTTTAATGCATGGTTGCAATTTTTTTTTTGCAGTCTGATTTCTGGAACAAGAACTCAAATTTTATCGTTGGTGATGCTCTGCAAGATCTATCAAATAATTGTCCTTAATTTCATTTTTGTCATCTGCAAGTGAATTGCATGCTCAATCGAGTTTAGGTCAGATGATTGACTTGACCTTTTCATAACATTCCACTTCTTTGCATTAAGGGGTTCTCTTGGGAGCAAGATACCGTGAGATCAAAAACGTCCAACTGTTTACGATGACTGTTGAAGGTCTTTAAGTTTAGACCAGAACAGTTTATTTCATACTAAATATATAACTTCCGTGTCATCACAAACCCAGTTGTTTACTTACCAATTCAGATAAAGTCAAAGCTTGTTGTGGTCAATTTTTAATACCGTACTTTTTGACTTTTTGAGCAGGAATTGCAGGATCGCGTGGATGAGCTGCAGTCCGAGCTGCAGGACTTTCACAACTTGGGCCGACCTCAGCAGCCCTGCCCCCAGCCTCTCTCAGAGGAGCTGGAGAGCAAAAGCCCCGGCGTGGAGTCGGACCAGGGCCTCGGCTCGGAGGAAGTCCATCCCTTCATCAGTATGAGCCTGGAGGCGGAGATGAAGCTGGAGCAGCAAAAGGAGCAGCATTTGCACCAAATGGATGAGTTGAGGAACCAGCTGGAGACCAAAGTCAGTCTGCTTAATTGTTTAATGTTGCATTAGGAAGGTTTTTCTGCATATATAAGTCTTATATTGTCCTCGGGTGGTAAAGCTTCACTCACCAGAATGTGCAGAATGAGGAAATCTGAAAATCTGACTTTAACTCTTTGACTGCCAAAAACGTTAAATAATGTTTAGTAAAATCCTATGGAGGAGTGCCAAAGACGTTAAAAGACGTTTTTTTTTAAAAACAGAGGTGAAACTAACCATTTTCTATTGTTGATTACTGAAAAACGGAAGAAGGTAGAAACAAACTCTTTTTTTCTGATGAAAGATGCGAGTCCAATCTTTCATTTGGTAGTATGTGTGTTTCCATAGTCCAAACACATAATTTTCTGTGGACCTTGAAAGATCAGTCCATATGCTTAAATCGGCTGGCACCCACGGCATCCCTTTTCTGAAAACGCTTGGCAGTCAAAGAGTTAAATGCATTAAAAAAAAAGTGTTTTCTTTGCTACAGATGAATGAATTCAATGCTATGGTCGAGCAATATGAGGAACAGAAGACCGCACTGGCCCTCCAGCACCAGCAGGAGGTCCAGGCTTCGAGGGAGGAGCTGGCCGGCGTTCACTCGCGGGAGCAGGAGCTCCAGAGCCAGCTTGAGCAGGCACAGCTGGAGCAGACCCGCCTGGAGGAGGAGACACGGGCGGAGGCGAGCACCCTTCAGCGGCAGCTCCTTGAAGCGGAGAGCGTCGCAGCGAAGTGGGAGGGGCAGCTCAGGATCCTGGAAGAGCAAAAGCTGGACCTTCTTGCTGAGATGGAGGAGCTACGGAACCAACATGCCAGTGTGATAACGACTCTGGAAAAGGAGACCACGGAACGGTTGGAAAGCAAACTGCAGGACTGGGAGGAGAAACACCTGGAAGAGAAGGATGAGTTGGAGAAGAGGTGGACGGAGTGTTTCGAAAGGGAGAAGGAAGTGCTCAAGCAACGCCATGAGGAAGAGCTGACAGCCAGAGTCGAGGAGGCGAGAGCCAGCTTGGAGGAGGAGCACGACCGGACTGTGAAAAAGCTGACTGGCGACTGGCAGGAGCAGCGAGCTCTGCTGGATGAGCAGAACGACGAGTCCCTGCAGGCACTGTTGGAGGAGGCCATGCTGAGGCTGGTCAAGGAGCAGGAAGAGAAGGAGACCCGGCTCCGGGAGGAGTGGGAGAGCGAGGGACTACGCCGTCAAGAGCAGCACGAGCAGCGGGAGGCCAAGCTCAAGCGGGAGTGGGAGCGGGAGAGGCTGCAGCTGGAGGAGGACTACGAGGACATGATCCAGGAGAGACTCTACGAGGAACGGGAGAAGCACGAGGCCGAGAAGGAGGAGCTGGAGAAGAGACTGGAAGGCCTGCAGGAAGAGAGCCGTCGAGAGGCCTTGCGAGAGATCACAGTTAAACACGCCGAGGAGAGGAACACGCTCAGTGGAATGCTGGATAAGCTACGGGATGACATCGCTCAGGAGAGGTGAGGAAAATCATACGATTCCCATAATAATGCGGAGGACTTTTTTTTACGACTGTCCAGAATACGTTTCGAGTCTGTGAACGGCATGCGATGAACTAGTTTGTAAAAATATGTTGTCATGCACTCGGTTGCTTGTGAACTAAAACTACATTTGCACTTCTGAGGTGTATCAAACATGAAAACCAAACCAGAGCTGTGTTAAAAACAAGTAAATGTGAAGATAAAAAAAACCCATAGCTAACCTATTGCACAAACTGATTTTACTTTACCGTGGGCGATGTGATACATCAATATTTTGTACCACCTTATTATTTACCAATATAGTTTTTCTATTGGAAAGCGCTGTGAGAAGATTGAAACATTTACAGTAGCTCAACATAAGACTGAAAGCAAGTGTGAAAATGATGAGTTTGTTGTACTATCACAAATACAAACTGAAACTGGGGGTGTAACAGGACAGCAAATCCATGGTTTGGGACAACATTTTAAACATGTAAAAAGGAGCCGTTTTCATTTCATTTGAAGTTAAACTATGAACATTATGAAAGATTCCAAAACCAAACAATAAAATGAGAATAATAGATATTTTACCAACAAATCTGTTTATCTGTAATGTGGCACATCAAGAGTTAGTTTCTTTTTTTAGAAGCTAACAATACAGACTAAATGCACTTAAAAACATAGCCATTCTCGTAGATAGCAAGTAGACGTGGCTGGAACAGGAAGCATTTACGCCGCCTGTCCTTAACTCGAAATGTTCTTTATTGCACACTCGCCTTTGGACCATGCAGAAAAATATGACTACAAATCCATGTTACACCCCAAGTAAAAAAAGTGTCCTCTGCTGTAACGACGACTACATAACCATGTACAGGCAGCAGACAGAGGTGAGCTTCTCCAAGAAAATCAAGCAAGCCGAGGATCGTTTCTCGGGCGACCAAGAATCCGCGGCCGCGCGCTTTCAGGCGGCCATTTTGAAACTGGAATGGCATTATCAGAGTGAGCTGAGGGAGCTCTCCGAGAGCCACGCCGAGGCGCAGTTGCACAAAGCGCTCCAAAGTGCTGAAGAATGGCAGAAAAAGATGGAAGAAGAAACGGAGAGACTTCATCGGGAATGGGCAGAAGAACGGCTTGAATTGAAGAAGGTCCATGGAGAAGTCACGCAAGCGTTAGTGAAAGAGACCCAGCGGTTGCAACACCAAATGGACAGCAGCGCAGTTGCCGCCCAGACCAAAGAAATGGAGCTGAGTCACCAGCTGAATGATCTGCACAACCGACTCCAGGAGAGTCTGCAGGCCAAGGAGGACCTTCTTGCTCGGTCTGACAAGAAAGCCGAGGATGCTGAACTCCTGCTCAGCCAAACGGTAGAAGATTTCCGACAGGAGCGGGAGGAGCTCCACAGCAGCTACACGCAGCTGGAGGCGCAATACGAAGAGATGCTTTCGATATCCCATCGGCAGACCGCGGAGAGGATCTTGCTGCTCACCGAGCGCGACGATTTGAAGCTGGGGATTGAGGACATGGAGAAGCTCCTCAAGCAGGCAGTGGAGGACTTTGAGATGGACAAAAAGGAGCTTCGGGGACAGGTGGCTATCATGGAGGAGAAAGTGAAGGAAAGCCAAACCCAGGATCTGCTTTTGGGCACGTCTAAGAACGAGGAAACTGAAAATTCCTTCAGTGAGAATGATCTGAAAACTGAGAGCGACCCGTTGAATGAGCCTGACAAAAATGTATCGCAATTAAAGATGGATGCAAGCGAGACCGGTAATGATCTGAACGCCTCAAACTTTGAAAAACCGCACGACAACCCTGAAGGTGTTCTGTGTCACGTAGAAGGCCCTCGGATTATCACTGATCTAGAGTTCCCTGAGACTGATGGAAACTCAAAGTCATTCTCACACAGTCGATGCCAAGATAAAGATTTATCACGTGAGGTATCTGAAGTTTTGGACTACCACAAAGAAGAAAGTGCACCTCAAGCTGTACCTACCTCTACCTTGGAAATCCACTCACATAGGGACCAGTGGAATACGGAGACCGTGGTTGGTTCCTTGGCCCTTGTGGATCCTTGTGAACTATCTCTAGAGGATTCCGAAGATGATCATGGTTCAGAATCTGACTGGGATTATTTAAAAGGCGAACATACAAATGTTAGTCCAAAACCCTTCGATCAAGACATTGATTGTGAACACCAGGATTTTTCAAATTTTCAACTGCAATCTTCATACCGTCAAACCAAAGAGGAGAGCGTTCTCCTTCAGGAGAAAATCCTCTTGCTCCAGCAGAAGACTGAGCTCCTCCAGAGTCTTTTGGAGCACAGCAGCAAGAAGATCCAAACGGGTTGCGAGTATCTAGAGGAAAACTACAGTCTTAAAGTTAAAATGTTCCTGCTGATGGAGCACATCAAAGTGCTGGAAATGCAGGCCTCCAAGCTGAAAGGGCTTCAGGCTCGTTACGACGACTGCGTGTGCGAGAACGCCATGTTGAAGGGCAAAAACGCTGAGCTCCAACAAAATGTTTGGAGACTGCAAAGCCAGATGAGCGATGAGAGGATTTCTCTCACGGACGACATCGGCAGGATTCGACAGGAGAACCGTAAGCTCTCGGAGTTGTTCGCGGAGTTTGAGACGCAAGGGGACACTCTGGATCCCGGTCCCGCCTGGAGCAAAATTTCCGAGGCGTCGCATGTCAATGACAGCCGCGGTGAGCTTGAGGTGCAAACCACCAAACTTCACCAAGCCATCTCAGAGCTACAAGCGAAGAATGCAACCACGTGGGCCAATAGGTAATGTGGAGACAACCTTGGACCCGTGTCCCCAGATTTGTGCTGTGGCCTGCGTTTATCCCCCATCATCCCAATCATTCCCTCATGTGCCTGACAGTATTGTGACTAGAACCCTAACTGCTCCAAAACCCCCACACCTGCTATGGTAGTGCTGCCCTTCTGCACGGAGACGTAAGAACAGAACCTGAAACAACAGTGGACTGGTTTCTACAGCAGTACCACGGAGTCTCTGTGTAAAAGGAGCTCTGCAGACTTGTGCCTTAGCTGCTTTGAGTCCTACATCAGTGATTCTCAAACTCGGGTCTGCAAGCCGTAATCTGCGGGTCCGCAAAATAAGATGCAATAATTTACTTCCCGGGGGCGGGGCTAAGTTCATGAACTCAGAAAGTTTGAGAACCTCTGCTGTAGACCACAACGCAACATGCATCTCATGATCAATTTGTATTTATATTCCAGACAAAAACTGGAGCAACTCAACCAGGAGAAGGTTGCCGCGGAACAGGCAGCAGAAAATTTCAACAAAGAGGTGAGGCAAAAAGCAGGAATCCAAATCTTGATTGTCAAGTTGTGGTTGACAGTAGCTTCTTTCGACCGTTCTGATTTTGCGTTTATATACAGACGCTCCCCAACTTACGAACGAGTTGCGTTCCGAGCGATCGTTCGTAAGGTGAATTTGTTCGTAAGTTGCTTCAGTGCTATATTTTGTATTATAATTTATGTTTAAAGAGAATACGTACTGTACTGTACTACGTATGTTAGAGAGAGGGAGCGAGAGACACACACAGTATGTACATGTACGTAATAAGATAAATAAAATGAAGTTTAACTTACTTTTGGAAGATGTACTCGATGCTTAAGGATTTGATGGAGGAGGAGGAGGAGGAAGAGGAGGATTTTATATCATGAGAGGTTCTTCGTCGTCGCTGGAATGGGCTTCAAAAGTTACTTCCTCCTCCGTAACTTCAATGTAGGAAGAAGTTGAGGGTCGCGGAGAAGAAGATGAGGGTTGATGAGTATCTTCCTTGGAGGATTTACTAGAAACTGGCCGAAAGAAGCGATCTAACGACGATTGCACAGTTTTCTTCTTTTTTCATCATAAATGATGCGGTAGCACTGTATGGCATCATTCAATTGATTTGCAAGCTTTGTGCAACGTTCAATATTTGGGTCTTGCTGCTCGAAGAGTGCGATGGCTTTATCTATGAGCGACAGGCGTTTCTTCTTCTTCTTCCTCCTCCTCGACACGTTGCTGAGCCTCCAATGCTGGGTGAGCTCTCACAGCGCCAAGCGTCGGTATTAGCGGCGGAAAGAAGCGCTACAGTACTCGGAAAAAGGTGCGCAATACAAAATCGAACTTACAGCATCTCTTTCCGAACATTTTTCGACATGCGCGCAGACATGTTCGTATGTACCGTTGTTCGCAACTCGAATGTTCGTAAGTAGGGGAGCGTCTGTATTTGACAATTTGTCTGGTTCAATTAATGGCTCTCCTTGCCCACATGGAAGGGCATAACCGTGCCCTATCGCTACTTCACCCGGGCGACGGCATATCTGAAGCCCGCTTAAAAATGATCCACTGTACACATTTTCCATGGGGCACGTTGTCACTAATGACCCGTTTCAGATGTCCGACCTTCGCTCGCAAAGCCAGCGACTCCAGAACGAGAACGGGATCCTGGCGGACAAGAACGCCCGCAGCCTGGCTGACGCGGATGAGCTCAAGCGGCAGCTGGCCAAGCTGACAAAAGACGAGGAAAAGCAGGAGGCGCTCACCTGCGGGGAGAAGAAAGAGGTGAGCGTGTGGTCGTCATTGAGACGTGGAAGACGTAATCTCGTTGGTTGACAACCTCGCGCGTTTGTTAGCTGGCAGCTTGCGTGCATTCTCTGGAGGCCGAGATGAACAAAGCTGTGAAGGACGCAGCCAGGCTGGAGGAAAAGAATGCTGAGCTGGTCCAGCAGGTGTCGGGCCTCGAGGAGAAGGTAAGGCCATCAGGTTGAAGACGTACTGGTTTGTTTCCTTCCAGAGCAAACACGGAGCATCTTTTTGTGCGCAGCTGACTGAGGCGGACTCGATGGAGAATCGTCTCAGCCAACTGACGGAAGGGCGAAAGGATGCGGCTAAAGAGACGCGGGGTCTTCGCAAACAGCTGGCGAAATTCCAGGAGAGGGTAAAGGCTCTTGGTTCTTACACGCTAAACGATTGTGTTAAAAATAACCAAAATTGGGTCAAAAGAAGGGACTGGGTTATTCAATTTAGCAAAAAGTTGGGGCAAATGAATAACCCACTAAACAACCTGACTTTGTGAGTTATTCATTTAAGTTGACTCAACATTTTGGGTTAAATAACATAACAAAAAAATAGGTCAGTTCATATTAGGCTAAATCCAATTGGGTTATTAAATTAACTCAAAAAGTTGAGTCACATGAATAACCCACGAAACAACCCGTAAATTTGGTTTCCTTTGTGGGTGTTTAATATAATTTGATCCAACATTTTGGGTTTAATAACTAAAAAAAGTTGGGTTTGTTCATCTTTGGCAGAATTCAATTGGGTTATTCAATTAACCCAAAAAGTTGGGTCAAATGAATAACCCACTAAACAACCCATAAAAATGGGTGGCTTTGTGAGTTATTCATTTAATTTGACTCAACATTTTGGGTTAAATAACGAAACCAAAAAATAAGTCAGTTCATATTTGGCCAAATCCAATTGGGTTATTAAATTAACTCAAAAAGTTGAGTCACATGAATAACCCACAAAACAACCCGTAAATTGGGTTGCTTTGTGGGTGTTTAATATAATTTGATCCAACATTTTGGGTTTAATAACTAAAAAAAGTTGGGTTTGTTCATCTTTGACAGAATTCAATTGGGTTATTCAATTAACCCAAAAAGTTGGGTCAAATGGATCAGCCAGAAAACAACCCCCAAAAATTGGGTTGCTTTGTGGGTTATTAGTTTAATTTGACCCAACTTTTTGGGTTGAATAATTCCAAAAATTGGGTCGGTCCATTCTTGACCTGATTTGGGTTATTTTTGACCCAACAGTTTTTGGAGTGTACCTACCCATCCTACTTCTTTCGTTCTCCATTTCCAACTCTCAGGTGAAGAACACGGATGACAGCCTTCAGGCCCTGAGTCATCAGAAGGCTCGCCTACGGTCGGAGCTCCGCATCATGCAGCAGGAACGAGATTCCCTCCGCCAGGAAGTTGCGGTGCTGCACAAGCAGCTGCAGAACGCCTCCGATAAGGTCCGACTTGTTTTCCTGTAGGCCGCGCGCGTTTGTATTCACAACTTTGTCCTCTGCAGAACCACGTTTTGGAGCTGGCCTTGCACAAGTCGGGCATCCAAAGTCCCAGCAGGAAGCTCTACAGAGATGACGCGCTGCAGCTGAAGGAACAAGACGACAAGGTTTCAAATCGTAACTTGCCGCTTTGTTGTTGTGGACGGGCGTGAACGTAAACATGTTGTCACCGCGCGCAGGTCGGTATCCTGTCCCTGAAGCAGCAGCAGCAGCAGCAGCACAGAAACAGTCAGGCAACGCTGCTGAAAGCCTTGGAGCAGGAGAACGTCTACCTCAAGCAGGAAGTGGATGCACAAAGGCTGCTCATTAAGGTATCGACGCACTCTTCTCGCATTCTTTCATGAATTTTTTTAGTTACAGGTTTTCGCAGTTAGCCTAGGCATGGATTATTTTCCTTCTGTCCTTCACTACTTCACTTTCTGCCTTCCCTCGGTTGCTTTTTATTCGGCCATCCTTCTTTTCTGACTTCCTTGTACTTGCATCTACCGGTATTCCTTCCTGACCTTGTTCATTCCTTCCGTCGCTGAAACTTTTTCTGCCTTCCTTCACTCACTCATTATGTCCTTTGCTAGAACCTGCTTTTCTGAATTCCTTTCTTCCTTCCTTCCTACCTACCTTCCTTTGAGATCTGCTTTTTCCACCTTGCTTTCAAACTTTCTTCACTTGAACTGGCTTTTCTGTCGTCCTTCAATTCCTTCCTTCACCAGACCTACTTTTTTTTGCATCCTTCCTTTGCCTTAAACCAGCTTTTTGGCCTTCCTTCCTTACTACCCTTATTCCTCTCTTGCATTTTGTCCTTCCATCCTTACCTGCTTCCTTCTACCTCAGACCTTATTTTTCTTTTTCTTTTTTTTATTCATGAGATTTTTTTTGTTGTTATATTCTGTCTTAAAACATGCCAATCAATGAAATTAAATGATGTTCCTTGAATTTTTTTTTTTTTTTTTTGCATCTTATGTCCCATTATTCACTGTACCTGTAAAAAGAGAAGGTTTTTCTTTTTCTCTTACTTTTGGCCCAGCCCATAATTTCATTGCTTGGTTTGTCTTAATGTCAGGACCTCGCTGCTAAGGAAGGACATGCACATCTGCAGGAGGAAAATGAGGCGCTCAAGGCCGAAATAGCTCGACTCACTAAGCAACTCTTTGAGGTTGGCAATACAATTGAACTTTGTGTCAGGGATGTGATTTTTCCGCTAATTCGCGGAATTCCGCTTTTTTATCCCAATTTTTTTTTTTTTTTTTTTTTTTTTTTTTTTAGTAGTTCATTGTGTATGCACATGACTCCGACAGATAACATCTTCTGCTATAACAAAGACATTTGTGGTATGCTCTAATATGAGTTACTTTTCATTTGGTCATGATACAATTATTTGTTCATGAAATTTGAACTCTTCGACATTATTTATGTGTTAACTTAGTAATCACATTAGTTAGATATGATGATATTCTCAGTGATAGTTTTTAAAAGCAAAGGCAGTCCAATGTTTTTGAATGTGACTGATTTTGAGTTGACTAAAACTGCCATTTTATATGGGATAGTTCAATATACATTGAAAATTTATGCTGTTGTTTTGTCTATTTCTTTGTCATGTGAGTGCATTGAAAGTACTTAAAAACACGGAAAACCCATGAGTCCCCAGACCCCCGGCTAAATTTTCAGATAATTTCACTTTGGTCAAATCACATCCCTGTTTGTTTGAAACAATTAATGCTGTTTTTGTTCATTTTTCTAAATGGCCAACGTGATATAAACTATTTTTTTTTTTTGTCATCAAATAGCCTTTGTAATCTTACACAGTAGTGCCTTATCCATTTTAAAAATCAAATGTGACAACTGAGCGCACACGTTTGCCCGTCTCTAAATGTTTCTTTTCCCTTTGTAGTCGTTCCAGGTTCACTTCAACGGACTCCTGCCGAAGTCGCCCCGCAGGACGGCGACCGGTCATTGTTCCGATGCCAACAACACGCAGGTAGAATAATACAAACATGGCAGATTTTGGGTATGTCATGTTATTTTGGGGGCGTTTTCCCCCACTCGCCTCACACAACCTTCATGCTGTCATGCTATGTTATGTTTTCATGTATGAAATAGAAAAAGACACAATTTCTGTTCCTTGCCGGTACTGAGGTGCACGTCCAGTCATGTCACTCAATTTCCATTCGCTGTCAAAATAAATCCCTGTGAATGATCATTTCATTTTTTTCCTGAATGGTATGCCGTATTTGGAGTGCCTCTCTTGTGTTTCACAGTTCCCATCTCCACATTCATTACGTGTGTTTTGTTTGGTGATTTTTGGTGTTTTGGATTTTACACCTACTGGATTTTTCCATTTTGGTTCTTTTCGGTGTGGTCAAACCTCCATCTTTCACCCATTTGTCATTGCTCTTATGCTGCAGGTAGAGCATCAACACTTTTTCACTAGCACGGTTTACAGTGAGCTTCACTTTTTCCACATTCTGCTGTAAATCTCTATACATGGTGATGCGTAAGTTTTTTGTTTTGTTTTTATAAAAAATTTTGTCTAAAGAAATATTTTTTTCCCACCAATTTTAGAATAGGACTCAGTTGAACAAAATGTCGAAAAAGTGAAGCGCTGTGAATATTTTGCAGATAAAGTGTACGGTATGTCCGTGCTAAAATCTCATGACAAAGGTTACAAATAGCATGTGAATGCTATTTGACATTTTGTAGCCATGGTTGGCATAAGACGACGGAATGTCCCGCTACTAAAAGACTAGCCACTAAAAATGTTGGTAGAGCTTAGCGAGGCTGGAGCTGTGGTGAAGTGTACCTTGCCTTTTCTCTCTCCAGGGAGTCGCGGCGGAGCAGCGAGCTAACGCCAACACGGAAGGCTACCGGCGGATCGGCGGACTTTAACACCAGTGTCTTCTCTCTGTCAAGATGGCCGCTGCGTACTTTTTTAAAATGTTCTATTTGTGGCATCCTCATAGGAGACTCGACAGCGACGCAAACGTGTCGATTTATATAATTCACTGCTGCTACGTGGCCCACAAGTTTCCCAATGGGATTTCAATGGAGATTATGTCGGCGATTTTTTTTTTGTTCTCATTTTAATCAAATGCTCTTGTTTGTAAAAGACAGAGTAATAAGTCTTTTAAACCCAGCGTGTGCTTTCTGTGCGTCATGCTAATGGGATTGTTTGTCACATGATCAGGGATGACGAAGCTTCTGAGACTTGGCTAGCGTTCAAGATGTTTAGTTACCATTCATGACCATTCAGGTTTCTTTTCCTCGTGTTTTGTTTTGTCTTTTATGACTGTATTTGACTTGCACATGCTGTTTTGGAATGTTTGATCAAGCTGCTTTTTTGTTATTTTTGTTTTTTACTCGTTTTGCTCGTCTTCGGGGGCTTTTTTTCTTGTGTTGCTGCTGCACCTCTAAAGTGGATCACAATTTTTTTTCCTGGGTTTAAGGAGGAAAAATGACACACCTCAGTTAATTTTTAATGTTGAGTTATTTATGTTTATTTATGTATGTTGGAATCACAAGATCCATGCATTCACGTTATGTGTTTTTTACTTATTTATTATTATTTATCAGTATGTTATTTTATTTATTCATTTTTGGGGGACGGATTTCCTGATTATTTATATTTTATTTTTTTATCTTTTATTGCACATTTTTGTCTCATCTCAATTGACCAATGTTGACAAGGTTATGAAAAAAACCTAACATTAGGGTACTGACTTTCAATGGTTAGGTAAAGGATTGATTTAAATATACTCATTGGGCTATGTTCTTACTTTCACCTACAACCGTAGAAGTATATAGTTTTGTACATATTTTCTTGTTTCTATTGCTAATTTTGACAACGTTACCAAGCTGATCATTTGGGTGCCAACTTTCAGTGATTGAGGAAAGAAAAGGGTGGATTTGGATTTACATTTTCATTTCTACGGCTGTACTCCAATTTCTAACTTGAAGTATAGTTTCTGTAATGGTTTGGTGCATATTTTCTCATTTCCGTTGACAGCTAACAAAAATAATTGGAATGGATTTGCATTTATCCTCAATTATATTTCAACTGCCCAATTTCCACCTCCTTTCAGCATATTTCCTGGATTGCTGTGTTACATATTTTCTTGTCTCCAACTGATTTTTTTTTTTTTAACTATTATAATAGCACAACTCCCTCACCATTTTTAAAAATTGTATTGATTTATTAGAAATACAACAGACATTGTTTAATGTAATTAAATAAAGTCTCTAGACAAGTACAGGTCTGTTTTGTTTTGTTTTTTTTTCTGAAATGCTCCTACTAAATTTAGTCTTGGTAATTATTCCAATAATTATAGTTGATCTTTCCTCTCCAGGAGCCCCGCATGGAGCGCATGGAGGCACGAATGAAGGAAATTGAGTCATCGCTCCGTAACGTCAAGCTGCTTCTCAGAGAAAAAGTGGCCCAGCTCAAAGACCAGGTCAGAATCTCATACACAAAGTTGTAATGTGTGGCTTGGCTTAGTACACGTTATATTATATAGTGAGTCGAAGACGTCAATTTCTGTTTTGGCTTTAGTACAAGTTTTCTTGCAATTCCGACTTTTCAATTCTTTTGCAATTCCGTTTGGTTAACAATTGGTGAAAGCATATCCAACATGTCCATATAAGGGTTGAACGGATTAATCAACAGGTTGACTCAACTGCACAAGTGATTTTTAGCTCGATGTGGATTAATCAACAATTAAATTAGCAAACCTGTCAGTAAATCTCTATACCGTCGACTATTATCTTCCAAAGTTTTAATTTGTGAATATGTTGACATTGATCGACTTTTCCCAGGTTCACAAGAACAGCAGAGCGGACACGCTGATCCGAAACCTGTACGTGGAAAACGGTCAGCTACTGAAGGCCCTGGAGGTGGTCCAGCGGCGACACAGAACGGCGGAGAAGACCAAACAGCCGGCTGAGGACACCTTAATGCTACACGCGAGAGTATGTGGTCCAAACCCCGCGCCTCTCCTCTCGTCATCTAACAACTTTAAATGCGCATAATGTGTGATTGTTTTTAAGGTTTTTTGTTTTTTTAACCTTAACGTCAGTATTACATACAGTGAATATGCAGTATATTTTATATTCTATATATTTTATATGGATACATGGAATGTGTTGCAGTTATCTCCTTCCCCACAAGGTGGTGCTGTTTTTACTTTGATAACCTGCCTACACAGTTGTACGTGTGTAATGCTTATAAAAAAAAGACATTCATATTATGAAGCAGAGCTACACCAATTGAAATTTCAATTATATGAATTTGTTTATTCTTTAAAAAAAAATCACTTCAAATTAGTGCTGTTGTATATTGCACTCACAATATGACGACTTTAGTCTTCTAATATTTTTACTTTACAGCCATAAAATGTAAGAATTTTTCCTTTATAGTCTAAACGACTCTTGAAAAATACTTAATCGTGAAATGTCTTACTTTTCAGAATATTTGCACATTCTTTCAAAATTATGATCTCGTAAAACTAGAACTTGACATATTTTGAATTTGTCAAAAAAATGACAACTATTTTTGTTATAAATTATGAATGTATCTAAATATTTTTACTTGTTGTAAAATTACAACTTAAAAACAAGGACTAGAACTTTATTCCCATACATAAAAAAATAGGACTTTATTCCCATAAAATTTTGACTTTAGTCTTATAAAATTGATGTTATTCTCATATTTTAGTTTTATTCTTGTAGATTATTTTATTCTCACCGTATTTTGAATCCATTGCCACTAAGAATTCTGCTAAAGTTACAACTCTATTCTTGTAAATGTACTTGTATATTTTGATATTCTTTCAAAAATGATTACATAATTCCCAGAAAATGTTATACTTTGGTCTCAAGAATTATGACTGTATTCTCCAAATATTTGCACTTTATTTTCATAACTTCACAACTTTGTTTCACTAGCTTTTTTTCACCAGTGTGGTCCTAATGCTCAGTTGATAGTACAGTACTGCAAAGTACACTAAAATGCCCTGAAGGAATCATACCTTCTTCTGTGTACATGTCCAATATCATTCAGAGCAATTATCTTCCCACGCTATTTCTCTGGAAAAAGAGTTGCATGAAAATACTTTTGTCTGTAATGGTATATATAGCAGAGCATCCACTGTTCTTATTTTTCCCCAAGAGACGTGAATTCCACATCCAAAGAACAGCACTTTGTGTACGACTTCGCCTATGAGGAAGTTTTCAATGTTGTTTGAATTTATACAAGCATTCTTCTGTACAGTCTGTGTGTACATGTGTGTGTGTGTGTGTGTGTGTGTATATATATATATATATGCATGCACAAAGCTGCCTGCCAGCTGTGTGCTCATGCTAGTCAAACAATCATGAGACTTTCTGATACACAGTTTATAACTTGTTTTCAATGAAAGCCAACACTACCTGTTGCACTCACTTTAAACACCATGTGTGTTTTAATGGGTATGACATATATTGTGTGTGTATAGAGAGGTAAAAATGCATACATTTTAGGAGTGGATGTATTGTTTGAACTGTTGGTTTCTGTCCAACAAAAAGCAAAGTCCAAATTATGTTTTCAATTGGCTTTCTACTGTTGTGGAATGTGTGTTTCCCACTATTTTAGTTTTTTCACACTATTTTTTATATATTTTCTATATTTTTACGGTAATTAGTTATTTTCCCATGTATTTTTGAATGTTTTCCTCATAAAAATGTTTTTACATCCTTTTCATTGGACAGCAGTGATGTTTGTTACTGCAGCAAATTAAAAATATTGCTTTCAAATTGTGTTGATTCTTGATTTCTTCAAATTGCAAATTTCATTGCCATTTTAACGGCTTCCTGCCCAGTAAAAAGAAAGAAAGAAAAGTATTGCAACAATTATTTTTTTATATAATTCTTTACATTCTGTTTGTCGTTGCTGTACGTTTTCATCAACTAAAACATTAGAGTGCTATGTAAAAATAAAAATAAAAGAAATGCTTAATGTTGCCTAATGTCTGAAAAACAGTCAATCACTACCAAATTTGCCAATATTAGAACTATTAGCCCAATATTTGGGGTATTATTCTCTATATACACTTACTACAAAAACTAAATGTCCATAAATAAAATCCAAAGTATTGGGCAATCGTTCTGACATTTTCAGAGGTTGAAGTGGGCATTGATTGCAGTTTTCTGACATTGAGCAACGTCTCTTTTTTTAATTTTATTTTTTACGCTTAACTTTACAAATGCATATGTCAATTTAGTGTTTTGGTGTGGGGACTGAAACGGGTTAATGGCATGACCATTCTTTTCAGTGGCGAAAGATGATTCGAGATTTGAGTTACTTTAAATTACCACGTGTGCGCATGCGCCGGCATGCAGCCGCACGCGTCTGCGCACGCGCACAAATAACGCAACACAGACAGAACGGCGTCTCCCGCTAGTTAGCATCGGCTAGGCTAAACTCGCCTCCTCCGAAGCGGCTCCCTACCAAAATGTTCTCTCTCCGCGCTTGGCGACGAGGAGAGCGGGGCGGCCGCCAAGCGGAGGGCTTGACAGCGCCGCGTTGTTGACGTCCTCTCCCCGCCCCCCTCCCCTACCACCACCGCCACGCTCAAACTGGAGTTATTATGCTCTCGCGAAAGAAGAGTAAAAGCGAGTCGTCGAAGCCGGCCGAGGTCCACGGGAAGTATGTGAAGAAGGAGACGTCGCCGCTCCTCCGAAGTAAGCAACAGGTTGCTCGATAGTTAGCCTAGCCTAGCTTAGCCTAGCATCGCTTAGCCTAGTTTGCTATCGATGGGAGTTTACTTCATGCCTTTTGCTCCTCAGTAACATCCCGCAAGTCACAGAGAGGACATGGAAAAAAATTGTCGCACCTTTTTTCTAGTCCATTTGTGATTAATTTATGCCACTTTTAAGCACACTTTGAAACTTTTAAACCAGCCAGCTGCGGTCCTGTTTGCGTAGCGTCAAAACAAAAGTTCACCACTTCGGTTAACGTCATTTGCTATAGATATAAAGAAAATACCCATCATAATATAGTGTCCTATAATCTCTTCTGTTGTGTTTCATGTCACACTATGTCTCTGGTTTGTACCGCAATGTCCCCTTCGTTTGCGTTTCATCCCCGTTTATGTCTCCTGTTAATGTCGCATTTTGTTCCAGTCCCATCATATTCATTGTTGCGCGATTTTGTCCCTTTTTTTTAACCTTATTGCATCCCATCAGTTCTCATAATGCCGCTTGCCGAGTTTATAATTTGCTCTAATTTTGTTCCATATTGTCCTTATAATGTCTCCTCAATCCGATTGTGTGTAAAATTGTTCCATAGTGTCCCATGATGTCCCATGACGCTCAGTTGTATCGCACTTAGTCCCTGTTTGTCCCATTATGTTTCATAATGTCCCCTATGTCCCATCATTTCCCATAATGTTTCATAATGTCCCCTATGTCCCATCAGTTCCCATAATGTTGAGTGTCCTGATTACTCCCAGTATGTCTCATAATACCCCATCATGTCCTATGATGCTGAGTTAGTTGTCCCATATGTCGTCATTTTTGTACTATAAAATCCCATTGTGTCCCATAATGGTTATTATCTCCTATAGTGTCCTGTAGTCCTCAATGGTGACACAATACTATAAATTATCCATTCGTGTTATTTTTAACTTGTCAAATTCCAGTTTGTTTTCACAATACACATGTTGTATAACCATCAAAAAAGAAAATGTGTCTGTTGTATTCTTTTTTCGTATACTGTACTGCATTAAAGTGTGTGAAAAGCCTGGTGGGCCGTCAGGCTTATAAAGCAGTGTGAAACCCCGATTTGCTTTCGGAGGCCGCATAAAATGATGTGGCAGGTCAGATCTGACGCCCCGGCCTTGAGTTTGACACCTGTGACTTATTGCTAATGCAAGCCGTTTTCTTCTTACAGATCTTATGCCGTCATTCATCCGTCATGGTCCCACAATCCCCCGCCGCACCGATGTGCCAATGCCCGACATGGGACCCTCCGCCTATCCGTCGGCCCCGGGCCGGGAGCCAGCCTTGTCCCGTAGTAAGAGTTTCCTCCGCGCCGCCGTGCCGCGTCCACCGCACGAGGCTGCCCGCCGCGAGAGCCATCGCTTGTCTGCGCCGCCGTACCTGCCACGCAGCCTTGGCGAGCTGCCGCACGAATACGCCGGCTCGCTGCAGTCCTTCCTGACGGACGGCAGCCCCGTGTCAGAGAACGGGGACGCCGGGCGCTACTACTACCACCCCCAGGAGGCTTCCTACTACGACGGGAGACAGCAGCAACCGCGGAGGATGCCGGAGCGCTTCCCGGATGACTGTCACTACTACGAGCGTGGAGAACACAACTTCCAAAGACTTGCACGGCAACACACGCCCCCCACACCCAGCAGACCCCCCTCAGGTAATTTCCCACCCACGCAGGTAGTAACAGAAGCAAGACTGAAGGTCACTGGCTCTATTTTTCGTACGCATTTGCCACAATAATCACATCACGTTACACTCACACAATGCTATGTGTTAAGAGACGCGGGGATGCTAAGCTAAGACAGCTGAGAAGCTTCAATTGATACTCGGATGAATTTAATCGGACAAGTACATTTGAAAAAGGAATACACTACTAGTGAAGTCCACAAATTCCATAGAGTACTTTCTAATGCGCTGATAGGATATATTACTTTAGTGAATGATTTTTTTTTTTTTTTTACAGACGGAAAAAAAGTTTCCTTTCAGTAGTATGTGCGGGCTTGTGGTCATGTATATGTCATGCTCAAATTCCCTTGTTGTTTTCTCTCCAAGCTACCTCAGCTCCACAAACTTTTATTTTTGTCCTTAAAAAATATAAATTAATATATATATATATATATATATATATATATATATATATATATATATTTATTTATTTATTTTTATTATTTATGAAATTTGCAATTTGAAGAAATCAAGAATCAACACAATTTGAAAGCAATATTTTTAATTTGCTGCAGTGACAAACATCACTGCTGTCCAATGAAAAGGATGTAAAAACATTTTATGAGGAAAACATTCAAAAATACATGGGAAAATAACTAATTACCGTAAAAATATAGAAAATATATAAAAAAAAATAGTGTGGAAAAACAAAAAACTAAAATAGTGGGAAACACACATTCCACAACAGTAGAAAGCCAATTGAAAACACATAATTTGGACTTTGCTTTTTGTTGGACAGAAACCAACAGTTCAAACAATACATCCACCCCTAAAATGTATGCATTTTTACCTCTCTATACACACACACGATACATACACGATATATGTCATACCCATTAAACACACACATGGTGTTTAAAGTGAGTGCAACAGGTAGTGTTGGCTTTCATTGAAAACAAGTTATACACTGTGTATCAGAAAGTCTTATGATTGTTTGACTAGCATGAGCACACAGCTGACAGGCAGCTTTGTGCATATATATATATATATATATATACACTGACTGAGTGTGTTTATTTGATTTATTTATAGTTTTCAGGCACAATTTTTTTTGTGACAAATTTTTGTGGTCGACGAGTTAGTCACATTTTTACGCCCCCTGACCTTAGCGTGTACCTTCCCAATCTGCCCAATCAACTGAATTTACCAAAGCTGGACTCCAATTAAGTTAGAGAAATTTAAGAATGTAAATAAAAAAATAAAAAAATTGGTGGGAAAATTTGATTTAATCTATTATGGAATAAGGCTGTCACACGATTATATGTGGAAATATTGAACTTGATTCAATTTCAAACCATGGTTCACGATCCCCTTTCACCCCGGGTTCTGTGTAGCCCCTTTCGTAAATCCTGTAAAAGTCCGAATTGTCTCCCAACGTCTTCTATCTAAACGACAGTCATGTGAAACGCATCATTGGGCAAGTATCCGTGGCCCTACAGGTAGCGCGCGACTTGTGGCGGCTGCGTTTAAAGATAGCTCCACAGCCACATGAACAAGTCTTTTCATATCCGCGCACTATGTTCCCGACGTGCGTCACGCTTAGGTCGGCGTGATCGGAATGCAGGCAAAGGCTTCCCGGGAAGCCACACAGCTCCCTTTGCTTCATCTTGTGTGTTTGTGCTCTTTATCTTACTGAACATGATAAACATGTGACTGTGTGCTCTTATTCGGGCATCCAGGCTATGTGCACATCAGCACAATTCTGTTTTGTCACGCATTTTTGGTCTTCTTCTCTCCAGGGATCTACTTGTCATTTTCCAGTGCAAAGATGCAAAATATTTTTTATATAATACTTCCATAGAAGTATTCGAATATTTCTATTAAAAATGTATGTAATCGAGTATCATGAGGCTTTATCACTTTGATGCATTGACTCTTTGACTGCCAAAAACGTTAAATAACGTTTAGTAAAATCCTATGGAGGAGTGCCAAAGACGTTAAAAGACGTTTGTTTCAAAACAGTGGTGAAACTAACCATTTTCTATTGTGGATTACTGAAAAACGGAATAAGGTAGAAACAAACTTTTTTTTTTCTGATGAAAGATGAGAGTCCAATCTTTTTTTGGTAGTATGTGTGTTTCCATAGTCCAAACACATAATTTTCTATGGACCTTGAAAGATCAGTCAAAATGCTTAAAATCGGCTGGCACCCACGGCATCTCTTTTCTGAAAACGTCTGGCAGTCAAAGAGTTAAAGAAAGACCACTAACTATCTATACCATCCAACCACCCGGCTGAAATTAAGCCATTTTTTTCCCCCTCCAAAAATGTCAGCCTTCGCGATTTGCAAATTGCATCCTACTCCCGTTCCGATTTGATAAATTTTTCGGCCCTACACTGAACCCCACTGTGGTATGCGCAGGTCCATTGTGCCAGCTTTGATGCTACGTCTGAAGCTTTCCAAATGCATTGCTGGGCTTGTAGAGGCTAGAATGGCACCTGTTTCTCTAACTTGCACTTGGCTTCCTCTAAATACGTCCACAAGGACAGATTTAAAATGCCATTGATGGTGAACAAAGATTATTTTCAGTCATGCAGTGGGAACTAGAATCAATTTTGAGTCCTCTGGAACTATTGTCGATACAGACGCTCCCCTACTTACGAACATTCGAGTTACGAACAACGGTGCATACGAACATTTCTGTGCGTGTGTCGGAAAATGTCCGGAAAGAGTTGGATTTTGTATTGTGCGCCTTTTTCCGAGTTTAGTGCTTCTTTCCGCCGCTAATACCGACGCTTGGCGCTGTGAGAGTTTACCCACGCTGTGAGAGCTCACCCAGCATCGACCTTCCTCTTCCTCTTCCTCTATTTTTTTTCTCATTACGTACTGTACTGTACTGTACTGTAAATACTGTATCCCGTGCATCTTATTCAACATGGCTGGTGAAAAGCGAAAGCCTCCTAGTGAGAGTGGTAGTGCAAAGAAGAGGCAAGCCATTTCATTTGAGACGAAAGTGGCAATAATAAAGAAGCGTGAAGCGGGTGAGAAAATGGTGAGCGTCGCACGGGCATACAAATTGAATCGTTCGACCATCGGTACCATTTATAAGCGGAAAGATCGCATAATGGAACACGTGAAAGGTGCAGTGCCGATGCAATCGACGATCGTTAGCAAAAAAAAAAAAAAGGGAGACCGTGCAATCGTCGTTGGATCGCTTCTTTCGGCCAGTTTCGAGGAAATACTCCAAGGGAGATGCGCATCAACCCTCATCTTCTTCTCCTCGACCCTCAACTTCTTCCTAAGTGTTCTTCTATTAAGTGTCTCTCGCTCTCTCTCTAACATTGCACTGTACGTACAGTACTTTTATTAATAAGTTTTTTCAGTACAAACCAATGCAGTTTATTTGTATACAAGCCTTAAACATACTTATATAAACCTTCAATATACTTATATAGGCTTTAAACATAAATTAGAATACAAAATATAGCGCTGAAGCAACTTACGAACAAATTCACCTTACGAACGACCGCTCGGAACGGAACTCGTTCGTAAGTTGGGGAGCGTCTGTACTTACTTTTAGTAGTTTGTTCGTTTATCAGGGAACTGCAAGAATTATTATTATTGACTGCCAAAAACGTTAAATAACGTTTAGTAAAATCCTATGGAGGAGTGCCAAAGACGTTAAAAGACGTTTGTTTCAAAACAGAGGTGAAACAAACCATTTTCTATTGTTGATTACTCAAAAACGGAATAAGGTAGAAACAAACTTTTTTTTCTGATGAAAGATGAGAGTCCAATCTTTCATTTGGTAGCATGTGTGTTTCCATAGTCCAAACACATTATTTTCTGTGGACCTTGAAAGATCAGTCAAAAGATCAGTCAAAATGCTTAAATCGGCTGGCACCCACGGCATCCCTTTTCTGAAAACGTCTGGCAGTCAAAGAGTTAAGGGCAGCGTAAGTTGAGTTTGAAGTGTTTTAGGGGTTATTCGGTGTTTAAATTAAGTACTCATTTGTAATGTGATCCTTGGGAATACCGAATGTCTACTGTACCAAAAACGAAACACTTCACGGGACTTTGGACTTTGGGTGGAATGTGACTTGCTTACTTACTTCCAAAGTGCGGGAAATGGCCGACACTACGATGATGACGAGTCGGTTGCAGAGGAGGCGGAGTACATTTTTGTGGCAGGCTCTCGCATTCTTCTTCACTCACCAACTTCCAGTGACATCTCTCTCTCTCTCGTCTCGCTTTCTCTTTACTTACTGTCAAAAACACTCTTCGGCGGCACGATTGTGTTGTCGCCTTAAAGATTCATCAAATCATGCTGCCAACCAAAAAAGTCTTAATTTAGTCTTTCATAGCAAAACGGAGAGAATGGCTTCACATTTGAAATAAACATGTAAAAAAATGTATAGGAGCTTTGTTAGTTACCTTATTTTTAGGTTCATGTTTTGGTACAATCAGTACAGTAGAGGAACAAAATGCGCTTCACATTTCTTGTCATTCCCAATGATTTTTTTATTTTTTTTAACTCGCAAAAAAAATCTCACGCTCTCACTCACTAGTCACTGAGAGAAATATTTGTCATCCTCCCTGCAGGCATAGGTCGAATCCAGGCCAAGTCGCTGGGGAACCTCTCCAGCCTGACTGCAGAGGACCTGCCCCTCCCCACCGGCTGGACCGTGGACTGGACCATCCGCGGCAGGAAGTACTACATCGACCACAACACCAACACCACGCACTGGAGCCACCCGCTGGAGCGCGAGGGGCTCCCGCCGGGCTGGGAGAAGGTGGAGTCGGCCGAGTTCGGCGTCTATTACGTGGACCACATCAACAAGAGGGCGCAGTATCGGCACCCCTGCGCTCCCAGGTACCGTCGGTCGCCAGGCTCGTGGCTCTAATCACTCATATTGAAAATCAACTTTTCTTGTTGAAATGAATGGAAATGTCATTTATCTGTTCCAGACAAAAAAAAGGCTTCTTTTTTTTTATTGCTTTTAAAACTTTGTAATGTGGATTACTGCCACCTACAGAAGTGAAGGGGAAGTTTTAGGACTGTGCATTTAGGACTGTTTGGCCCCCGCGGCAAGGTTATTATAACGTTATGTTATTATCAGGGATGTGATTTTTCCGCTAATTCGCGGAATTCCGCTTTTTTTTTTATCTCCCCCCCCCCCCCCCCAAAAAAAAATCCGATTTTTTTTTTTTTTTTTTTTTTTTTGTATTTCATTGTGTATGCACATGACTCCGACAGATAACATCTTCTGCTATAACAAAGACATTTGTGGTATGCTCTAATATGAGTTACTTTTCATTTGGTCATGATACAATTATTTGTTCATGAAATTTGAACTCTTCAACATTATTTATGTGTTAACTTAGTAATCACATTAGTTAGATATGATGATATTCTCAGTGATAGTTTTTAAAAGCAAAGGCAGTCCAATGTTTTTGAATGTGACTGATTTTGAGTTGACTAAAACTGCCATTTTATATGGGATAGTTCAATATACATTGAAAATTTATGCTGTTGTTTTGTCTATTTCTTTGTCACGTGAGTGCATTGAAAGTACTTAAAAACACGGAAAACCCATGAGCTCTGGACCTAGCTGGGTGCCAGCGGCCCCCAGACCCCCGGCTAAATTTTCAGATAATTTCACTTTGGTCAAATCACATCCCTGTATTATAGTTAAAAATAAAACGAAATAATAAATAAAAACTCAAAAAAAAATTGTTAGTAAAATAAAAACAAGGGTGCTCTTAAAAAAACACAAACTACATTTCACATTTATGCTAGGGTCCGACAGGACACAAAATATTGTGTTGCTCCGTGTGTCTCGCATGCCTTTGTTGGCCATACAACTACATGAGTGTTCTCCTCCGACAAACAAAAAATTGAGTTTGAACCGCGTTAGTCAATCTGGTGACTGGTGGTCGTGTTGGCTGCTAAATTTTATCTTGCTTGACAGTTCAACAGGTGGAAACAAGACCATCCACTCAACATATACACTATTGGAAATTGCGTCTTTGTATTGCCTTCAGAATGACACTTCATAAAAGCATCCCAGACAGAATAAAAACACTTGTTCTTTGAAATACATTCTCCTAAAACATCTTCAATAAAAATGTGACCGATTTTGCTGCAGTGTGCCGCGCTACGACCAGCCGCCACCTCTGCCACCGCCGCCTATTACCTATCAGCCGCGGCCCGCCGATAGGAACCAGCCGGTTCTGGTGCCAGCAAACCCGTACCACACCGCTGAGATCCCGGATTGGCTGCAGGTCTACGCCCGTGCTCCCCTCAAGTGAGTACTACTTAACCTTTACACTGGAACCGGTCCATTGCTTTAAAATGACTGTTGACGAGGGATGGGCGATAATGGCAAATGATCACAATTTTAATATCGTATTATCATTTTTTTTTAATGTTGCTTTAAAGCATTTGTATTGAACACTGAAGAAGCTTGACTCTCAAATCCCAAAATCCCGCACTTTTTATAGTGTACATTTTCATTAACCACACGTTAGTAAAAAATAATGCAACAAATATTTCTGCGTCCTCGATAATGTAAATCAATTGGCCGAACGTGGCGCTTATACAAGCATTAAAAAGTCAATTTTACATAAAAAATTCCACTTCAGGAGTCTCTATGAACTGGGGCAGTTACTACCTGTTTTTTGTGTTCAACTTTGGAGTTTCCACGATCAGATATTGTTGTTTGTGCTTTTTAAATGGTAAATGATACTTCATTTATATCGCGCTTTTCTACCCTCAAAGCGCTTTACATTTGACTACTGGCGCAGCATCGGGAGCAATTGGGGGTTCAGTACTTGCTCAAGGATACTTTGACGTGGTCAAAATGGCATGGGATCGAACCCACAACCTCTTGGTTGGGAGACGACCACTCTACCACTGAGCCACGCCGCCCCAGGTGGTCCTTAGCTTGTACAGTGAAACCTACTGTTCCCTGAAAATGGGGATAGAGCCCTGAGTAGCGAAAAGGGATTTGTAATTGCATACAGATACCCCAAAATGGCGGCAAGGCATTTCAAAACTAAGAGGCTCGTAAAGCATCAAGAATGCACACATTCATTCACCCGTGTTACATAAATTTAAATTCAGTAGTTGGATTATTCAAAACAAACAAACCGCCTTCACTTGAGGCTCATCGATAGCATGCTAGCCTAAATGCTAGTACAGAAGTGATGCGACATGGACCGAGCTAACTCTTTACAATGGATTCACTCAGGGATGTGTTTTTTCCGCTAATTCGCGGAATTCCGCTTTTTTTTTATCTCCCCCCCCAAAAAAAAAAAAAATCCGATTTTTTTTTATTTTTTTATTATTATTATTTTTTTTAATAGTAGTAGTAGTTCATTGTGTATGCACATGACTCCGACAGATAACATCTTCTGCTATAACAAAGACATTTGTGGTATGCTCTAATATGAGTTACTTTTCATTTGGTCATGATACAATTATTTGTTCATGAAATTTGAACTCTTCAACATTATTTATGTGTTAACTTAGTAATCACATTAGTTAGATATGATGATATTCTCAGTGATAGTTTTTAAAAGCAAAGGCAGTCCAATGTTTTTGAATGTGACTGATTTTGAGTTGACTAAAACTGCCATTTTATATGGGATAGTTCAATATACATTGAAAATTTATGCTGTTGTTTTGTCTATTTCTTTGTCATGTGAGTGCATTGAAAGTACTTAAAAACACGGAAAACCCATGAGCTCCGGGAAGCCCCCCTTGTCCCCCCACCAGGGCACTGCCCTGGACCTAGCTGGGTGCCAGCGGCCCCCAGACCCCCGGCTAAATTTTCAGATAATTTCACTTTGGTCAAATCACATCCCTGATTCACTGTAGCCGCAGTCATTTCAAGATTGAGCATCTTGATCGGTCCGCAGCGGACATCTCGGGGGCGCACTCGCACCGCACCACACATGAACCGAGCTCTTCCGCCAGGTACGACCACATCCTGAAGTGGGAGCTCTTCCAGCTAGCCGACCTGGACACGTACCAGGGCATGCTGAAGCTGCTCTTCATGAAGGAACTGGAGCACATCGTCAAGTCGTACGAGGCGTACCGCCAGGCGCTGCTCTCCGAGGTGGAAGCGCGCAAACAGCGGCAGCAGTGGTACGCCCAGCAGCCCCCCGGCAACAGCTTCATGTGACCAAAACGCGCCCCCCCCCCTCCCCCACGCCCCCTCCTCCACCCTGTGTGCCTTTGCATTTTGATCCAAATATATATCTAAAGAAACTCTGGTAAACACTCCAATGAAGAAGCTATGATGTGAGAGGACTGGCAAAACAACGTTGTGCCTTTTTAAACGGTGAACCAAAACGCAGCATTTGCAACACTGACATGGAAAAAGACGGGCAGCTTCTTCTGATTTTTTTTTTTTTTTACCCTATTTGTCTCCTCCCCTTCCCTTTTGCTTTTTAATTATTATTTTTTTAAAGACAATCCACCAAAACATGGCGATATTTAAGTATTGATAAGGAACGCATCTTTAATTGAAGATAAGCACCACCTCGGAAAGATAATAAGCTACTGGAACTTTTGGAAAACTTTTTGACGCAAAAGACTGTTTAAAAAAAAAAAAAAAAGAAGTTATTTTTGTTTTTTGTCAAGACGCAAACTGTTACGCTTTTTTTCCTTTTCTTTTAAATTCAGAAATGTCTCAAAGCCATATGTTGCTGGTTGGACAGTACACTTTGCTACCAGCAGGAAAAATTAAAAATGTCATATTTTAATATATTATTATATCTGAAAATGTGTATGCAGGTTCCGCCCATTTTGTGGGGATTTAGATGGATTTTGTACAAAAAAGAAATGAGCTGTAACTAGTCGATATTGGAAACATTGTTTGCCTCAGTGAATTAGAATATGATGGAAAATTTTATTTCAGCAGTTTAATTAAAAAAAAAAAAAAGTGAAACTCATGCACGTTTACTATACTACACAGGGTGATATATTTCATTTTATTTTTCCCACTAGTTTTTGTGATTATAGCTTTCAGTTTCCAAACACCCAATTCACCATTTCAAGGAATGAGTTTCACTTTTTCAGTCGAACTACTGAAATTAATCAACATTTCTACCATATTCCAATTTGGTATTTGGCGATTCTAATTGAGAGATGGACTTGTACATTGGATTTGTTACCGGCAATCCAATGTATTAACATTTACCCGAGAGCTCAAAACTGGCCAAAAATTTCATTTTTTTCCCCTCCTTTTTGATAAAAGTTGTGGCAATTTCTGTCAAAAGACAAATCGACAGTTTCAACTGACCTTGGTATTGGACTGTGATCGTTTTTTACATTGTGATGGCCTCGCTCATAATGACAAGGCTTAACTTTTCATACAATTTCATAGGAAATCCTCTCGCAAAGGCATTAGCAATTTCTGCATGTCTCGGAAGGATGTTTGAAACTCTGATCAGACTCCCATTTTGTGCATTTTGCCAGAAAATACACTACAACAAGATGGAGTCCAATTCGTCATGCTGCAGGTTATGTATTAACCCGGTGTAATAAAACCTCAAGTCTGCTTTCTACCATCCTGTTCTTGTTGCCTGCACGATCACATCGCCCGGCTCGCAGGATACAACATCAGACTCTCGCATGGGTTTATGTTTTAATATTCAAACCGTGGAATGTAAGTATAAGTGATGAGTGTTTCTCAAATGAGGCCATTTACACCGGTCACTCAAAGACGAGCCCCGAGAGATTTTGTCCGATCACTACACCAAATTTAAAGCATGTACAGGTTTTATTAGACAAGATGGATGAAGCTAAACAGACAAATGTGATTTTTGGTCCGTGAGCGGAGCATGGTAATGTTTGACAGGGCATAAAAGACAAAATTAGTAATACCTTGGCTAGTTTCTTTTTGTTGAAAGTTCATCCCCCAAAGCCAGTACCATTTAGCAAGGTGAAATTTGGTAGACATCATGAGCTCACCCCAAAAAAAAAAAAAATCTAAGGAAGCCATGACCTTTGCCATTTGTGCGAGCACGGGCGTCAATTTGGGGATATATATATATATAAATAAACAAAAAAACATCAGAAAAAAAACCACCTTTTTTTCTTAATGACACACATTAGAAAACATCTACACCATGCGGACAATGAGTTACTTAGTGTGTAAATGTGCTCACCAGACAAAACATTAGGTACACCACAGTATCTCAATGAGATCAAATACAAGAGTTGTGTTAGAAATGACTGGTTAACAATGATTAATATGTTTATTGTTGTGGTTTGTGGCTGATCCTATTATTTAGTCTTCCTAAACCGTTAAACTTTAGGATGTACCGTACAGGGCGTCCACAAAGTCTCTTTACAATTGTAGAAAATGTCTATTCATGCTTGTGTATTATTACATTTGCTCAAATTGTAAGAAGACATTAAGGACACAGTACAGTGTTTTTTTTTTTTCTTCCCAAATGAAAAAAAAACACTTTTCAATAAATCAAAAATATGACAAATATGCAGTTAAAAAATCCATTATCTATTTGGAATTAACACAAAAACATGTTGAAAAAAAATCAGGGGAATTATAAAGTAATGTACAATAAATAATTTGTGTGCAAAGCCTAACATTTTTGTTATTACATGTGCAAGTCAATAAAATATGAATATATAAATAAAAATTCAATAAGCTTGTTGCTTTCATGCGTACACCCACACTAATAAGAACAATTTAAAAAAAAAATGCTATCAGGGAAGAAAAAGAATGTATACATAAAATTGCCCAAAAGTAATATACTGTATATTTTTAAAAAAAAAATTATCTGTTGGGGAATTCTGAAAAATGCACAAGTTACTGTCTTTGTGAAAAACATTACTTTTGAATAGCATTTGGACCTAGAACAAGTCAATAAACTTAGTTTGAACACCAACAAATTACATTGAGCTTTTTGCATAAATGCAAAGACCCTAAACTAAACTAATAAAATAAAAGCAAATATGACAAATTATATAAACCGATAATTTTCTTTTTTAAGTGGATTCAATTAAAATTAAAAAAAAAAAAAAAGCTTGAGATCACAACTTGCTTTAACAGCACTTTATGACAATTTTTTTCCGGCTAATTGTCATTCTCTGATGGCGTCAACAAAAAGTGACCGTTGTCAGTGTTTGCATTTGCTCTTATGAGTGTGCAGGTGTCCCTAATGATGTGACCCGCACGCATTTTGCTTACTTCCCCAAGAAGAAAAAAACAAACACGTTCTGCTTTCCCCCATATGGCGAGCCGTTTGAGCATATTCAATATTCTACTAGTGCACTTTTTGACCTCGCTAGTGAGGCAATTCAACGCACGCATTCAAACCACCGTTTTTCATTGGTGAGGTTTGCTCGCTGAATTGCCTGACTTGTGAGAACAAAAAAACTCACGAGTAGAATGTTGCATAAACTCTCAAACCGCTTTCCATACGCCGCACGGTTACTACCTCCCCATCCAGGTGCAGGTGATTGACAGCTGATGAGGCGTGATAAAGACGCTCGACACATACATGAGCAGGGTACAGTCCGTGCTGAGTGGAATTAAAAGACGACCGTCAGTCCCGCTTCTTGTCGCGCTCCTCGGCCGCCGCCGCCGCCGCCCCCCCAACGTCGTCGGCCTGATGCCCGGGGAAGGCGTGCTGGTACAAGTGCCTGTGATTGGCCGCTACGTTGTACAGCTTGTGCAGCGCCTGCGTGGGAGGAGTCGCACGGCGGTCACACAGGAGACTAAAAAGCGTCCCGGGGAAGGATGAATGTCACACTCTTACCTCGTTCGTGCTCCCCTGCGGAGGCGTTAAAGGGAAAAACACATGGTGAGTCAAGGAAGGCAATTACAATGTCCTTAAGGGTTGCTGCCATCTTGTGTGACTGCGTTTGCAACTGCTGAGCTTCTAAGGGTGAGTACAAAGTTTGGTCGTTTTGGCGGGTGGATGAAGAATGATGGTGACGATGGAAAACTGATTGATGCAAAGATGTGTACAGCAGGGGGTTCACTAATTCAGGCCCTTGAGGTCCGGAGTCCTGCAGGTTTTAGATGTTTCCGCCTACCAACACACCTAATACTAAAGATCCGGATCGTTATCAGGCATGCTGAGTGTGCTAGTGGGCAAAAACATCTAAAACCTGCAGGACTCCGGACCTCGAGGACCGGAATTGGTGAACCCCTGATGTAGTTTCATTAAGTGGACGGATGAATATTCTAAAAACAGTTTAAAAAAACAAATAGGGTTTAAAAAAAAAAAAAAAAGGACCACCCCAATTTTTGAGTTATTTAACCCAAAAAGTTGTGTCAAATGAATAAAACCATGGAACAACAAAAATTTGGGTTGTATTTTGAGGGTTGTTTTATGGGTTATTCATTTGACCTATTTGGGTTTCATGAATAATCTTATGTTGTCATTCCCTTCTTGACACTATTGTTATTTTTCATATGTAAAAACTAAAAATCACTTTAAAAACAGTTGGGTCAAAAATGACCCAAATAAGGTCAAAAAGGGACCTACCCAATTTTGGAGTTATTTAACCCCCAAAGTTGTGTTAAATTAATAAACCACAAAACAACGATTTTTTTTTGGGGGGGGGGGGGGTCGGGTTGTACAACCAATTGTTTTTAGTGTGTTAACATCCAAAATGTCACTTGAAAAACAGTTGAGTCAAAAATAACCCCAAAGGGACCACTCCAACTTTTTTTGTGGTAGTTATGCCAATTTTGGGGGTTATTAATTTCAGCCGGTCCCTATCTTGTTTTATCTTTTTTTCCACTCTTTTTTTGAGGGGGGGGGGGTTGTTTGCAAAATGTTTTTTAGTGAGAAACAAAAAATATCACTTTAAAAACAGTTGGGTCAAAAATAACCCAAAAAGGGACCAACCCAACATTTTGAATTATTTAGCCCAAAAAGGCAGGTCAAATGAATAAACCACAAAACTTATTTTGACCCAATTATTTTTAGTGTGCAACATCAAAAATATCACTTTTAAAACTGTTAGGTCAAAAATAACCTAAGTGTGAGTCAAATGGTGACCAACCGCTACTTGGGTCAATTTGACCCAAATTTGGGGTATTTCTTGGACACAACAAAAAAAAATTTGGTGGTGTATTGTGCAACAACAAAAAAAAGGTCAAAAAGTTTGAATTGACCTAAGCAGCGGTCGATCCCTTTTTGAGCCCTAATTGGGTTATTTTTGACCCAACTATTTTTAGTGTATTGATGATGGAAGAACTGGATGGCCAAACAAATGGATGGATGGAAGAACTGGAACCAGCGGATTAACCGGATGGACAGACAGACGTACGTTGCGACTGACCTGGTCCCAGAGCGCCCCGGCCACCTGGTCGATGACGGCCCCCAGCTCTCGGTACTCCCCCGAGTAGCGTATGTAGGCCCAAGTGCAGAGCGTGATGAGGGCCAGGCCCAGGATCATGTTGCACAGGCTGGCGATGACGTCCACGCCCACAAAGCCCGTCACACCCGCCGCCACGTACATGACGAAGATGACCACGAAGAGGGTGGCGGGCGTGCGGGCGGCGTGGAAAATGTTTTTGGAGTCATTGTGCTTGATGTACTGGACGAAGACCTGGTCCACCTCGCCCGCCAGCTGCTGCAGGTAGCGCCGGCTGAACTCCTCGCCGCCCATCTTCTTCACGCCGCGGAACAGCGCCAGAGCCTCCTCGCGGATGACGGCGTGGCGCGCCTGCAGCTCGCTTGGCGCCAGGAACGGACGGTCGCCGCCGCACACCTGACCAGGGACAGCGGGGGGGGGGGGGGGGGGTTAGTAGTGATAAACGGCGAGGCGTGTGGATGATGGCGGCGCACCTCCTCCATTTTCTTGTTGTACAGATCCTTGGCCGCGGCCACCGCCGCCAGGTTGTTTGCCTCCGCTGTGGCCTGACACAAATCACATCATTAGTTCATTGTCCCTTCTTCCTTCCATCAATTCATCCGTCCACTCACAACACTACCATTTTTGCTAGCCATTGGACAAACTCTGGACCGTAAAATGGTCACTTCTAAACAAAATGGCTTCCTGTTACCTGCAACATGGATTTGGGATGAGGTAGCTCCTCTCCTTGGTAAATCTTGATATAAGCCTGGACCACAAACACAAGAGCTGCATTAGTAGAAAATTGTGGACATTTTTGAAATACTTGGAATATCCCCGACCTTGAAGTACTCCAACAGGCCTCTGCAGGTGATCTTACTGCCATTGATCTCCTTCACGTCAATGTTGCAAGGACTCAGGAGCCAGGGCACCAGAATCTTCAAGTTGCTGATGAACTCGCCGTCAATCTCTGCAATCATCAATAGACCATTTGGGAATGAGACTCCATCATTGGGAGCGCGGAGGGCATTTGAGAAAATGTTTGGTTTCTTCCATCAGGCTGCTGTCAAGATGGCCGACGAGCAGCTGTTGGCTAACGCTAGCTGCTACTCTGCTAACGTGACGTCTCAGAAGGAGCAATGCGAGTAAGGGGGACCAAAACTGCCAAAATTATGAATAAATAAAAGTGAAAATAAAAACGGATATATAAAAAATATAATAATAAAAAAATTATATTATATATATTATATTATATATATAAAAAATAAATATTAATGGAAATTAAAAAACTAATTAGTAAAATAAATACAAAAATAAAAAACTAGATTAAAAAAAATATATATATATATAAAAATAAATATATAAATAGAATTACATATCAAACAATAAATAAAAACGCTCTGCTCTCTCACATTTATTTATTTCATGCTGCAGATGAAATGTTATTCAAATGAGGAGGCGGTCCCAAGTGGACAAGATAGTCATCCATTGCTGGAGCTCTCCATGAAAGCCGGCGAGACTTCCTTGCTCGCCAACCCGCTCACTCGACCATTGAAAGGCAGTTTGCAACGGCGGAGTCCAACCCAAGACACGCTTAGGACCGCCCCCCTCATTTGAATAATATTTCATCCTTTTTATTGTTATTTTTGTATTTATTTCTGCATGTTTATTTTTTTGAATCTCTTTATTTTTGTATTTATTTTTTACTTTTATTTATTTATTTATGGATACATATTTTGTTTATTTCCATTCAGATTTTTTTGGGGGGGGGTGGATTGTATTTTTTTATCCATTTTAATCTTCACTTTATTTATTTATTTAATTTGGTATTTATTTATTTCTAATTTTGGCGGTTTTGGTCCACCATATGCGAGTAGTTGGCGAACGGAAAATAGTTGTACCTTTGATCCGTCCGTCAAAATGCGGATTGGTGGCAACCTTTAGGCCAGGGTGAGGCATCAAGAAACTGGAGATGTTGGTGAAGCACGAGTGGATGTGTTTGCGCACGTTCTGCAGCTCCTCGTGCTGGTTCTCTGAGATCTACACACGTGATTTCAAAATAAATTCAAACAAGTCACTTGGAAAGATTTGCATGGAAAGTCAGATCCTTGACCACTTGACTGACCTTGAGCCTCTTTTCCAGGAAATTCATGCCTCCCTCCTGGCCGTATGGAAACTCGTACGGGAAGCTCCAGTCTCGGATGAGGAATATCATGGACTGGGAGATAGGAGCAGATGAGGGTAAGATCCTCGACTTCAAGGAATACTTGTAATAATTTATGAACACAGTAACATGTCATTACAGTCATATTTCATGATTAAGCAAAAACAACACAAAGTACCTGAAACGGTTTGAGGAAGGTCTCCTCCATTGCAAGTCGGCCGTACTCTGTGAACAACTGTTAAGTAAAATCATGTGACAAACATGTTATGAAAAGATTTCTCAATTATTCGTCCGTCCATTTATATTGTTCATTTAAAAAAAAAAAAGCAGCACACTTGGCTAGTAGCGTCAGTGCTGCCTCCACTGGACAAAACTGGTAACAGCAGTTACCTTTATTGAAAAATTGCACTTATCACAGTTGTACACTTTGCAAAAAATATTCCTATAGGTTGATTAAAAATAAAAATAAAACTGTTTTAATTTCCATCCCCTTATTTTTAAAAAATATTTCAAATTGAAAGTGCAGAAAATGATCATGAAATTTTATCGTGATTCAGTTTCTGATTGGGTCCATAACATCCATCAGAAAATCGGCAAAAATGTTGATCACTGATTTCCAAAGTAAAAGCATGTTTGCAAATGTCTTATTTTGAAAAAAAAGGATAATCAATCAGAGTATTTACTGTTGAGAGGGTGAAATTCCAAAGATTTTAAATTTAACAAGTTATCTAAACAATTAATCAATTATCAAAATAAGTAACTGTCCATAACCGGATATCTTGAGCTTGATCTACAATCTACAGTCAGTAATCAGTCTAATAAATATTGAATCATCTCATGATCATTAAGATCCAGTTCTTTACCATAAGATAACCTTGGGCCACATGCTGCTTCACCAAGCCTAAAGACATCATTTTTTTATTTTGAATATTTACCTGCAGATGTTGAAGGTCATCTTCTTGGACGTTCTGGGAGATGTTGTAAACCTTATAAGAAATAATAATAAAGCTTTGAAGGAGTCATGATAATTTTTTTAAACAATTTTAAACAGCTGGCAGGTGTTTTTACATAGAGATATCATTGCATCATCACCGGTGGATGCAGCCTTTCATCCCCAAGCCATCGAATTATAATTTGTGTTTGTTTCCAGTACCTGCATGGAGCTGATCATGGTGCTCAGAGCGAAGACGGTGGCCGAGTCGCGCAGCGTGGACTGGCTGTCGAAGGTGCCTTGTGTGTCCATCAGCAACACCGCCACCTGTGCCATCACGCACACACACTTCAAGTACTCAAAGGCGAGTGGTAACGAACGCATTACGTTTACTTCGTTACATTTCTTTAAGTCAGTGATTCTCAAAGTGTGGTACGCAAAGAAATCACTGAATTAAATCTTCAAACTAGGGCTCTACCGATATGCATTTTTTTAGGCCAATGCCGATGCCAATTTTGGCAGAAAAAAATACAGATTGACGATTAATCTGCTGATTATTATATATATATATATATATAT
The DNA here is from genome assembly GCF_051991255.1 of Vanacampus margaritifer. Lineage (NCBI taxonomy): Eukaryota > Metazoa > Chordata > Actinopteri > Syngnathiformes > Syngnathidae > Vanacampus > Vanacampus margaritifer. The sequence continues at coordinate 64,209,963 of NC_135432.1, forward strand.
ATATATATATATATATATATATATATATATATATATATATATATATATATATATATATATATATATAATGCATACAATTGTTTACCTCTTGTTTATGTTTAACAAATTTAAAGCGTCCTAAATCATGCTGTTTCTACTAAGTACTGTCTCAAATGTTCTCCAATTTCGATAATGTAATAAATGTATAGGATCGTATGCCGTTTATTGGGAGGAGTAATATGGCGGCCTCGCAGCTTCAAAAGTCTTGGCCTATCGGCTATCCAGTAATATATACAGATCAGTGGATCCTCCCTTCACTTTTAGCATTAGCGCTAGGCTAACGATGTTTTAAAAACGAAGCATGTTTTGTATTTAAATTTACAGTGGATGTAATTCTTCTTGTCGTGTGTTTAGTTTTACAGTTAACTCCAACTGGGGTGTCATTAAATAACTTAAAGGATGCTTAGAGACAACAGAACAACCACAATAACATATGTTAAACACTTACTAGTTGCTAATGCTACGCAAGCAAAATGGTGCATTCAGGGTACTGTGTCACAGCGTCGGAAACTTCGTTTTTCTTCAATCATTTGGCCGATTATTTTGACAGACGTTGGAAAGGCAATAATCGGCCGATTACTACTTCAAATTTTGTTGTTTTCTTTTTAATCCAGTACAGTACATCTATTAAGCACATTTCAGTTTTATTTAATGTTATACAATAGAATAAAATAATATATAAATAAAACAAATCTAATAAAATAAATAAATAATGTTGATATATGATAATGACAAATAATAATAATGATAAATAAAAAATAAAAATAATCATACAAAAATGAGAACCACTTATACACTACTATTACCTGAGCACAATTTTTGGCTACTCTACACACACAACAATAAAAGCAGACTCCACCTTTGTCCCATCAGGCCGATCCACCAGGAAGACCTCGCTCCAGATCTGGATTCCGGTGGTCTCCCGTTCGGAGCCTCCCCTCCAGGAGAAGCCGGTCAAGGGCTCGTCGGCCTGGCCCAGCCAGTCGTCGGAACCCTGAAGTGAAAAACGTGAGTCAGATGGAAAAATGGCATTATTATTGTTCCAATGCTTGTCATCTGCACTGCTTTACAGCCACACTGCGTCACAATGACAGCCCTTTCTAATCATTTGGAATCCTAATTAAAGGTGACGTCAAGTCAAAAATGTTCTTTACAATATGTTCTGTGCACCTCCAGTCACAGAACATATTGAACAGTCGTAATATTCATTTATGTATTTTAATGTGAATTAGATTAGATTATTATTATATTTTATGATTATTTTCTTATTATTTACTATGTATTTATTTATTATTATTTCATGTAAATCTATTAATGATTAGTGAAGAATATTCAAACTAAACAGCCACAATTTTAAAATTGTGGCTGTTTTAGTCATTATTTAATGTTTGTTTTAGTCATTATTTAATAACTCATTTGATGTTTGTTTAAATGTGCAACCGTCATCCCACTGCCCACCGTAGACACGCAAAATGACGACGAGCGTGTGCGCGTTGTTGGCCCCGGGTACTCACGTGTTTGTACATGTAGCGTAGCATGAAGTCCATGAGGAAGGACTTGCCCTTGCGGAAGGCCCCCGCCACCGAGATGGCCACCACCTCGCGCTCGCGCACCTCCTCGGACAGCAGAATGCGACTCAGCGCCGCCTCATCCAGCTCGAAGGTGTGGTCGTCCTTCACCAGCAGCACCTGGATGGGCCGCGCCCGCCCGTCCGACTCCTCGTCCTCCGAGCTCCAGTCATACACGTTTTTGTCACCCAGGGACCCTGAAAAAGTTTCCAACCATTCTGTCAGAAAAGTGCACTTTATCACAGCTGCCTGCAGGGGCGGCGCTAAACTTTTATCCTTGGAGTGGCTAGGGTGCCCACAGGGTGGCCAAGGCTCACTCAAATATTGAAAATTTGCCCTTTTTTACTTGTAACTTAATTAACTGTAATTTTGACCATTTCTAATTGTTCCAATTTGAGTCTGATCAGATCCCTCGTATTGCAATCGTTTTTTTTTTAAATATTCAAAATAAGAGCCCAAAATTAAAATGTTCACATTTTCTTCAGATTCAAACTGTTCCAAATTCAACCTGTTCAACTGCTTTAAACTTCCACAATCATTTATTTCAGAATAAAAGCCAATTTTTTCTCTTAACCATTTAAACGCTAAGATGTTCGATTAATCTCTAACAACATTTTTTAAATAGATTTTTTTAAGTAAAGCAGTAATCAGTAAATCAGTAAAGCAACACCGCCTGTCTGGAAAACTTAAGTCACTTGTAAGAGGAGCGGCCTCTGTATTTGTATGATAACATCATCATTTTCCATAATACGTCTTCTTTAAAACAAATACAACCTCAAAATTAACCCAAAAGTTATATTTTTTAATCATAATCATTTCTATCTTTTTTTTTGCATTATTATGAATATTTAAACCAAAAATGTCTGCAAAAAAGCCTCGCCCAGGCGTTGCCATCACTGCTGCATCTTACACCAGCTGTATACATCCAACTGGGTCACCCCCTTTCCTACCTCCCATTGGCAAAAACATATTTTTACATTTGATAATACACACAATAATACAACGGGCCTCCTGAAGGTGACTTCTTGCTATTTCCTGATGCACCGTTACATAATTACGACACTAAAAACTCCCATTTACTGTATTCCCAAGTCCTTAAAGGCAACATTTACCTATCATTTCCCACTATTTGTGGCCTTTACTCATAAAGCTTATAATTAAGAATCGTTTGATATGGTGCAAAAACAAGCCCCCCATACAATGACGTCGACCAGGAGGCCGCGCTGTTAACACCCATAAAAAGATGATGAATAAAAAAAAAGAAATAGATGTTGGCACGTACACTCACCCCAGCTGTCTCTGTCTTTGCGGTGTTTCGCCATAGCCCGTGCCGCCCCCTCCCCACCCTAAATATATACAATAATAAGGAAAAATAAATGGAAATGTCCCCTCTATCTATGTTGTTGTGTCCGCTAGTGCAGCAGCTAGTATGCGGTCAGGGGCGGCAGGGAGGAGGAAGATGCGCCTGGAGAAACAACACCGGAGAGATTGCAGGAGGACGACGAAGAAGATGAGGAGGAGGAGGGAGGATGGTGCTTGGACGCCCCGAGTGTGACGCGCAGAGGTGCCACCAGGGGGCGCCCTTGTCTGTTGTCGAGGGCCTTTCAGTGGGGAAGGGGTTCAATTAATTTATCACTGACAGCGGACCCCCGGAATTCGCGGTGGCTAGCGAAAATCCGTGTATAGTTGACGCCCATTGGAAAGCTTATTTTCATTTTGACACTTTATTATTATTATTTTTAAATCTTTGCATACAGTTCAAATGTCACCAGTGGGTGGCAGTAAATGGAGATGTCCTGATTTGCTTACATGACGTCATACAAATATCACGATGAGAAATGATTGGGATTGTGATAATTTTGTGGAATATCCGTAGTGGCCGTTTGATAAATAATTTTGTTGAATGTCCGTTTTAATAAAGATAGACTAACACACTGAGACGACATTTTGATGTGGTGTTCCTGAATTTAGCACCAGGTTATGAACCAGCCCCTGCTGTTCCTACATTCTACCGCTAGGAAGCGGTAAAAGACGATTAAACCTGGAATGCGCGATGCCTTTTTAACCGTCGTAAATATGAAAACATAGCTAACTAACACGTTATATACATTACTTTCCGATGCTTCAAGATTTTATTGTGAACATAAGACGTTAGAGAAATGTTCCAGTGATACATAGCCTGGATTTTCACCGTCGTATTTATGTACAATAACATCACATATTGTAATGTCAACAAGCATGTGATCGCAAAGACTTTATCTTTGACGAGGTGTTCCTGAACGCATTACCAGGATCCTGAAATTTACGGAGATTACCAGCAGCCGACTGTTGTTTGTTTTTAAAAGCATTGGCATATACAAACTAAGACAAATGTAATCATTAGTATTATCCAAGTTTTGACGTCTGTCGCCATTACTGGGAGCACGGCTCCCCTCTTCGCAGCTGTCAACCGAGCAAGGAAGATGACATGTCCGAAAGAAGTTGGTGGCTACGACTGTTGGTGAACGAGGTCGCCGCTTGCCCGTAAGAGCCACCGAGAGCCGCCTCAACTTTCCGAACGCCCCGGGAGCAAAAAAAAAAAAGAGGACGCCCGGTTGAAAGACGCATTTTCGCCATATTATTCGACGCTAAAAGTGTCAAATGGACATCTGAAAAGCAAAATGCACGGCGTAGCCGTCCACGCGAACGGTAAGCAGGCTGGCAGCTCAAGTTTGGAGAAACTAGCCGTTAGCATTAGTCGATGCTAACTCACTCCCCAGCTTCACTGTTCGAAGTATTGTAAATGGTGGACTTGGACCCAGCTATTTCCTGGAGTCGTTGGTGTCAAACTAATATTAGTCGTGCTTCAGCATCTTTAAAGCGCGTTTTGGTTAACGTATGAATTCATTTACATAACAAGAAACTTAAGAGCGTGTGTTACAGCGCGTTTTCATTGTTTTGCGTTATTTGTTTCAAACACTTCTCCAGAAATTAGACTGCACCCGTTTGAAACTGCTATACATGGCAGATCTAATGGAATTGACGATCATTTAATTTAATGTTTTGCTTATTTCACAATTTAAGATACACATATAGCTTAATTGTCATTTATGATTTAGATGAGCAGTGATATGTTATTCACATTGTAGCTGTTTTTAAAACTCAACTAAACTTGTTTTCAATTCATCCTCATTAACAGGCCTTCATTTTTAATCATGCTTCTCCACCTCTATCTGAACTTTTTCATTTTTTTCCTCTCTCAATAGATCCTTGTTTCCTCCCATTCCTTATTTCTTCTTTTCACATATCTCGGTTTATTTCCTTTAAATTCTTAAGTCATATTTCAAGTTCCCATCCTTTCCTTCCCTCCCTCCATCTTTCTTTTCATTTCATTTCACATTTTCTTCATTCTCTTCTATCCTTGCTTAATCATTTTTTCCTTCCTTTTCTCTGGCCCGCTCGGTTCTTTATTTCCTTCCAGGCTTATTTTCAGACATCCATCTTAATTTCCTTTGGCCCTTCTGTCTTCCATTTCCTATTTCATAATTCCATCCATCTTTTCTACCATCTTTCTTCCTTATAGTATCCTAGTTTCTTTCTTTCTAACATTCCTCCCTCACTCCCCTCTATCCTTCAAATCAATATTGTGTCATGCTCTCATCCATCTTTACTTCCTTTCATACCATCCCCACAAATATGAGCTAATGCTTCAATTAAAAAAAAAAAAGAAGAAAAGATAATTCTGTAGTCTAATAGTTATTTGCAATTGAGGTCATCATTGACTACAATGTGTTTTCCACATTGTCGAAGTTTTAAATTTTTTACCAATAATCATGCCTTCCATTCTTCCTCATTTCCAGGCCATGGAGCAGCCGCAAGGACCAACTGAATAAACCGAACACTCATCAACTTGTTCAGCGGCTCCAGCAAATAGCCCTCACCGGATTGCCCCCAGCGTCAGACCCACCATGGACATCTTTCCCCGGCCCAGTGGCGAGATCCAGCGGAGAAACCCCCAGCACGACTTTGAGCTCATCCAGCGGGTGGGAAGCGGCACCTATGGGGATGTCTACAAGGTACGTGCACTAATGCTGCAGTTCTTGCGGAGTCCCAGAGATTCCAAGATTCCAGCTAACCTTGCCACATCACTCTTTGATTAGGGATGCACGGATACCACTTTTTCTAGATATGAATACAACTACTTAAATGTACTTGAGAGACATGTGAACCAACTTGGGGAATTTTTTAAGATACGAGCCTTAAGCCGGAACCGACATTATCGATTGCCGGGGGCCTCCACGTGACTGTGTTGGGCCACCCAAAGTTCACTGATACTGGCCTGTCTGGGCCAACAGTACAAATTTCAGAAATAAATGTAATGAAACACAATGAAATTGCAATCTAATTTTCAATAGTTTGAGTTGTATTTACTTTAATTGATCAATCATCTGTTCTTTTTACCCCCACTGCGCATTTGTCCACTGTGATGTCATTTTCAGTTGACAGCAAGTGGCAAAATGGCCGCTCCCTGAATTTTCCTGCTTTAGTCACGTCACAAATATAAAAAAAATCTGTGTTTAGACTAGTTGGGGCACATAGACTATATTATAAATCATATATTTTTACTTGACTTTCCCTTTAAATTTGAATTCATTGTAACAACAAGTTCAATTACTTTCTTTTTAACGTTTGCATCATTGCAAAATTCCTAAAAGGCTTAGAGGAGAAATTTCTCGCATGTTTCTGCTCCCAAATGAAGCGAGATGTTCTGTCTGGAGAAGGTCCTTGTTTATCCATCTGCCGCAGATAAACGTTCATCGTTCAGCTCTCCCGCCCCTCCTCCTTTCCATACAAAGCCTCGGTGGCTGTAACCCCCCCCCCCCCATTCCCACTTCCCCCACAAGCACAAGGCTGGTGGTGGAATGCTGCGCCTGGAATTCTGATATCCGCCTGCCAAATCTCATCAGTGCGTCCACTGGCGGAAACAGAAAATATATCTATTTTTTTTTATCCATAAATGCAGCTCGCATGTTGCCGGTAATTTATTGCCGTTGCGCCGTTAACATTCACTTGACTCGGGCCGGATTAGAGGCAATGTCTCGCCTTGACCTCAATCCGGAGGCCAGACCCGCTTGCACACAAAATCATCAATGTTTTCCGCAATAGCCACTGGGAGTGTGATCGCAATTGGATTTTATTTTTCTAACTCGTTCAGCCCTAGCACCAAACCTACGAAACGCATGCATTACAATAATGACATTGTGGACAATGTCAAAATTAAAGATAACAAAATCATGAAAATCATCAAATCAAAAAATCAAAAATCAAAAAATGAAAACTCTCTTGTGACTTATTTTATTTGGTCCTTTACTTATTGAAATTCTTAAACGTTTTTTGTTGTTGCGGTGGTTGTCTTTTCTCTAGAAATGTACATTTGACTCGTAGCAAAACCGTGTCCTGAGTGTTGTGCCGCTGTCTTTCAGGCGCGCAACATCCAAACCGGAGAGCTGACCGCAGTCAAGATCATCAAGCTGGAAGCAGGTAAGAACGCGCTTCTGCTTCCCGTCCCATCCCGAACCCACACTGACTGTAGACGCGGTGCAGATTAGTGAGATTATGCAGATTAGCGCCACCGAGCTCAGATGGTTATGAGGAGGCGATTAAGATTTTCGCTTTCATTCATTTACCATGTTGGTAACGGGGCCGATTTTTGGCGTTGATTCCGTATCCAGAAGTGTGCGGAATTGTCAATGTACTAGCGACTAACGACACTTCCTGGTTCTCGAGGGCCTGAGTCCTGCAGGTTTGAAATGTTTCCATCCACCAACAAACCTGATTCATATAATCAGCCCATCAGCAAAAAGCGATCTTGATCTTTATGTTGGAGGACGGAAAATTCTAAAACACAATGCTTGAAACCCTGATACTTGTTTGAAACACTAAGCAAGGTTCCAAACCTTTGAAACTATCAAGTTATTTTAAACCGCTTGATAATTGTGTGTTTAGTTTCTCACGTGGCTCATCATCTCCACAGCGTCATTTTTATTTTATTTATTTATTTTTTAAATATGGGACATCGGCGTCACTTATCCGGTGCAAACGACTTTGCAATATGAAAACTGGTTCGACCGGCACACGCGTCGCTGGTACCGGCTTCAGGACACAAAGGTGTGGCCTGGCACTGTGGCCAACAGATCATCTCAAGGTCTTCTGTCACTTCTTTTTACAAGCGAGTGCCTGTTAGGAATCATTCACTCGTTCCCTACACGCTAATCACTTAAGTTGCCTTTTTTTTTTTTTTTTGGTGAACAGCTATCGACTCTTTTAAAATCGAATATTGTAACGACCATCCCATCAATTTAATAGAGGGAGTTCAACTGAAACGGGAGCCAATTTTAATATTAATAATGCACACCAAGCTTGAATACAAACCGTACCAACAGTATATACTTACAGACATTGCTTCTTAATGGCCTTACGAGAGGATAGAGATGGATGGAATTCACACAGAAAAATGTGCTTCTATTGTAATGAATGTATTCAAAATAACAGTTTCACTTTATGAAACGACTGACACAGAATACTGAAGGATATTCCAACTTTATTATGATCTACATAGTCAATTCTATAAACACGAGAAGACGTCAACCCGGGGAGGAAGTGAGGCGTCTGTAGAAGTGGCCCACTGTGTATGTGTGTGTGTGTGTGTGTGTTTTTTTTTTTCTAGCAACTCTGAGTCAAGTCCCTGAAATTAGCCTTTTCCCAAATGTTTGTGGCTGCTGACTCGCACGTTACTGTCAACATGCGCACAAAGCTAAGGAGCACGCAGAGGCTTTCAAATGACCTTTACAAATGCACAGTATGTGACCAAAAACTTCAAGCCAAGGAAGTGCTAATGTATCTCATACATTGGAAACATAATTTGAAAAAAACAACAACCTTGTTTGGAACAGTAAGCAAGGCATGATATAAATAAAATTAAATTAAAAATTCTCAACTGACTTCATGGCTACATGGAGACATTTAAAGGTACACTAATACTGAACGGTATCAACTGAGTCAATGTATCTTTCTATGCACAACTGGCATCGACAAATTGAATATTTATTCAGGGCACACGCCGCCGTTCACCACAACTTCCTCTGCAGCACGTTATTTGTTTCAGATCTCTTTTAGCTTAACGTGGACTGTGGAACCTCGTTGCAATCAAAATCAGTTGCAGCAGCAGAAGCCTGTTTCTGCCCAATGGAAAGCAGCTGGCTGACATTTTTTTGTTTACCTTTTTTTTTTCCTACTGCAGGGAAGTTTTGAGAGTTGCACACGTGAATGTTAGGAGTACAAAGTGTTCCGATTGAAGGTGCTCCTGTGTAGTGTTTGTGCAACACGGTCATTTGAAAAGCAAACTTGGCTTAAGCCCTTATTTTAAACCTTGACCTTAAAGCCTGATAGAAAATCTAAGACCACCTCCTAACCTCAATTTGAAACTCTAACCTTTTTTTTTAATACCCTAACCTTCCAAGAGGCTACCTTGGCTTGAAACCCTACTCATTGTTTGAAACCATAGCCCTTACTCCAAAACTTATGTTTAAATCGTCCGAAACTGGCTCTTTAAAAAAAGATAAAAAATTCAAACAGATTTTTTTTTCACCCCCTTTTGTTTTGTTTTGTGTTGGGGGGGTTTAAACGCATTAACTCAAGACGAATATTTTTTTTAAACAAATGGCCGATTTTTGCAGATTTTTATCTTTATTGTCAAGTTAAGTTAGAAGCATTAAGGGAATTTTTTTTTTTTATTAATTAGCCAATGAATCTGTTATTGGTATTTTAAAACCCTCATTTGAAACCTTAACCCTGACTTGAAGCCCTAATTTGAAACCCCAAAACTTGTCTTAAAAAAAAAAAAAAAAAGTCATTTTTGACAATCCAGAGATTCTGATTACTTCTTGCAACGCAGATGTTAATGTGCTTTCCGTGCTGTTGTGTTCCAGGGGACGACTTTTCCATCATCCAGCAGGAAATCTTCATGGTGAAGGAATGCATGCACCAAAACATCGTGGCCTACTTTGGGAGCTACCTCTGGTGAGAGTCAGTGTCGAACACGTCGCGCTAACGCAGGGTTTTTAACGGGGCCCGTCGGCGGGAAAGTCACATGCTATAATTGCCGAGTCACAATATTGCTCACAAGGGCCCCCCTCGCTGCCTCGGTGTGACAGGAAGCAAGTACAGCCACTCCTGACTTCCAGCAGGTTTGACAGGAATCCTCTTGATATGTCGCGTCATGCGGCCACGTGAAAAAAGCACTTTGATTTCCTGACCACATCCAGCAGGAACAAGCGTTTACAAACCACATGTTCTAGCTGCAGTCAGTGAACATGTCAACACCTCACAGTTGTACCGTGGTTTAAGATTTGTCTTCAATATTGCGATTGTGATTTAATATGTGATAAAAAAAAATAATCAAGGTCATCGTCCCATGTATTTAACCATTACCGCCCCAAAAAAAACCCCAACAAATGTTTTAGTAACTTTCTTAGTCTTGAAATGTTTGAAAACGACTGGCTATTATTTTTCCCTGCTCAGTCGAGAGAAGCTGTGGATATGCATGGAGTACTGCGGTGGGGGATCCCTGCAGGACATTTATCATGGTAAAGCCTTTTTTTTTCCTTTTTATTTATTAACAGTAAATAGCAATGTTTCCTGCAGCACACTCAAACAATTATCTCCCATGTGTTATAGTGACGGGCCCTCTGTCAGAGGTGCAGATTGCGTATGTCTGCCGGGAGACTTTACAGGTGATTTATTAATCAATCTCTAAAATCATCAATCACTTTCTTGTAATGATGACTTGTGGTCTTGATTTGCTTTTTCCAGGGTTTGGGATACCTGCACATTAAGGGCAAGATGCACCGTGACATTAAGGTAGAAGTATTTGTACTTGGCGTTTGTGTGGAAAAAAAGTCCAAGTCCATTATTGAACGCAACCATCCACCCACTTTTTTCAGCAGGGAACAAAAAACACGATGGGATGTGGAAGGCCAAGCATTGTTTGACAACTTGCAATTTTAACGCCCGCCTCACCGATAATGTTTACTGGCTTTATAGCGAAAGAGAGAAGAGACAAACCAGCGTTTCAAGAAATGCTGCAGTCTTTTGATGCGTAGTACAAATTGCATTGTGAAGGAGGTGAACGACATCCCATGTTACTCTGCCTCTACAGATGTGGTTGTGCTATTTAATATTTTTATGAACATAGGTTGAGTTACTGCTTCTCATTTATCAATTTTATTTACAGCTCTACATTTCAAAACTCGGGGATGTGATTTTTCCGCTAATTCGCGGAATTCCGCTTTTTTTTTTATCTCCCCCCCCCCCCCAAAAAAAAATCCGATTTTTTATTTTTTTTAGTAGTTCATTGTGTATGCACATGACTCGGACAGATAACATCTTCTGCTATAACAAAGACATTTGTGGTATGCTCTAATATGAGTTACTTTTCATTTGGTCATGATACAATTATTTGTTCATGAAATTTGAACTCTTCAACATTATTTATGTGTTAACTTAGTAATCACATTAGTTAGATATGATGATATTCTCAGTGATAGTTTTTAAAAGCAAAGGCAGTCCAATGTTTTTGAATGTGACTGATTGTGAGTTGACTAAAACTGCCATTTTATATGGGATAGTTCAATATACATTGAAAATTTATGCTGCTGTTTTGTCTATTTCTTTGTCATGTGAGTGCATTGAAAGTACTTAAAAACACGGACCCTGGACCTAGCTGGGTGCCTAAATTTTCAGATAATTTCACTTTGGTCAAATCACATCCCTGAAAACTATAGTTCAGTATCCCTGAGAATAAAACCTTAATAGCTCTTGAAAAAGATGTATTTGAATTATTAGGCTCTAATATCAATATGTCTGTTGCATTAAAAATACATAATCAATGATACCATAGTTTATCGGGATAGTTTCTCAGAAAAACATTGTCCTAAAAAAAAACATTTATTGTGACAGGCCTACTCACCTGTTTCTTCCGCTTGCCGGATGCTGCCATTGACCCGAAGCGGATGGCCCGCCGGATGTTTCTAAGAATGTGGTGTTATATGGGACGTCATGCAAAGGGAATAACCCTCGTGTGTTTTGTTTTTGTGTCTTCAGGGCGCCAACATACTTCTGACAAACGATGGAGACGTCAAGTTGGGTAAGCGGTTCTTGCATGTCCTCATTCCTCAGCTGGTTTCGCAACCCTAAAAAGTCCCCGTGTGCGCGCGCGTGTATGTGTGTGTGCGCGTGTGTGTGTGTGTGGTGTTTTTTTTTTTTTCATGAGTTTCATTTCGTGTGTTGTGTACATTTTATGTATGCATATTCTGTGTGTGTGTGTGTGTCCAGCCGACTTTGGCGTTGCAGCAAAAATAACCGCCACCATCGCCAAGAGAAAGTCCTTCATCGGGACGCCTTACTGGTGAGTGCGTCGCCGGCAAGGTGACGTGGAAAAGGCAGCTTGAGAAGCTCCAGTCAGCCAATCCTCCGCGATGTTGTGCAGGATGGCTCCCGAAGTGGCCGCGGTGGAGAAGAACGGCGGCTACAACCAGTTGTGTGACATCTGGGCGGTGGGCATCACGTCCATCGAGCTGGCCGAGTTGCAGCCCCCCATGTTTGACCTGCACCCAATGAGGTAAACAGTGAATCCCTGTTTATTAAGTGGGATGAGCTCCAGGCACATCCACAATAGGTGAAAATTGGTATTAAACGTGTAGTACACGCCATATAAAAACCTTGTTTTGTTTGTTTTACAACTTTGGTTTGCAAGATCATTTGGGTTGGAAATGCCCATTTTCAAGTTAGTGCCAATACTTAGTTGATCTTAAATGTATTATGCCAATCATCTCTACTGTGATTGAGTCACTGTTCTCCTTAATTAATATGGATATCGTCTTGTGGCCACCATGTGTTCTTCACTGTAATGGCTCCGTTGAACTTAAGTGGGTCGTGTGCAGAATTGTGGCCGGCCATCAAGCACTCTTGATGCGGCCACGGCAGTGCGACTGAAAAATCAGTCAAAATGCTCAAAACTGCCGGCAATATGGGGTTGGCTGTGCTGAAAATGTCTCATTGCATGAAGCCGCAATGTCTGTATGAATGCAAGCCACAGATACGGTTATCACTTACGCCTCTTATGTGACAATTTATTCCAACTCTAATGGTGACGATGTGATCCCTTGTTTTGTTCAGGGCCTTGTTTCTCATGTCAAAGAGCAGCTTCCAACCACCTAAGCTAAAAGACAAAAACAAATGGTGAGTGCCCCCCAACATTGCGCTGTATTAGCCTTTCTTTGAGGTTGACGTTGCGACTGTTTAATTGCATTTGTATCCGCAGGTCCGCCGCCTTCCACAACTTTGTCAAAGTGTCCCTGACCAAGAACCCCAAAAAGAGGCCCACAGCGGAGAAACTCCTTTCGGTAATCAAATGCTTCCTTTTTATAGCGATACGCACTTGGACGTCTTTCCCGTAACTTCTCGGTTCCGCGCAGCATGTGTACGTGGCGCAGACGGGCCTGACTAGGCGGCTCGCCGTCGACCTCCTGGACAAGATGAACAACCCCGACAACCACCAGCATTATAGCGAGGCAGACGACGACGACCTTGAGGTAAGATACCGTCACACATTTGCAAATGAACCTCATAGGTTTGTTTACGAAAAGTCATTCACCTTTTTTTTTTTTTATAAAAAATAAACAAGATTTTAGAATATAGTGGTGCCTTTGATCCGATTTTTTGGGGGGTACTTGGGAGCAAAAAAATTGAGAGAATCACTATTTGGGCACAATGCCACACAAAATATGAATACCAATACTTGCTTATATGCGCCGCTCAGTGAGATACGGGTTTGAAGAGGTGAAATGTCAGGAAAAGACTACTAGAACAGCTGAACTTTGTTTGATATTAACCAGAGAAACTTTAAACATGGTTAAGTGTGTGCTGACTCACATTTCACACGAGTTTGAATGTTAATGGGTGATTTTTAATATCCCCAATTTATTATAGGCTGTGCTCACCTGCAACCACATGATCACAGCTGTTTATTTGTACTTCCCCTCTCAAAAATTGCACTTTTTTTGAAAATTGTACAGATGTAAGTTATTAATGGCGGAGGAAGATTTTAAATTATTATGGTCTCGTTTTTGCATACTCCAAAAACACTTGTTCTCAAACGGGGGCTTGTCGACTTTTTAATGAGCGCTTATGACAAGACATTAGAGTGCTGTCGACACACATTCAAAGAAAGCGACGACACTTTCAAGGTGACACACTTCCCAATCTGTTCCGCAGCCCCTCTCGGTGGTCCGACACACCATCCGTTCCACCAACAAGCACGCCCGGGCAGAGAGGACGCGCTCTGAGATGGCCTGTAAGTAGACACGAAAAACAAAAAAAAAAGCCCCCATTAATGCATCGCAGACCCCAACCGCATACTCTCACTAGTGTAAGCAGCCCAGCTGTTCAGGTCACTAGAGGTCCTACTACCGCTACTTCTGCACTGGCACTATTCCAGGCCCACAGCATGTGTGTGTAGAAATAGAAAACAATAGAACCGAGATGGATGTCTCTGATCCCATGGTCCATTCTGCGTGATTTAGCACCCCCCCCCTCCCCCCAACGCACACACACCCTCCTCAATGTGTCTTTCTCACCTTGAAGCAAACAATGGGACAGAGCGTGGAGGGCCGCAATCCCCTCAAGCGAGCCAAGCAGGTCAGTGGTGGCGTAGTGAGAATACGTGCGTGTGTTTTTTGTTTGTAACTCCCACGCTCACCCTGTCGTGTGGTCTTGTCGTAACACGTAAACCCTCCCCCCCCCACCCAAAAAAAAAAAATGCGCGTGGCTCTCTGACAGACTGACAGAAATAGCATTGTTTCATCCATGACTAATAGGATCCTAATGTTGACTCATACCTGACTCAGCACTTTCTCCAGCTTTTTTTGTGTTTGTGAGTGTATGTTTGACACCACAGTAGAGTTGACTCATGGTTTGGAATGTAATTTTTTTTCACCACTTGTCTAACTTTGTTTGTATTGGATCTTAAATACTGAGATGAATGTGATGTTTATTAATAATTCCAGAGATCAGGTTAGTGTTTTTTCGGCCCCATGATAATTCAATGAAGTGCATGGTTTTACTTTTTTAGGTCAGTTCATAGTCAATCTGCTCTTGTCATGTTTTTTGAGATTAACCCAAAGCATCTGTCATGCTCAGATCCTGCAAAATTTCCACATTAGGGCTGCGCAATTTATCCTTCTGTGAATTTCACACAAAGCCCAGAAAATTGCTATGTGGGCTTTCACGCACAATTTAAAATTTTCAAACAGAAATCCTGCAAAATTGCTGTAACAGAAGACATGGCTTTTTCCCTAGTCTGTTGACTTTTAACACAAAACTCAACGAAATGGATATTGCTGCACACTGTGTGCGTGCGTGCGTGCGTGGTAGATAAGAAGGCCAAATTAATCATTAAAGCCATTGAGTCGTTTTTGAGTCGCCGGCGTTGCCCTCTGATGCCCTCTTGTGTCAAAGGCGAGTCACCGTTAAAAAGTGTTTCCTTGTCGTTGGCAGTTGACAAGTTGCAATTTGAGCCGCCGCTGCGGAAGGAAACGGAGGCCCATTCGGAAATGGTGAGGATCGAAAGGCTCGCAATGGCGCCGGAGTGCAGGTGTATCAAGCCGCTGCTATTTCTGCTCGTGTCTCTTCCCGCAGGATGTGAGTAAGGATAATGACTTCCAGTCCCCCTGGAGTCCCTTTGCCGAGGGGGGAATAACAGCCAGGTAAGCCCCTTGCAAGTATCATCGTCAAGGCAGCTGCTCACGATTACACCTTTTTATTTATGTATTTATTTTTACTTGGCTTTGCCTCCTCCTTGCACGCCCACGATGATGTTTATACTCATGACTGCCTGACGCACTGATTCTTAATGAGCATGACCAGCCCCCCACCCCCCCCCCCCCCCGTCCCCACCTCACCCGCTTGCTAAATGTTTTTATTTTATTGTAAGCGAGCTCCTTCTCACGTCTTCCTTTTGCTTTGCTTGTCTTTCTCTGTATCTCTCTCCCCCCCCACCCTCTTTTGGCTGTTGGCCTGTCTCATCCCTCATCTCGTTCTCCCCCTCACCGAAGGAGTCTCCTCAAAAGCGTTGAGGACGAGTTGTTCCAACGGTAACGCTCAACACTGTTGTTGCTTGTGTTCTACTGTAGTGTGCATCCGTTAGTCCACCCGCCTACTCACTCCCAAATAAATCACTCTGACGTCCTCCAACACTGTTTTGTAAACCACATAGTTGCTCGTTTTTGGTGTTTTTTTGCCATTTAAATAGCACACAAGCAGCTTGTGTTGTCATTGCAAACCCCCCAATACTGTAAAATTGAAATCAGGTGAATATTTGAAGAGGAGGAGAGATACCAAACGTTCAGTTTTTTTCCCAGGGGAAGTCAGTACAGCTGCCGACATTATGGACGACCAAAAGTCTGGTTTGACACTGCAAGTCTAATTGCCCAATTTAATGCCTTATATCTTTTTTTCCTTTTTATTTTTTTTATTGTCATAGCGTTAGGCAATCAATTTATTTGATTGATTAATTTGAATTTGTTTATTAATTTTTTTTTAAATGTAAATGTGTTTTTAACAGCTTCAGTAGTTTAAAAAACAGCAACTTTGAAACTTGAAAAAAACGTTGGGGGGGGAAAGTTAACTATAGTCATATACAGTACATCAGAGTACACCTGGTGTACGGTATTTAAACTGGTATATTAATCATTAAGTAGATGGTGTTACCGTCAATTCAAGGGACAGCGAGCATTTGCGTTTTCAAGAGTTTTGTCGAATTTTTTTTAATCCAAACATTGCAGTTAAAAAAAAAAAAATCTCGTTAATTATTTTTTTGTACATGACAAATAAAAAGTTTAGTACAATTATACAATAAAACTATTTTACCTATTTTCTATTTGTTTGAATACTTGATTATTGAATTGATTTATCAAAAAAACATCACTAAAGATTGGATTATTCAATTAATTACAATTTATATGAAATTACAATTTAAAGCAACTTTTAAATATTTTACACACAATTAAAACTTTTTTTTTTGTACGAATGTCCTGAGCATTAAAAAAAAAAAAAGTTTTCCTTTTAGCACTGTACAAGCTGAGGGGAAGTGCACATTACTTGTGAATAGCTGCACTCTGTGTGGCAGGAGAACACATGAAGTGCACGAAAAGGATCTTAGCAGCCGTCCATACTGTCGTTGCACTGGTTTCTCTGAGGCTTGGCATCACTTGACTACTTTGTAACATTTACCTCCCCAAAAAATGTGGACTCCCCTCTCCCGGCTGGATTTATGTTGTAACACTTTTTAATTAAACATTACCGATGAGCCCTGAACCTTTCTCTCTGCTTTACTTGTTTACTCGCTGCAGGGGACACGTCGCTCACCTCCAGGGCGCCTTTGAAGAAGTGGAACTGTGAGGAAAAAGAAACACACACCACCTTAATGAGAGCGAGACACCAAAAATGTTGATGGTTAATGTTGTCATTTGCCATCATGTAGCTAGAAAACGGAAGCCAAAGCTACACTTGCATACCCGAAACTAAAACTGCAACCATAGAGACAAACACATTGGTTAATTAACTCTTTGACTGCCAGACGTTTTCAGAAAAGGGATGCTGTGGGTGCCAGCCGATTTAAGCATTTTTGACTGATCTTTCAAGGTCCACAGAAAATTATGTGTTTGGACTATGGAAACACACATGCTACCAAATGAAAGATTGGACTCTCATCTTTCATCAGAAAAAAATGTTTGTTTCTACCTTATTCCGTTTTTCAGTAATCAACAATAGAAAATGGTTAGGAACACCTCTGTTTTGAAAAAAAAAACGTCTTTTAACGTCTTTGGCACTCCTCCATAGGATTTTACTAAACGTTATTTAACGTTTTTGGCAGTCAAAGAGTTAATACCCGTTTGACAAAATGTATCTGACCTCGTTCAAACGTGCAAGTGTACCTAACATTGCGGCCGGTGTGGTTAATTCAAATGATGTCATTGATTAAGATCCTCATTTATCTTTTTTTTTTTTTTTTTTCAACCCTTCCAATTTCAGATCCACACTCAAGCCAGGGTATCCTCCTCCTCGGCCCCCGAAGGTAGGAGCCAATGACCACCATTCAACAAAGTGTGCGACAAGTTATTAGTCGCTGGCTGCATCGTCCAACGAAGACTAATACATTTTCAGATAGTAAAAAAATATATATATATATATATGTATATGTATGTATGTATATGTGACAAAAAGGGGGGAAAATGTGTTGTTAGCTCTCGTTATTTACATAACAATTAAGTTTAAAGCAACTACCATGGGAACTTTTAGTAGTGCAGTGCAGCAGGTCTACCAAATGTGGTTTAAAAGCTAATAAGTATTAATTTGAGTAAAATATGCATGTATTATCTTTTACTTTTTGTACCTGGCCTGCGAAACCAAAAACGCTGACATATTTGAATGCATTGCAATAATTACTTTCTCTGGTAACTAATTACATTAATGAAGGCGTATTCAATTACTCTTTTGGTGAGGCAATTCGAACCATAACCATTAATATTCATAAAGTAATTTGCCCAACACTATCTTCGGTAAAAGTGTCTGAGGAGCAAAAATGTCCTATTAAGACAAGGTTGAAACCAGATGATGTCGCTGATCTTTGTCAACCGCGGGCCTGTGAAACTGTTTGTCTTTTTTGTGATTAACGGCTGAATAAATCAATTTGGCCTAACTTGACTATTGCCATGGTCTCTTCTCCCGCGCAGCCCCGCTTGCACACCTCGTCTGAGGACGCAAGCCTCAACGACGAGCGCTTGCTGACAGTGCGGCGCTTCCCCAACGCAGAGAACGGTCCGGCCCAAGCAGCGCGGCGCCGTAGCACACCGGAGCACGGCAACAAGGTGGGGAGCTCGTCGCCGGACTACCTTTCAGTCAGCGTCAGCAGCCCCGGGTTCCTTTCTCACGCCTCGGACCAGGGTAAGGACATGCTAGGACAACAGCGGCTCTTGTATGTCCGTACAGATGCATCAGTGGAAAGGTTGAAACACGTATTTCGTCGCTGCTATGTGAAAAACACTTACTGTATGTCTAAAAATAAAAAAAATGGACAATTTTTTTTCACATAGCAGCAAGGATATATTAATTCATTGTGATTGTCTCAATCAATTCTAATTTCTTGGGATGGTGAATTTGTTTTTTTTGGTAAAAATACATGACTATAGGTTAATTTTTTGGTGAATACGTGGTTTACTTTCACAGGAAAAAAAACAATAGCTAATTTAGAGAATTACAAGCTGCCAATAGATTCAGTTTCACTGTATTAAAAATAATTCATGATTTCCCTCTGTATAGTGATGATAGAAGAGTTTCACTTTTTGAGTTCAACTACCAAAACTAAAATCATGCTATCCACAATATTCTAGTATTGGTATATTCTGTATAGTAGTTTGAGGTACACCTGTACGGGAATTTGTGATTTGCCATATGAATGCTAAGAAAACCTTGAAAATTGATGTTGAATGAACTTCATTGGTCTTTTTTTTTTTTTTAACAAAGCTGTCACTAAGTGTGAATGCAAAGGTGAGGGACAGCTCTGACTTAGTTTTTCGACATGCGATTGTCCTATCATGTCCAATAACGCCAATGCCTTTGTGTCAATCCCAAAGACGACGACTCGGACGGAAGCATGAACGGCGACAGTCCCAAGCCAGCGCCGCACCGGGCGCATTGGAAGCTGAAGAAGGATTTCCCCGTATGTAGTTGTGTCCACCCTGCATCCGGAAAGTGTTCGTGGCGCTTCTCTTTGTCCACGTTTTGATCTGTTACATCCTCTTTTTTTTTTTCTTCTCCAAATTTGTAACTTTCCGAACTCCGTTGAAAAAAGATAAATGATTTAGAGAGTAGGACTAAATAATTGATTGGAGTGGTGTTCAAAATTGTCGACTGGTGAGAAAACTCAGACCGTATGAAGACAACGTGGGGAAAAAGTAAAACGTGAATACTTTCCAGAGTGCATCTTTGTACTGTTGTTTTGTTTTATTGTTGAGACATTACTAGAATTAACGCTTGAGGCTAAATCAAAGCTTATTGTCTCCGTTTGTCTCCTCTGCTTCCGACGCTAGAAACCGGCCATCAACGGCTTGCCGCCCACACCCAAAGTGCTGGTGAGTGAACAGTCTGCATTCACGGTGATGTTTCTTGAAGTGTTAAGTCACATTACTGTGTGCTTACAATGTTTCCAACATCTCCATTGTTTGGTACGTAACTTGACTTTTAAACTCACAGTTCAGTTCGTTAGTGGTTACAGCCAGCCAAAGCTCGCGCATTGATGACGGCGATAGCTTGGAGTTGCCAGAATTCAAGTGAATTGCACCACACATGGGCAATTGATACTTCATACATACACCGTGCTTATGCTTCATTTGCGCCGAGTCATTCTCACCGTGGTGATAAGCAAGCCACAAATTCGACAGTAGTCATATGATGCAAACCCACTCATTTTGAGTTTTCAATTCTCAAATAAACAATATGTATACAATAAAAGTAAATATTGATGAATGCAGTATGGAACTGCCACAACATCTGCTAGCAAGAGGCTGAGCAGTACTGTATTTGTTTAAGGTGCAAAGGCACTTATACATGCCGTCCTTTTCTCCCCCCAACCCTAAATTTGCAGATGGGCGCTTGTTTCTCCAAAGTGTTCGATGGGTGTCCGCTGAAAATCAACTGTGCTACATCCTGGATCCATCCGGACACCAAAGGTAGAGCTAGGGCTGTGGAATTCATTGAATTTCAATTATCACACTCCACAATTACAAATTGAGCATAATTGTAAAAAAAAAAAAAGGTTATTAATACTAATTTTTGAGTTGTTTAGAATTATATATTCGCACCTTTTTATTAAATTTTAAAAGAACTAATTTAATAAATTGTGTTTCATCCAAAAGGAACGTCCATAATTATAGTATTTCAAAGAATTTTATGAACGTTTAATAAATGAACGTCGTAATTGTGATTATATTTTCTTTATCATCAAGCAGCCCTAGGTAGAACGTCCAATTTCAGGAGAACCCCACCATCCGCGTCATACTTTTTACACCATCCTGATGCATGTGTATTACAAATTCCCCTGTTAGACCAGTACCTGATCTTTGGGACAGAAGATGGCATCTATACGCTCAATCTGAACGAGCTGCATGAGGCCACGATGGAGCAGGTAAAATCAGAGTCAAACCTCTTATCCAATTTTAGGCTGGATTTGCACTGCAGGTTCAAGTACCCAAATCAGATCTAATGTTCTATACATTGGTAACTTAAAAATATGAGTTTAATTTGTTTCAATGGCTTGACACTCAAAACACGTAATCCCGAAGCATCTTTCCCCATTGTATGTTCATGACGTCAAGCTGGCACTGACGTAAATCCCATGTGTGTTTAGGCTGCACTCACATTGGCGCTTATCTGAAACGTGTTGTATTTTTACCCACTAGTGGAAGAGGCTGTTAAATCTGATTTGAGCCACTTGAGCAAAATTATTGAATTGTGTCACAAGTATCATGTGGTGTAAATCCATCCTTAGTAAATAAATACAATTTGTTTCCACTTTCGAATGCTATATTGGTCACACATGGTCTTTATGTCACCTCCTAGCTGTTCCCCAGGAAGTGCACGTGGCTGTACGTTATCAACAACAACCTGATGTCTTTATCGGGTAAGTGGCGACGGCACCACGTTGCCCGTCACCGTCATTACCCGCCGCTGCTTTTGTCCTGCGTTATCTGGCAACACCTCCCGTCCTGAAAATAGACGTTATTTTTTTTTTTTCCTTTTGTGTGATCGGCGAGCTGCTGCCGCTCGTGGTTGTAAAATTTATAGAACATGGTAGGTTTAGAATTAAAGAAGCTTCCCCTTCTTTGCCTCTCCAGTTCATAGTTGCTGTCATTCATATATGTACATTAAGTACTTGCCTGACTCCTTTGCTGACCAAAACCGTAGCACCTACTGAGGCCTCCGTCATGCCTAACACGGAAAGTCTGTCAGTTTGATCTGAAGAGGTCACTTTAGCTTATTATGACCGTTTACTCCTGGAGAATTTGTCCAAATGCTACCAAATTTGAAGCATGTAGAGGAGCCGGACCAAATGTTATGAAACGTTTTGATGCAGTAACTGCTCTGAGCTTTATTCGTTAAGTGAAAATATTACACACTGCTTTTAACGTGTAACCAAAAGAGGTGGCAAACCCAGGTCCAGAAAGTAAAAACCCTGCCCACAGTTTGGCTTCCTTTTAGCCCTTATCGCTAATTGTTTCAGTTGTCGTGCAAGCTAGCTAGCTCCTATGGTGCTCGTTTGCCAGCTATGGAGCTAGCTAGCTAGCTAGCTAGCACCAGGGGCTGAGGCCAAACTGTGGCAGGGTTTTTACTTTCTGGACCTGGATTTGCCACCTCCGAGCCAAAATGTCGTAACCTGGCTGAATCGCTTGCCGCTGATTGATGTGTATTATGGGACGGATGACAAATCGTGAAAGCTAATTTGGTATTGGACTTGCTTAACCTCTGCTCTCTTCTCCTTTCTGTCCTTTAATCACTGTCCACCCTCCTCCCACCTGGCTTCACTTGACACACTACTAACCGGCTTCATCAGAAGGTAATGGCGCTTCACACCATCGTCATACTTGTACCGCCGCTCACTTCTAACCTTGCTCAAAAATCCTAGCTGCCGCTGTTGTTTGGTCGACAGCGTTAGAAAATGTGCGTTATGTGACTGTGATTGTCTCGCCGCAGGGAAAAACTTCCAGCTGTACTCCCACAACCTTATTGGGCTCTTTGAGCAGCTGAAGAAACCCGGCTTGGCTGCCCAGCTCCACACGCACCGCTTCCCGGACAAGATTCTGCCAAGGTGATATCTGTGCACTGACCTTTGCATGGTGGCCTGCGTAATCCTTTGTACCTCTGCCAAGGAAATGCAGTCACAAATTCCATATCCCAAAATCAATTTTTTTTGCATATTATGTTCCCTTTAAAACACTGTGCAGTCAATCAAGGTTTTGTTATGGAGCTGTTTTGAGCCTGGCACAGATGAATTGGTTTTGTTATTTCCGGTGGAGGGAATGCTGTTTTGCTGGGACTCGGCAGTCAGCTTTTCAAAGTTCCACTACGAAATGGTCGGTGCTTTATTGTGCTCCTCTGCTGTTTACTGCTTGTGTGAAAAATGAGCGCGCTCGCACTGAAGTGAAAGCTTTGCTCCGCCCGATTCACTACGTCATGGTCTCTTTTCAGCAGGGCTGACAGAGAGCTATTTTGTCCCCTCAGGAGGTTTGCCTTGACGACCAAGATCCCCGACACAAAGGGTTGTCACAAGTGCTGCATCGGTGAGTCCCCCCCCCCCCCTCCACACACCCTCACACAATTCATGATTTTATTTGTCCAATTGTGACCAGGCAGCATAGGTGACAAAAGTACTCGCAATCTGTATTCATGTAAACATAATACTTAGTACTTAAGTAAAAAGACACTCTTACGTGTACTTAAGAATAAAAGTAAACATGTTTTCTTTTCTTTTTTTGTCAATTTACATGCAATAACTTGTCACAATAGTAAAAAAAAAAAGAGAACTCTGCACACAAAATATTTTCTCTTTATATTTACTAACTTGTGCTCCTACTGAGAAGAAAAAATACCAGTAGACACAATATTACATCACTACAATGTTTTTATAATGGTTCATACTGTAGTTGGTTAGATTCCCTCAAAGGGCCATAATGGTTTGTGTAACCATGTAAATGTATAATCACCTCCTCATATTGTTATCTACACAACAAATGGAGGAATAATGGATTTTAAATGGGAAGTACTGTCAATAAAAAAAAAAAATCAGTTCTCATTGAGTTTGTTTTTAAAAAGTGATTTGCTACAATGCTTGCATGTTATTAAAAGTGAGGACAATTTCCATTTTGGGTACAGATTTCGCTTGAATCGCGAATGTCGACACGCACGGTCTGCTTTGGCGGGCCACGTCCAAAAATGCAATGGGTCGCATCTGCTGAAGTCCTGTAAACAAAGTATTTTTACTTCACAGTGAGGAACCCGTACACGGGCCACAAATACCTGTGTGGCGCGCTGCAGTCCGGCATTGTCCTCCTGCAGTGGTACGAGCCCATGCAGAGGTTTATGCTCATCAAGGTGAGTTCCACGTGATGTGAAACCACCTGCGCGGGTCCTTCAACTCTAACATGCATCTCGCATGTCCCCCCCTTCCCGAACGGCAGCACTTTGACTTCCCGCTTCCCAGCCCGCTGAAAGTGTTCGAGATGCTTGTGGTGCCCGAGCAGGAGTACCCGCTGCTGTGCGTGGCCATCAGCCAAGGCGCCGAGCCCGGCCAGGTGGTGCGCTTCGAAACCATCAACCTCAACTCTTGCTCTTCCTGGTTTACAGAGATGGGAACCAGTACGTTTTTCATACCGAACTTGTGCGAACTTGGACTTTTCTGTTTGTGTTTTCTGTCTATGGCCGGGAAGCTGAAATTGTAATCGTGATCACAAGTGGGATCGGCGTCGCTCACGTTTGCTACAAACTGGGTTTGGATGTAAACAAACAACTGTAGCTAATAGCCAGTAGTTGGTCTGTACATAAGGAAATGTCCAAGTCTCCTTTCCAGTTTAGTTCTCTCTCTCTCTCTCTCTCTCTCTCTCTCTCTCTCTCTCTCTCTCTCTCTCTCTCTCTCTCTCTCTCTCTCTCTCTCTCTCTCTCTCTCTCTCTCTCTCTCTCTCTCTCTCTCTCTCTCTCTCTCTCTCTCTCTCTCTCTCTCTCTCTCACACTTCAATTGTTGTTAATACCATATTTGGGGGTCGTTATTTCTGCCACTTAAAGAGAGTGATGCAGTGTTTCCAAATCTAGCAGCTTCGACACCATTTTATCTCCACTCGCAGGTAATCAGCAGGTGGATGCCATTCATGTGACCCAGCTGGAGAGAGACACCGTGTTGGTGTGTTTGGACCGTAAGTGGAGCGAGCATATTGTCATGAAATCCATCAGAAGTCCAAAATTGGATCTGATTCATGTTTGCACACAGAAAACTTGAAGATTGTTAACCTTCAAGGCAAATTGAAGTCCAACAAGAAACTGGCGTCCGAGCTCAGTTTTGACTTTGGCATCGGATCAGTTGGTAGGATTTTACATGTCGTCTCTTTTTTCTCTTTCCTTTTTTTTATTTATTTATCGGGCCTGATTGTTGGCAAGCGTGTAGCCTTCTTGCAGTAACAGTAAGTCAACAAGCGTCCTCTTTTGTCCCTGCAGTGTGCCTGCAGGACAGCGTTCTAGCCTTCTGGAAGCACGGCATGCAGGGCAAGAGCTTCAAATCCAACGAGGTAACAACACACTCACTCACCTGGCAGAGTCCAAGTGTGGGAAACAGGTTCTGGCACACAGAGGTTTTATTTTTTGTTTGCTTTTTGTTGTGAGCTGGGGGGGGTCAATAACGGAAGAAACAGTCAACACACACAAATCCAAAAGGATTTTAGATCTGAATCCCGATCTGCACCAAGCGTGTTGCTAGTTGTATGCGTTGTCTTCTGGATGTTTACATATTGCCGTGCAGGTGATCCCTGGTGAGACGGTTGACTTTTTACGCACGGCGGCTAATGAACTTGTCGACGGTGTGAACCTGATCACTGGTTGGTCTCACTCACACAATAAAAGTTCAAGAGATCACCGTGAGGTGAAGTATTTTGTTTTGATGGAAAGCGATACCAGCAGTGGCTTGGCCGCCATCTGGATTTTTTTTATTTTCTTAAATGTCAGCGGGCATGCAAAATTGATGCCCCGTCATAAACACAACAGTGAGCGGCTTTGAATAATTCAGCTTTTGTGTGGGTACGATTCCTTCACGGGCGAGCGGCTCCTCGACGGGCATTTGTTCCGCCGGCCGCCTCCGTCAACACGCGAGACCCGTATCACGTCTCCCTCCTCGTCCGAGCCAGGCGCTTAACACCTCGCAGGTGTCGCCCATTCTGCCTCGCGTCGGGCTACACGGTGCGGACACGCAAGATGGAACATAACGTTCCATGGAGACACTCGCAACAGCTACGACCTCCCCCAAGGACGAATTTACACAGTTGGATTTTGTTCAGATTTAGATTTTGTTCTTGTACAAAATGGCATCGCCTTCTTCAATTTTCAAGTTTGCAGCATGAATTTGACGGGAACTTTTACTGGGAACAAAAGCTGAACAATTTTGAAAAATCAAATTTTTTTCTCCGTATTGGAATTGTGATTTGAGATCCTTTTTTTTTTTCAACGTCCTCTTCCCGTGTATTTTTTAACAAACAAAAATGGCTGACTACCAATACGTGTCTTATTTTAAGGTATTGGTAATCACGGCGGTGAGGCGGCCATTTTACAGGGACAAGAAATTAGGAATTATATAAATACAAAGTTGCCATTAACTTCATGCAATTATGAGGAAAAATAATATATTGGGAGATATATGTCTTTCTTTAAAATCATCTGTCATTAATTGCGTATTGGTTGGAGAAAAAAGTGGTATCGAACATCCCTAATCATGACCATGTGCATGTATTCTGTAAATTCAACTGACTCGCTTTCATTTTTTTTTTACAGGCAACATATAATAATTCCATGTTTCAATAATGAGAGTAATAGTTCCAATACGAATATGACTATTATCGTGTTAAAGCATTTCATTATCAGTTACTCAGGCTGGATTTGGCCGCCTCTGAATTTTGTACACAGGAAAAACCCTGGTATTACAATTATTATACTTTTTTTGTTATATGTTTTAGTCATATAGGTTCAGCTTGCGCAAAAATAAAGGCAAATGAACCATGAATTCATATAAGACAGTTTATCTACTTTAGTGAAAGTTGCTAACTTATTAAACTCTGACTTGCAGTTAGTTTCAAGTGTGTTTACTAATTTCACAAAATTATACATAACACAAGTGTGGCATAAACATAAGTCGCTAAGTCATAAATTTGATTACAGTGAAACAATATGTAAATGTGTAGACTGAGTTAATTAGGCAATTAATTTTTTTAACAATTAATCAGCCAATTTTTGCCGATTTTTCTCTCGTCTATTTAAAATAACAATAGTAAAACAATCAAACATTCTGCCTGCAATTCCTCGTTATTGTTGTAATCATTAAGGAATCAAATAAGTTATTTTATCGGCATTGGCCTCAAACATTCTTTTCAATCAAGCCCTATTAAGAACTATTAAATGTAACACTCTTGTGTTGTTTCACAGGTTACGCAGGAGATCTCCGACCCGAGCAGAGTTTTCCGCCTACTCGGATCCGACAGGTTGGTACCAGCCAATGTTTTTTTTTTTTCTCTCTGCCAGCTGCCTATGAGCGCGTCTTCACGCCTGCTATGTAATTTCATCTGGCGGACTGTAGTTTCCCAGCTCGCCTTCATACCATCTGAAGGTGTACCCTGTGGTATCTCCAACCTTGAGACAAGGAATTTTGAGGGGTCCAAAGGGCCTCCTGATCCTGCCTTAGAAGGCCAAAGGTTGCCAGGTGTCATCCACAGGGATGTGATTTTTCCGCTAATTCGCAGAATTACGCTTTTTTTTTTATCTCCCCCCCAAAAAAAAAATTCCGATTTTTTTTTTTTTTTTTTTTTTTTTTTTTTAGTTCATTGTGTATGCACATGACTCCGACAGATAACATCTTCTGCTATAACAAAGACATTTGTGGTATGCTCTAATATGAGTTACTTTTCATTTAGTCATGATACAATTATTTGTTCATGAAATTTGAACTCTTCAACATTATTTATGTGTTAACTTAGTAATCACATTAGTTAGATATGATGATATTCTCAGTGATAGTTTTTAAAAGCAAAGGCAGTCCAATGTTTTTGAATGTGACTGATTTTGAGTTGACTAAAACTGCCATTTTATATGAGATAGTTCAATATACTGTACATTGAAAATTTATGCTGTTGTTTTGTCTATTTTTTGGTCATGTAAGTTTGCATTGAAAGTACTTAAAAACACGGAAAACCCATGAGCTCCGGGGGGCCCCCTTGTCCCCCCACCAGGGCACTGCCCTGGACCTAGCAGACCCCCGGCTAAATTTTCAGATAATTTCACTTTGGTCAAATCACATCCCTGCATCCAGTGTCATTGGTGAAAAACAGTTCTTGGTGGCGGGTGCGTAAAAGGGGCTTGTGACTCTGCCGCAGAAGGCAGAAAATTTTCCGAACCTGGTTTCGACTCGGTGCCTTTCTCACAGAGCAGTGACACAGCTGACTTTGAAGGGTGGGAATTTTATTTATTTTTGTTGAGCCTATTTTGCCCCCCTTTGTGTTAACTTTTTTTGTTTTTTTTCTCTCCCACCTTTCGTCCAGGGTGGTGGTTCTGGAGAGCCGACCAACTGACAACCCGACGGCGCTGAGCAACCTCTATATCCTGGCAGGTCATGAGAACAGTTACTGATCTACCAGGTGGAACCACAGATATGTTTTTTTTTTTATATATATATATATATATAATTCGCGTAAGAGGAACTTCCTGTCACGGCATGTTGTGTTTCCGTTGAGCTAACCGGCTGCTCACAAGGAGCCCGTGAGGAACGTCCATCACAGCATAAGGTCACCAATAAGAACTGTCTCTCTTTTTTTCTTTTTGTGTGTGTACATTTACATCCGCATATTTGGAGGTATCTTAAGTGCCATTAAAACTGGTGAGTATCTTTTTGGGAGATTTTAGCGCCCCGAGGCTTGGAGCTTCTGCGAGCCACCTCGAGCAGAGCAACACAACCACCTGAGCCACACGCGCGTTATTTAAGCAATATTTATTATTAATATTAACCTCGGGTATGTCTGACTACCTAATAACCAGCCTTCTGAGCAGCTTTTGGGTTCTTCTTGCGTTGTAACATAGTCGTGCATCCATCCTTTTTAAATCTTGAATATAATGTACAAATAAGTTACCCCTTTTACTCTTTTATAGACTTACCTTCTTATTTGCACCGTGTAAGCACTTTTGTACATTTTCTTTATTTTTTTTGTAATTTAAAAGGACAAGATGAGGGATGTCGTGCTTCTGTCAACATCGTTGCATTCCCTTTGCAAAAATGTTTTAATCTATGCAGTTTTTTTGTTTTGTTTTTTTTTTAATAAAAAAATATCTGTTGTTGACATGGTGTGTGTACATATGTAGTATGTATGTTGAAACCTGTCAGTGGGGAAAAGTGTGCATGTTGAAAGCATGGACCGACCAAGGTTATTAGTTATTGAAAACTGAAGAAATAAAGTAAAATGGGAAAAATGTTTTCGATGGCAAAACAAAATAAAAACAAGTGTGCGTTTTTAAAAATGATTACATGTTACAGTTAACTAAAACTACATTAATGGCGAAAACTTCCTTCCTTTTCACCTTTGTCAACTTTTGGGTTTTCATTTTTAGCAGTTGTTTGGGAATTGTAGTTTATTATTACTTTATTACACAATACTTACTGGACTGTGGGTATATTTGAATGTCATTACCTTCGTCTTATGTTGCGGTGTGTAAAAAAAAAACAACTAAAAGCTTTTATTGGTCAGGCCTGAGTTGAAACTCCCAACATTCCCTTGCTGGTGAAAGAAAAGAGTGTGGGTGTTGAAACAAGCACATCCCTTTCAAGTGCAATGAAAAATAAAGTGTGTTGAAATCTTTCACTGAGAAAAGTAGGTGTGTTGAAAAGTGTCAACAGGAAAAGTCAAAATCGTTTCATTTTGAGTTCTTTCGCCAGGAAAATTGTTGCGGGCTATTTTTAAACAAATAACCTGTCAACATGCTATTATGTGTGTGAGTGTTGATGAGCGGACGTGTGGGAATTAGTTTCCGTTAATTCCCCCGTTTAGGCTGCCACTCTTGTGCCGATGCCCCCGAGAAGCATTAATTGGTCTCTGTGTGACACGACCTTTTGGAATATGCGCAAATCAACCTCCTCCAAGCAGGAAGGCCCCACTACCGCGACATATAAAAGGTACAATTTAGTCGTTTAGTTTTATTTGCTGTTTTGTCTGTAACTGCTTTTAAATGTCTTCATTGTTGCAGCTTTCAGGCAGACAAATCCACCGAGTTCTTTCTTTTCCCCTCCCTGGGTGTTGCTACGACGACTGGCTCGTAGACCGGGAAGATGTGTCAAGGTGGGCGTGTTAGGGGCGGTGCCGAGAAAGGTAGCGCCCTTGCCTTCAAAATAAAAGGCAATCGTGTTGTAGTAGCGTCAAGTAGACGAGCATTCATGTAGACTGTCTCCTCCACAGTCATATTTGACACATGGTATATTTTGTGGAATTTAAATCAAGTTGAGCATCCTCTCGAACATCAGCAACATAAAACTTAAAACATTTTGTTAATTTGAAGTCGAGTCATATGTGTCACTTTATCATTGTTCCATCCATTGTATGTAATGGCTTATGTCTCATGGACCATACTATTCATTTGTCACATGGCAAATGTCGAATTATCAGTGTGACCTTAGTACCGCTGCGGCATTTTTTTGTGAATTTGATGTGCAAAGGAAGTGTTTTATTGTGAAGGTGTGAGTGGATGTGGGTTTTGTATAGAAGCGCGCGTGTGTGTGATGTTAGGGAGATTTCCCCCCACCCTCCTCCCACACATCACATCTGCGCCTCAGAGAGGAGGAAGCCTCTTGAGTTTCACTCCAACAAAACATCTCAGGAGATTTTTTTTTTTCTTTCTGCTTCATCACCTCCAAAAGAGTAAGTGATGTGTTTTCATCTTTGTGCTATAGTATTTTTTGTAAGTGTTTTATTGAAAGACTGCCTTTATTTTGTTGGTGACGTATACCAGCGTGCTGTGCCTTGAGTGGACGGCCACGAAACCCTGAGATTTTTTGTTTTTGTTTTGCAGCTTTGATGGACATTGTTTTACAGTATAGAATTCTACTTTGACTTTACACTTGACTACTTTTTTTTCTCTCTCTCTCTCTCTCTCTGTTTCTGTCTTTCATTTAACATTTTTTGGGGGTAAAATTACAGCTACAAACTTGTTTGGGAAACAAACAATACGACTTGTTCGTCCTCGTATTAAGAAATTTAAAAAATTACCACTATCGTTTTGAAGTATTATGGATGGTAATTATTTTTCAACGTAACGTAGCATTTTTTTCCCCATGTGATTACATTGTTTATGTTTGTAATAATCCAACTTTATTTTTTGTAAAATTATGACAATTTTCTTTTCTTTTTTTAAATAAAATGCCACTTTTTCACATAATTCGAGTTTTTTTTGGTGGGATAATTATGACTTTTTGCTGCAATGATGCCACTTGATTTTTGTAAAATTACAGCTATTCTCAACATTCAAATTTGTAAAATTACAACTCCTGTATTACAATTTTGTTTCCATAAAGATTACGACTATTTTCTTATAATACAACTTTAATATTCAAATAAAATCTAAATTCATTACATTATAATATAACTTTGTTATCGTAATATTCCGATTTTTTTCAAATTATACACTGCTGGTCTACCTAACAAATTGTCTTCCTCTGCTTTCCAGAGAGTTTTTCTTTTTCTTTTCTTTTTTTTTTCTGATGTTTTGCATCGAAGCATGGACAAGTACGAGAAGATGGGCAAGATCGGCGAGGGTTCGTACGGCGTGGTCTTCAAATGTCGCAACAGAGACTCGGGACAGATCGTCGCCATCAAGAAGTTTGTGGAATCCGAGGATGACCCCACTATCAGGAAGATCGCGCTCAGGGAGATCAGGATGCTCAAGGTCGGCACACACGCATCATTTCAGCATCGTCTTTAGGCACATAAATGGTTGATGTTTGTAATGAAGTGCCTAGTAAGTGGGTTTTAGACTAGTTAAATGAAAACTAAAATATGCACCAAAAATGTTGTTTTATTATAAATAAATAAAAATACACTTTTTTATATATATATTTAAAAAAAATAATAATTTTGTAGAAAAAATCTGTAAGGTGAAGTCAACCCAAAGATTTTCTTTACATGAATTGGTTGTATGTGCCCCCACAAGTCTAAACAAGGTATAAGGATTCATATTGCGTTTGTGGAATATGAGTTAAGCAGCAAAATCCACCAGTTTTTTTTTGTTTGTTTTATCTAGCTCAAGGGGTGGCCATTTTGCTACTAGATGTCGACTAACAATGACATCACAGTTGTTCAAGTAACAGCCAATCATGCCTCAGCTTCAGAAAACAGGTGGGCCGTGATTGGTCGTTACAGTAACTGTGTTGACAGTCGACATCAAGTGGCAAAATGGCCGCCCCCCGGAGATGGATAAAAACGGCTGGATTTTGCTGCGTACTTAAAATTTCACAGGCGCAATATTGATCAAAATACTGTAGTGTAGACTAATGGCGTGGCATAGAACATTATTGTAAAGATTTTTTTGAGAGGGGGGGTTGACTTGCCCTTTAATTAATTATTTAAATTGGAAATATTTTGAGAAAAAAGATTGGCATCCTAACATGTTTTGACACGTCGTAAATAACTTATGTTTTAGTCAAATGAGGTAGATTAATAAAAAGATACATTTGAAAGAAAATGCCATTTAAATTTGGGGGGTTGGGGGGGGTCAAAATGATGAATGTAAAATCACACTTTTGTCTCATAGTATTTTTGATTCATTCATAATTAATGACTTTATTAAAAAAGAAATGTACTTCTATTTTGTGCTTTTTATTTATTATTTTTTATCATGTTTTAGTAATGGTTTATAGGACATATTCAAAAATTAACAAAATTATGAGAGAAATAAAAAAATACAGAAAATTACAAAACCTATTAAAAGGGTCTTTGGAAGCAACGCTTTATTATTTTAATTACTTTTTTCTATCAATTATGTCCAATGCACAAAATTATCACCAGTATAAAAATGATCTTGTCAAATGTATATTTAATTAGTTAAAGTAATGCACAAACTGTTTGTTTGTTTTTTGTGTGTGTGAGCTGGAATCCCAGTTGGGCTCTCCAATTTGGAAGCGTGCCCGCCGCCTCACATTGAGTCCAAGTGTCAGCCGCTCTGCTTAATTAGTCAAGCGGTGGCGGGTGGGAGTGGCAGACCATAAATACGGCAGGACCCTGCACGGGTGGGGGTGTTAGGGGTAGCCGGGGCTGTTGCCGGGGGCGACGCCAGCTTTATGGCCGCCTATTAACACTTTGGATTTAGTGGTAGGAAGGTGGATGTCTTACTACAGGACTTTCGCTCACTTCTGTGTGTGTGCGTGTGTGTGTGTGTGCGTGTGTGTGTGTGTGTGTGTGTGTGTGTGTGTGTGTACACACACTCCCATGCAGCAACTGAAACACAGCAACCTGGTGAATCTGATCGAGGTGTTCCGCCGCAAGAGGAAACTTCACTTGGTGTTCGAGTACTGCGACCACACGGTGCTCCATGAGCTGGACCGACACCCCCGAGGGTCAGCGTCACGCGCACCACATGCGCACCCCCCCCCCCCCCCGACAGTGACGCAACACATGAATGGAACCGCTGTAATCTGAGGACGTTGATCAATATAGCTGAGTGTCATCTGCATAACCGTGATAGCCAACATTTATAACGTGTACGGACTGAACAAAAGGGGTGCAAGGACTGACCCTTGTGGGACGCCACACGGCCATTCAAAGTTAGTTCCAATTTATCCTTTTAAAATTCAGTTTTTCTTTTGCTATGATGGCGACTATTTTGCTCACCGCTGACGAGCGGTGCGGTGCGGCGCTGTGTACATTTGGATTATCTCCCCGTGACATACTGTATGTTCCCACCTTTTGTGTTGGCGGTCTCCCGGGGAAGCTGACCCTCCCCGCGGGAATGTTTGCGGCGACGTTCTGTGCCGACGGGGCGCCGTCAGCCGCCTTTTCGGGAGGGGCGGACCTTAATATGTATTGCGCGTCACGTGGTGGGCGTTTCCGTGGCGACGCCGAAAAGATGGCGGCTCTTGAGCCAACACAGCTGCGTTCGGAGCGCGGCAATGAATCCATATTCGGTAAACGTGGCGGCGGAGGCGGCGGAGGCGGCGCAGCAAATCACAGTGGTCGTGAACAGGATATCGTCGGTCTCTAATTGGATGCCGTGATCTAACTTTAACATTTTAAATATTATGCCGTGACATCATCATTTTTCAGCCATTTATTTCCTCAAACTAAAATGAATGCTTCTTAAATGTAACATCACACTTTTTTTTATTGTAGAATTAAATGGAAAAATAAAGAAACTGTACCGGTAATCGTTTTAATTAGTACTAAAATAAGATTATTTCTGCAGTTTTTACTAAATTACTAGTTACTATAAATAAAAATGTAATTTTGCTAAAATCATACAGAAGTATTTTTTCCTCAAATCAAAAATATTACTAAAATGTCATTTTAATTTGAATAAAAATACAAACATAACTAACTAAAATATCATTTTGAATTCAATTTTAATAAAATAAAAGATATATATTTTATTGTTAATACCAATTTTAGGCTATTTATCATGAGAAAACATTTTGAAATCATTTATCTTTTTTTTTTTTTTTTTTGTGATATCACAAAAACCTTCAACAGCCATTTTTATTTATTTTTTATTTTTTGTGCAATGTGACTGTGTTCACATTTACTTACTAAATGGTAGTCAGAACACCCTTGGAACCATTCAAAGTGTGTCCGCTTTACCCAAAATAAAGTTCGGATGTTCTCGTCAGCTTTTCCTGATTTATTTTCTTTTTTGCTTTTGCTTTCTAACCTGAAGGTTTGATGCTAACACTGACCTCTAATTGGAACTGTTCATAATTCGCTGCACCTTGACTTCATTCTGAACACAGCAGCATGCCCACAAATAGAGGGTGTGCACACTTTTGCAACCATATTATTGCTAGTGTTTATTTTCTTTGCATTGCGCAGGTTATGGGCCACATGAATTGTGGGAAAAAAAGTGGTGAAGTGATTTCCCTTTTCTCATATTCCTGAATATCCCAAAAACTGTATTTGAACAGGGGTGTGTAGACTTTTTATATAGACTCATCATCTGACATTACTGAAAATGTTTGTTGTTGTTATTGCGTGCAGCGTTCCTGAGCATCTGGTGAAGAGCATCACGTGGCAGACGCTTCAGGCTGTCAACTTTTGCCACAAGCACAACGTGAGTAAGGCGAGCGCGCTTTCACACGTTTTTGCGGCACCTCTTTTTTTTTTTAACAAGCATTCCTTTCCCCCCGCCTCGGCACGGCGGCACAAACACGCCGCCCGCTGACCCCTGGGCCCCTTTTTTACCGTGCGCTCGCTGACCGGGCCCGGCCAGTGTATCCACAGAGACGTGAAGCCCGAAAACATTCTCATCACCAAACAGCACGTCATCAAGCTGTGCGACTTCGGCTTCGCCAGGATTCTCAGTAAGCACCAGGTCACGTGACCTTAGCCGGATTTTCCCTCGACTCCTTTTAATAGAATACATTTATTAATTTTTTTTTATGGTCTTATTATGTAGTTATATATTTATTTTCTTAATTTTCAAACTTTTTTTTATTCCATTATCTTATTAAATAATTGATTCATAAATAATAATAATAATAAATAATAATTTAAAAAAACACTATCAATATTAAATAATAATTTTATTCAAAAAATGGTCAATTGTAATTACATTGATTTTAAACTAAATAATTTTAAAATAATTTTATTTATTTTTATAAATTTTCATTATAAAAAAAAAACTATTTTACATAGCTGTCATGCATGTTACAATAAAGTGAAAATGTATCGATTTTGTCAACATTTTAGGAATGTATTGATTTATTGTAAATAATAAAATAAAAAATAATCACCATTAGTAAAATAACCTTCTTTTTCTTTTTTTTTTACATCTGCTCGACACATAATAGTTGAGTTTTGTATTTATTTTCCTCAAGAATTGCTTGATTGTTGAATTTAGCGTTCCTTCTGATGTGTTCCGTTTGCCACGCAGCGGGGCCGTGCGACTCGTACACGGACTACGTGGCCACGCGCTGGTACCGCGCCCCCGAGCTGCTTGTGGGGGACACGCAGTACGGCCCCCCCGTGGACGTTTGGGCCGTGGGCTGCGTCTTTGCCGAGCTCCTTTCCGGCGTGCCGCTGTGGCCCGGCAAGTCCGACATGGACCAGCTCTACCTGATCCGCAAAACCCTCGGTCAGCTTGGCACTTTTACGAAACGACTAAAAAGCTTTCCTCCTCGGTTCGAAATTGACAGACATGAAAAGAGAAAAAAACATGAGTCTTATCTTGTTGTTTTTTCAAATATTGATTTTTGTCCTTGTGTGTTGCAGGAGATCTGATCTGTCGTCATCAACAGGTTTTCAGCACCAATCAGTTCTTCCACGGCCTGTCCATCCCGGAACCTCAACAGATGGTCCGAACCTCATCAAAACTCCTCACAATTTGTCTCCAGTGACAAGTTTGAACACATTCGCAACTTAACATTTTTTTTGTCGCCATCTTAGGAACCTCTGGAGCTGAAATATCCAAACCTCACCCACCAAACGCTCAGTCTCATGAAGGTAGTGGCAACATTAGCATTAGCATTAGCATTAGCATTAGCATTAGCATTAGCACTAAAAGCATGGGTGGATTTGATTGCTTGATCAATTGATTTTGGCTACGCTTTTAATATATTTTTGTATGATTTATTGGATGGATTTATTTTGTATGGACTCATTTGTGTATACCTAAAATGCTATTTCACAATTTACTGTAATAAATAAATTAACTAGGGGGGTTAAAACTAGTGCGTTAATTTAAAGTTCCTTTAGCACCACTCTTTTTTTTTTTTTTTTTTATGACCGCCCCTTACTTGGAAAGCCTGTACTGAAAAATGTTGAATTTTTGGCAAACTAAATATTTGTAAGGAGAAAAATACTAGCTCCAATGCCGTGAATTATTGTAAAATGTTGAAATTGGAATTATGTGAATCGGATGAATTATGTGAAAGGCAATGTCAAAAAAGTGGGAGGAATACAAAAAAAAAGGGAATAACTTATTTAGGCCGTCACACAATATAATACCTTTAATCCTTCAAGTCAACTAAACAATAGTAATAATACTCCAAATTCTTCTTGATGATGCTGTGGACAGGCTTGCCTTCGTATGAACCCCATCGAGCGTCTTCCGTGCGAGCAGCTGCTGCAGCATCCTTACTTTGACAGTCTGAGACACAGGAACCAGGCCAACGGCAACGCGGGGCACGATCGCCACGGCAACAGGAGGACCCGCCTGCCGCGCAAACACCTGCCCGCCGGGGTGAGTCACGCTCTTTTATGGAAAGACAAGGAGGAGATTTTGCTAATGTGCAATATATTTGCACCGAAACGACGTTCAAAATATTACTCGCATCAAAAAATCAAGAATGTACTAAAATTACATATATTTCTGTTGTAATGATATAAAATGAGAAATATTACTTAGTGATACAATTTTTCCTCATAACATACTAAAAAAATATTTACTAAAACGTTTCTCAAATATATTACTTAATGTTACTAAAATATTTGTGTACTAAAGAAATTACCAAATATTTTTTACTCAAAGAAAAAAATACTAACATACTAGTTTTTCTGAAAATAATTTTTTTTACTATTTTTAAATACTAAACTACAATCAAAAATATTGCTATTAGAAACTAATTTCTTTATTTTATAGTTTACTTTCTTAGTAAAATTAAATGTTTTGCCACAAATATTGTACTAAAAACTAAATATTTTTCACTCAAAGGGGGAAAAAAACAAAATACTTAATTTTTCTGAAAATAAACCTTTTATTTTTTACTAAAACATTTTTTTAAATACTTAAATACACATTTTTATTACTCAATAAAATTTCATTATTTTGTTATTATAAAAATGTTGCTATTATATATATTTTTTTCATTCTTTACTTTCTTAGTCAAATTAAATGAAAAAAAATTGTAGCAACATTAAAAATGTATCTAAAATATTTTTACTCAAAACATACTACTAAAAGTATAATTTTTACTGTAGAAAAATAAAAAATAAAAATTTTAAAATTAAAAAAAAAATGTATACTGAAATATGAGCCTTGATGACTCCCTCTCACGCAATATTGAGCATATGACTGACCTGCTGAAGTTGATGCTATTATGGCTTGTGGTTGTCAGTGTTTGCCTCAGCTGACGGGCAGCAGCATCTTCCCGGTTCCGGATACCAAGAAGTACTACCACCACCTCAGCAAGTTCAACTACCACCTGCCCAACATCTAGAAGCTCATCAACAAGACTCAGGAAGTGAAGCAAAACGCTGGAGCTGAGCGACCGACATTCGTCGGTGACTTTTTGTCATATTGTTATCATTTTCAAATGTTAGCTAGATGATGGCGGACAAGGAGCGTCACTTTGCGCTCCGCTCGTAAACGACATGGAAGGTTTTGCCAAATCTTCTGCACCGCAAGTCAAGTAGGACACCACTTTTTTATTTTTTTCACTTTCAATGATATTTATTGAAAACAGCACTTAAGTCGAGATGATCCCCAACGTGGTGCTATGGACGTTCGCAGCCGTTTCGTTGTGGAAATGCCAAATTAATCGTTAAAATATGAGTGCCCCAATTGAAGGCTCCTTTTATGTCCCGTTAGCTCTGGATCAAATGTGGTGGGGGAGACACAAAATTGTTAGCCTCAAATAGTGCTGCTTTGAGATATGAGTTCGGTACATTGTGTGTCCGTGCTCGTAACACAAACTTGCATCTCAAATCATCTTTTCCCATTAAAATGAATGGAAATGCAATTAGTCTGTTTCAGTTTTCCGTGTAGGTCATCCAAGTCACGGTAACTGGAATCTATCTAGTTAGGTTTTGTTTTTTTCCCCATTACTGAATACATAAAACAATGAACTATGCAATTATTAATTACAAATATGCTAAGCAGCTAAACGTGTCAAGAAAAAGCCACGGCCCAAAAAAAACAAACAAACTGCAGACTCAAAATGGCCACCTGGAAGCGTACGGGCATTCATGTTTGCGGAGAAGCAAGCATAAAGGAGCCTCAGTGGCGTAAAGCTAACATGACCAATGTTGATGATAAATAAACTGGTGTCAACAGTAAAGTGCTTTGTTGTTGTTGTTGTTTTTAGTCCAGCTCCACGTGAAGATCAAGGTGCGGGAGTGCCGTCTTTAAACGTTCCACGGTGCTCTGTTTGTCTTTGACGCCAGGCAGGTCACTGAGGAACAGGTACTCCAGATTCCTGAAAAAAAAAAAGGAAGAAAAAAAAACCGCACAGCAAGTTAAAAGCTGTTTTCAATTCTAAAATTCCACAAATTATTACTTCTTGGTATTTGTAGTTCCTGGAATTAAATGTTCCGGTCATACATGTTCAGCATTGCAGAGTCCACTAGTACTCATTTTGTTGTAACAAAACTTGCTTTACTACAAAATTTAAAAATGTTTTTTTTTTTTACAACAATACATTGCCTCAAATGAAATATAATAACAGTAAAATTATTTTTCCACTAGAACAAATAATTAAAATTAATGTACTTTTTTTTTTTTAAACCACAATTGTACTACATAATATATTTAATTTAAAAACTTATAATGTATTTGATTAATATTATTTTATTTTTTTTAAATTAATAATTATTTTATTTTTACAAAATAGAAATTATTATTTTTTTTATAAAGTCTTTTATTTATTTCAATAAAATTAAATAAAAAACATAAAAAAAGACCTGCCTGAGTTTGTGCAGAGCGATGAGACCCTTGTCGGTGACGTTCCCGCACGACACCACCTCCATGATGAAGACGCTGCGCTGCAGGTTCTCCAGCGAGCCGAGCCGCTCCAAGCACGCGTCCTCGATGTAGATGCACTTGCGGAATTTCACCTCCTCCACGTGCTGCAAACCCTCTGCACAGATGCAACGCAACGGCGTCAAGGAAGGAGAAGCGGTTCAGCAGTTTTGGGCCGTCCTTGAATGGCAATTTTTTATGCGAGAGATCTTTTCACTGGAAAAAAATGACAGTATGTGGTTATTTTGCTGCTCGTTTCAAGCCCTCTTTTATACATGCATTAATAATGTATTATAAAGAATGAAATACATTAAGAGCATGTATGTTGCCCATATCTAAAACCGCATTTCTGTCATACATCCCACGCCCGATGTATGGTCTCTATATTGTGGATTTTTGTAGAGCGGTTCCCAAACCGAGATGGTCGAAGCCTCTGTACATGATGCAGGAGTCGGTGGCGTCGATGGCCTGGATCTTGAAGCGCCCCAGAGGCCCGGTGGGCAGCATGTTGTAGTCCCCGTGCCAGTGGTCCAAACCTAGGAAGCGCACCTTGGCGCCGCACCTCAGCAACCACTCTGACGCCGCCCGGTCGGGACCCACAGCCTTGATGCGCTCATAGTCCACCCTGGAAAAAAGGAAAATATAAATATATATATATATATATATAAATATAAATTTGTTTTAGTTGTATGTGTGTGTGACACTAAGAAGGAAATTTGATAAATAATTTTACATGATCATATCAAAATATATAACAATTAAAAAAAAAATAAAAGGGCCAAGTGCCTGAAATAAATGAGCACAATGTCACCCTAACTTGCAGACATTCATCAGCCACAAAAATCTGAGCCTTTTGGAGACACTGATCCTTAGACATACTTTGAACTTCTTCTGTAGATAAATTAAAAAAAATACCTATTAACCAAAATATACGATTAATATTATGAATATGAGTACTTGTTAAAAACAGCATTGAGCCATCCCCAGAAATGTCTCCGGCTAATCTCTCTTTGCTTCAGAGCAGACTGCACCCCCTTCACCAGCAGCTTCATCTGAAATATTAACACATTGAATTAATTTTGAAACGTCATATCACATATTCTTTCTGGCCAATTTCCTTCAAAACCCGTTAAATAGTTCAATAATGTACAACTGTTGTAACCTACCCTTTAAGCTTTAGCAGGTTTGTTTATATACATGTCGACTGCGGCCATTTTATCAGGCGTGCGACGTCACTGAAGACGCGCTTTCCCATTGGCTGCTTAACGGAGAAGGAAGTCTCGCGGGAGTTGACGCGAGTTTTGGGTTTCATGGGGGAAGTTTGCGGGCATCGATGACCCGAGAAGGGAAGAGGAGGAGGAAAGTGACAAGAGAAGGCGGAACGATCACTGGAAACACTTTTAGCTTAGTCCTTTTTTCTTTTTTATACAATACTCTGACGAGAAGTTTGCCATGTTTCGGGTCGTGGGAACAAGAAGCTCTTTAAAGGGTGCTAGCGCTAAGTTGCTAAATGACACCTGCACAAGACACTTGCACAGGTAAGAGATAAAAACACTTCATTAATTTACTCACGTGTCTCTTTTCGTGCTTCTTTTTTTGTGTACATTTACGACATACTTTTCCTTATCCTATGATCAACTTTTATCGACTTGTTTGCACTGTCAAGGGCGTAGTATCTGATTCTGCAGCGAATATACTTTTCTTTTCTTTTTTATTATCAGTATTATTAATTTTTTATATATAATTTTGCTTTTGTTTTTAATGCCGTGAAACGCCTTCAAAAGAACGAGCGCACGTGTTTCACATTAGTTCAGTGTGTCTGCAGAGTGCAGACTCTTGGGCAGGGCGGTTATGTAATAGCCCCCTGACAACAACACTGTACTGTTGACCCCCCGTTATTCGCGGTACCGCGCTGGCCCGTAAATTTAGAAAATCATCGTATAATTGACGCCCATTGAAATAAATGCATTAGCGGATCAAGCTCCCCCAAATTGTATATATATGTATATATTTAAAAAAAAATCACAATAGCAAATCAAATAAACGAATCAAAACAATGTTGTGCTTAATTTTATTTGACCTTAGTCAACTGTGCTGCGCTCATTCTCAACATGGACCAATGACGTGCAAAGTGGCGAGCCGAAGGGGTGAGAGCTTGCAAACAAGGGTTTGATATACATTCAAGCCGGTAGCAAAAATATATTAATTATTTATTGTTCATTTATGATTTATCAAATGAAATGCAAAAAAAAGTTTAAAATTCTCATTAAAAAATATCAAAATATCTCCACCGCTTTGCAGTCCCATTCAACATTTTGCCGTGCTACAATATACATTAACTGTCTGGTTGTTATTTCACTGTTACAACAACAAACAAACTCAATCAGCTTGTGTGAAGCTGTGCAAGTTTTGCAGATATTTTTTTTTCTCCCAGAGGTCACAAGATTGGAGCTGTTACTTCAGGCTTTGAACATTTGCTCAGTGATCCTTTTTATTGTGGGACTTCCTGTGCGGGATTCCAAGACACAACAGTGTGCTGTTATGAGCACACATACTGGTTTTTTTTCCATGCACAGCACAAACTACACAACTGGAGAAGAATGTCCTCATTCTTCAAATTGCATTTGGTTGCACGATGTTCCCCCCGCTGTCCGTTTCAAAGGTCGTCATGGTTGTGGCGGACAGCAGGACGTTGAACCGCTTTGTCAACACGCGGGCCTCCAAATATGTAAGGACGCTTCTTAATTGACGTTATTGTGACGAATCAACACGCTTGGTCTTTCAGCACGTGCGATGTGGCTGTGGTGGGCGCCGGCATCGTGGGCCTGGCCACCGCCCGGGAGCTCATCCTGCGACATCCCACCCTCACCTTCACACTGTTGGAGAAGGAGAAAGAGCTCTGTGAGGGGAAATTACACTGAAAAAAAAATTATGAAATTGTCGTCAAATTTCCATTAATAAAGATTCAATAAATAAAATGGTATTAATTATGTGATTTATTTAGTTAATGTGCCTAAAATAAAAATTTAAATTATTATATTACTGTTTTTGGCAGGCAATTAGTTGATGAATGTGCCAAAGTAAATAAAATATATATAATTTAAATGTAATTTTTTTATGTGAATGTAATTTAAATTATCAACACATAATGTCAATGTGAATTAATGTACAGAATTTTGTTCAGTTGGATAATTGAAACAGAAAAAATAATAATTTTGCGAGTTAATATTACATTTAAAAAATAAAATGTATAAAAATAAAATGGCTATATAATTTAAAATCATTTAGAATTTGTTCTTAATTTTCAAAATTATAAACAAAATTTGCCTTATTTAGGCATTCAATTGCCACAATAAAATGGAACTCAATTAAATATATTTAAAGGTAATAATTAATTTCTTGTGAATTCTTTTCAATTCCCAAATTTGAATCACCACATCAAATTAATAGTATGAACAATAATTAATTGATTCCACAAATGTGATGCTATTGACAGAATTCAAATTTAAAAAGTCAATGCGATACATTTCTCAAACTACTAAGATAAAAATGAAGGCAATAAAATAAATAATAAAAATAAGAAGTAACCCATGTAAAAGTGAACCAATTTATTCAATTCCCTATTAATTTCAATGTATTTATTGTGTCACGTTCGCCATTTCCCATTTTGTTTATTTTTAATGTTTTTTTTTTGTTTGTTTTTTCAATCTTTTGATTCGTTTGTTTACATATGACTTTTCTTCTTGGTGTTTGTTTCTCCTTCAGCCGCGCACCAGAGCGGCCACAACAGCGGCGTGATCCACAGCGGCATCTACTACACGCCGGGCTCGCTCAAGGCTCGCCTGTGCGTGCGTGGAGCGGCGCTGGCCTACGACTACTGCGACAAGAAGCAAATACCCTACAAGAAGTGCGGCAAGGTCCGCTCAACTTGAGTAACCTCGACACTCCAAATACCGCCTAAAAA
Source organism: Vanacampus margaritifer (assembly GCF_051991255.1). Classification (NCBI taxonomy): domain Eukaryota; kingdom Metazoa; phylum Chordata; class Actinopteri; order Syngnathiformes; family Syngnathidae; genus Vanacampus; species Vanacampus margaritifer. The sequence goes on from NC_135432.1 coordinate 64,253,349, forward strand.
TTTGCTCTGCGAGTAACCACCATCACAGCCAAATATATGACAAAATTGTACATAAATGTAAAATGTTAAAGACAACTGATCTGTACTCGGGCCGTGATTTTTTTTTTTTTCATGTACTACCAATTCACGTATCTCACTTCGACAATCACTGCTTTCCGCCAACAGGGAGAGCTATTTCACTACTTTCCCATCATCAACCAGTCGACTGTGTAAACATTGCAAACGCGTGTGTGTGTGTGTGTGTATTGTTGCAGCTTATTGTGGCATTAGAACAGGAGGAAATCCCTCGCCTCAAAGCGTTATACGAGCGAGGGCAGAAGAACAACGTGCCGGGACTCAGCATCGTGGACGCCAAAGGAATTAGAGAGCGAGAGCCGTACTGCAAGGTAAGCCTTCCGGTGGCGTTTATTGGTCTCAAGTTGGAGATTGCTAACGAGAAGCATTTGTCTTAAGTGGCTGGATGCGAGAGGAAAGCAGCTGAAAGTTGTTGATTATTTGTGGGAGGGGCTTATTGCATTCGTCATACAGTGGTGATTGCTTGATGGAGGCATTTATTTGTCTTACGTCGATGGTTGCCAGAGGGCGGTATTCATTAATATTTAGTTGGTGATTATTTGAGGGAGGCATTAATTTGAATTGAGTTGATGGCATTTGAGGGAGACATTTTTGTGTTTAGTTGACTGTTTGAGGGAGGCATTTATTTGTCCTATGTTGATAATTGCTTAAGGAAGTTATGTATTAATGGATCATTTGAGTGAGGTATTTGTCTTTCATTAATGGTTGCTCTAAAAAAAATTGTATATGATTACTTGAGGAAGGCGTTTACTGGTCTTAACTTGATGGTTGCTTGAGGGAAGAGTTTTCTTATTGATTATTTCAGGGTTGCACGAAAATGTCTTCAGTTGCTGATTATTTGAGGAATGTGTTGATTTGCGTCATGTTGACGATTGCTTGCGGGAGGCGTTTATTTCCCTTGATGGTTGCTTGAGAGAGGTGCTATTTGCTTAAGGGAGCCTCAATTGATGATTCATTGAGAGGAGGCATTTATTTGATGGTAGCTTGAGTGAGTCATTTTTAGGGGTGGTGTTTATTTGTCTTTGGTTGTTTGAGGGAGGCATTTATTTGTTATAAGTTGATAGTTGCTCAATGAAAGCATTATTTGCTTAAAAGAGGTGTTTATTTTTTCCAAATGTTATGATTTATTTTCGGGAGGTCTTTATTTTTGGCACATTTCGCAATTGCTTGAGAGAGGTGTTTATTTATTTTAAGTGATTTAGAGGACAGGCGTTTGTCTTCAGTTGATTATTTGAGGGAGGCGTTTGCTCGTCTTAAGTAGATGGTTAATTGACTTGACGATGAAGTGCATGTCCCTGGCAGGGCGTCATGGCGCTGGACTCCCCAAACACGGGCATCGTGGACTGGCGGCAGGTGGCGCTGCAGTACGGCAAAGACTTTGAGGAGGCCGGCGGCAAGGTGGTCACGCAGTACGAAGTCAGTGACATCGCCATGGCCACCGAGAGCCCAGCAGGGGGCGCTGATGGTAAGATGAAGAAGAAACGTCGATGTGCCCTTACTGATGATGTCATCATATCTTTTTCAGGACTCAAATATCCAATCGCCATCAAAGACAAGAAGGTGAGAGGCCTGTCGCCTCAAATGTGATGAAAGTCAGCCTCGTTGAATATTTCCCGGATGCGCTCCCTCAGGGCAACGAGCTGCGTTGCCGCTACGTGCTGACCTGCGGGGGGCTCTACTCGGACCGCCTGTCGCAGATTTCCGGGTGCAGCCGGGAGCCTCGCATCGTCCCCTTCAGAGGGGACTATTTGGTCCTCAAGCCGGACAAGCACTACCTGGTCAAAGGCAACATTTATCCCGTAAGCTAACCCCCCCCCCCAATGTTACGTAACAACTTGTTTTATGGCCACATGTTTTTCATCATCGCTCAGAGTGGAATTCCAAACTTTTCCTGTCTCACTTGAAGAAAAAAAAGTAGATACTTTCTGTATCTCTGGTTGGAGGAATTTTGGGAGTTGTTTTATCAGCCTGTATGTTTAAGGGTTCCAATCAGTACATCTGTAAGTCATTTAGGATGGGAACAAAAAAAATGGAGAAGAAACATTTCAGGCAGAAGCCATTTAACCATTACATTGCATACTTCGGGAACAGCAACAGGGATAAATGCAAAATAAATCACAGTTGTAATTTTAGTTTATACGGAAGAGGATTAGGGTCAGTGAAGAGAGAGAGAAAAAAATCTCAGATTTCGGACTTTAAAGTAAGAATTCTGAGAATAGTGAGAATTCTGACTTTAATTTAAAAATTCTGACTTAAAGTGAGAATTCTCTCTTTATTCTCAGAATTGAGAATTCTGAGAATGGCGAACGTGACTCAATAAATAAAAAATTAAGAAAATTCTGACTTTATTCTCAGAATCCTCACTTTAAAGTCAGAATTCTGAGAATAAAGTCAGAATTTTCACTTTGAAGTCAGAATTCTGAGAATGGCGAACGTGACTCAATAAATAAAAAAATAAGAAAATTGTGACTTTATTCTCAGAATTCTCACTTTAAAGTCAGAATTCTGAGAATGGCGAACGTGACTCAATAAATAAAAAAATAAGAAAATTCTGACTTTATTCTCAGAATTCTGACTTTAAAGCCAGAATTCTGAGAATAAAGTCAGAATTTTCACTTTGAAGTCAGAATTCTGAGAATGGCGAACGTGACTCAATAAATAAAAAATTAAGAAAATTCTGACTTTATTCTCAGAATTCTCACTTCAAAGTCAGAATTCTGAGAATAAAGTCAGAATTTTCACTTTGAAGTCAGAATTCTGAGAATGGCGAACGTGACTCAATAAATAAAAAAATAAGAAAATTGTGACTTTATTCTCAGAAATCTCACTTTAAAGCCAGAATTCTGAGAATAAAGTCAGAATTCTCAAATAAATGTCAAAGAAAGAATTCTGAAAATAAAGTCAGAATTCTCACTTTAAAGTCAGAATTCTGAGAATATTCTGAGAATAAAGTGAGAATCCTGCCAAACTGCTTTTTTTCTCGCTTGACTGGCTCTAATCCTCTTCCGTAAGTTTCCCTGACAAAAATATTTCATTAAAAAAAGTATTGAAAGTTTATCCGTAGAGACAAAACATTTCAACAATTCCCATCGTTGGTTGTGTTTGTTTGTGTGTGTTTCTCAGGTGCCGGACCCTCGCTTCCCCTTCCTGGGCGTCCACTTCACACCGCGCATGGACGGCAGCATCTGGCTGGGACCGAACGCCGTTCTGGCCTTCAAGAGGGAAGGATACAAAATCTATGACTTCAACGTGAGGGACCTGGCCGACGCGCTCTCCTTCAGGTCGGTTCTGTGCTACTTTGATACAGTACAAGAACTGTATAAAAAAAAAAAAAAAAAATCCCATCCTTTTTTTCCTTTTTTTTTTTTTTTAGAATAGATTTAAGGCAACGAAATGCAGGTTACATAACATTAACCAGAAGAGTCGTTAAAGAGTATAAACAGTACAGTATGTACGGCGTGTAAAAGGCGTGAGAGGGTGTTTAAATATATGTCAACTTGAGTGTCTATTTCTATAAGTATGTTCAAGCGCTATGAACAGACTATGACTATGACACTAACTATATTATGTGTATCGATATCAATAACTATATAATTGCAGTAATGGGAGGAGAGGAAAAAAAGATGATGTTTAAAATGTTTTTTTTTTTTTTCATACATTTACATGTTTCGAGTGTGTAGAAGGAAAAAAAATATATAAATTGTGGATTTTCACCTACTGCGTGTGTGGATCTACAACGCACGGCACAGTTCTTGTATTGTGCATATCACTATTAGGGGTGTCAGGCGATTATATTTTTTAATTGTTATTAATCGCATGACTTCCAATAGTTAGCATACGATTAATCACAAATTTTATATATTTTCTAAATGTAAAATATAAAAAAAAATCTCTAAGGTTTTATACTCTTGTGAACATAAAAGTTGAAAAAAATGAAATGAAATGAAAAATGTTAAACTAAAATAAATATGGCTGCATCTTTTATTCATTTCATAATAATTCATAAAATTGAGTTAAAATCGAGTGTGGTATTGATTTGTGTTGAGGTCATTTTTCTGCCACTAGATGGCATAATTGGATTTGTTAGACATTGGTGACAGCTCAGTGCATTTTTCTTTTCATATCAAGAGCTATGTAATCTTTAACATGAAGTAACTTATGCAATTCTGCACATTTTTTTTTACAACTTGACCCCAGTCTCCACCAATATATGCATTACTATGACATTTATTACTGCTAAATTTTGACGTGGGCGTGTCTGCTGCGTTACAACTGGAATTCCCCCACTACAGGCTTTCCAAGTAAGAGGCCATCCTAAATCGCGCCTTAAATTTTTTTTATTATATTTTACTGATATTTTGACACCCCCAGTTATTATAAACATTCCATTTTCTTGCTGTTAATGAAGATATTGGTGAGCTCCTCGTGTACTTTTGCCATGTCAGAGGCCTTCAGAAGCTGGTGCTGAAGAACATCTCGTACGGCGTCGGCGAGATGTACCGAGGCATCTTCATCGGGGCGCAGGTCAAGCTCCTGCAAAAGTATATTCCCGAACTGTCTCGCAGTGACGTGCTCAGGTACGTTTGGCCCCTCGATATCATGCACACGCTCGCCTACTAAAATAGAAAGCAAGAGAATGCAAACTGACAATAGAAACAAAAGTAGTAGGAAGCGAGAGAATTGAAATGGAGGAGAAAATGAAAATAAAGAATAGAGCAAAAGGGAAAGAAAGAAGAGGAAGCAAGAGAATTCAAATTGAGAGAGAATTAAAAGCGACAATAGAAAATGAGAGACTACAACAAGACAGTAGAGAAAGAATAAAAAAGCATGAAAATGTGTGCTGTCAAAGCAATAACTGATTAATTAATCACAAAAAATATTGCATTAATCACGAATGAACGCAGATTAATCGCACTATTAATTGTGACCATACATGATCCTTTAGCGTGACAGCGGATGGCTTCGTTTAACTCATTCACTGCCATTGACGGTTATAGACGTCAAAAATTCATTTGAACTATTTCTATTAGTTTAATATCCGCCCCCCCCCCCCACCCCAGTTTTGTTAACAATTGTATGAAAACCTAGGGAAAAAGTATTGTAGATTTCGACCAGATATAACATTTGTGATTAATCATGAGTTAACTATTGAAGTCATGTGATTCATTACAAAAAAAAAAATGAAATCACCTAATGCCCTAATTTTTAATATTTTTTTCTTTTTTTGAAAAAAGATTATAAAAAAAAAAGATTTTTAAAAATTAGGTCATCAGGCAATTACATTTCCTAATTGTAATGAATCACATGACTTCAATAGTTAACTCACGATTAATCACAAATTTTATATCTGTTCTAAATGCACAATAAAAACTTTTTGTTCTAGGTTTTCATACTCTTGTTAACAAAAGTGGAAAAAATGTTAAACTCATTTAAATAGTTAAAATGAATTTTCGTCGTCTTAAGCCAGCAATGGCAGTGAATGAGTTAAGGTAGCACAGGTTGTGTTTGAGCAATAAACAGAATTACATGCATTGAAGTAAAGCATTTAATAAATGTTTGCGTATCACATTTTGAATATTTGTTCATGTCAAAATATTGGGATCATTTTTTTCCCCATTTTAAATTACGCAAGTAATCAACTGATTAGAAAAAGAGGAGGATGAGCGTGTGGATCGAAAAACGTTGAAGACGTCCTCATAACATTAAATGCCAAAAGAATTAACACATAACCGGTGCTCTTCAAATTTGGCGGGAAATTTTTGGGGGTAAAAAAAGCCTTTTTTATTAAGCGATTAATCGTGATTAGTCAAAATTCTAAGATGTGATTAATCTGATTAAAAAATGCTCCGATGAAAATCAATCGCACAAATAGAAAGCAAGAGAATAGAAAGTCAGAATGAATAGAAAGCGAGGAAACTGAAACTATTAAAAAGGAAAGGAATAGAAAGAAATAGAAAGAAATGAGAGAGAATAGAACGAGACAATAGAAAGCATGAAAACGGAAGCAAGAGAGAATAGAAATGGAGACAATTGAAAATAAGTGACAATAGGAAGAAAGGATAGAAAGCAAGAGAATAAAACAGAATCAAAAGTGATAGAATTAAAAGCAAGATTGAAGGAGAAAATATAAAAAGAATGGAAAGCGAGAAAGAATAGAAAAACAATAGAAAACAAGAGAAAACAGGAACTTAAATTGAGAAAATAAAATGAGATCATCAACAGTGAGAGAAAAGAAACCTCGAGATAAGAGTAGAAAGCAAGACAATAAAAAGAATCGAAAACAATCAAATCAAAAGTGAGAGCAACAATCGAAAGAATAGAAATCTAAAAGAAAGAAAGAAAAAAAAAGACGCTGGAAAGCAAGAAACAGATGAGAAAGTAGAGAAGAAGGCAAAGAAAGAACGTTAACGTCTGCGTCCATGCGCAGGGGTCCGGCCGGGGTGCGAGCGCAGGCGCTGGACCGCGACGGCAACCTGGTGGACGACTTTGTGTTCGACGGCGGCGTGGGCGACCTCGGCAGCCGCGTGCTGCACGTGCGCAACGCCCCCTCGCCCGCCGCCACCTCCTCGCTCGCCATCGGCGAAATGGTCGCCGACGAGGTGGAGAGCCGCTTTGCGCTCTGATCCACGCCGCCGTTCTCATCAGGCCCGTCAGGACCACGCCGCCGTTGGGAATGGAAGGGGCGGGGGGAGATCGGGGCGGCCATTTTAAGTGCCACCAATTCAGGTGCGACCATTTTTTAGAACAGAGCCACTGCGGTTATCTTTGCGAGAGGTGGCGTGGACCCTGGACAGGTCGCCGGACAATCCCAGGGCACAAAGAGACAAACAAATGAATGACTGTAGAAACATTCAGACTGCAATTCGCACCCATGGACAGTTTTGAAAGCCAACATGCGGGTTTTGGGGGAAACATACAAACGAGTTGGGAACCACAAAAGTCAGAACTGTGAAGCAGTGGCACTAATGGGGCTGAACCATTTTGAAAAATTATCAAATTTATATTTTTTTTCCTCAATATTGTGATTTAATATACAAATGTATTTTTCAAGGTCCTTTTTCCATATATTTTTTTTAACACAGGTAATAAGTGACCATAAAGTAGATTTTCGAACAGGACTGGCATTTGTAAGCTGAACCGTTTAGCTTTGTTGACAGCAAAAATAAAATAATGAAAATATTGATCATGATTTTTTTGGGTAATAATTGAAATCACGATTAGGACGATCATTTATTTTTTTGGTACAAAACAAGAAAATATTTAAGCTTAAAAAATATTAAGACAAATAAAAAAAAGTTATTTTTAGACAAGACAAAATGTATTAAGTTAGTTATTTAATTATTTTTTTTAAAGGTGCAAATGTATAATTTTAATCAACTCAAAATTAGTATTAATAATCTTTTTTTTTTTGACGATTAGGCTGATTTTGTAATTGTGGAGCGTAACAATTGAAATTGTAATTGAATTTCGAGTAATTGCACAGCTCTAGTTTGACTTGACTTCAAGTGTGGCTTAAACGTATAATATAATATAATATAATATACTTATTTGCAACATTGATTTTAATTTGATTCATTGTTCAGCCCTGTGTGCTAACCACTATTTAATTGAGTTATTTTGCCACTGTAGAAATCTCAGTGTCATAAAACCAAAGACCCCACTACAATACTGCCCAAAAAAAATGAATTAGTTGCCATGTTGATCTCCAAACATCAACCCCACAGAAAATGAAATTTTCCAGCTTAAGAGGAGACTCGCAAGTAACCCTTCAAATCAATCAATCCGTCCATTTCATTTTCTGTATCACTTTTACTCAATACGGTGGATGAGTCGAACCCGTTCCTGACCCACTTTGGGCTGGTCACCAGCCAATCACAGGGAATGTTAGACAAACAAGCATTCGCATTCGCACCGATGGATCATTTTGAGTCTTTCATTAAGTTAATGTGCATTTTTGTAGGGGATGTGGGAGTACTTGGAGAACAGCCACTCAACTTTGTGTCATCGTGTCAAAGAAGGATGAAATCATCTTGAAACTAAAATGAAGTCAAACTAACAAAATGCGCACACGCCTTTCAGAATGTGATTTATTTTGAATGAAATGCAGTATTTTTTAGGTGAGGGTGGATTTTCAGTGTCGTTTCTGTTTGCTGAAATTGAAATGCTCACGCACGCTTTACTGACATTTTTGAAAAAAAAAAAAAATATATATATATATATATATATATATATATATATAATGTCATCATTGTCCAATTACGCTTCTTTTTTCTTTCATAATAACTTCTTGCTAAGCGTCCCGCAACTGCAGCGTGACAGTGTGCCACTCAGGATATTGTTGCCATATTTACATCTTAGTTAATCACATATCGTGGCTTTTAACGCAAATCTGTTTTTGACAAATGAATGTTACTGTTGTTGTTGTTTTTTTACAATAAAGACAAGTCATTTTTTAAAGGCATAACTTATACCTGTGATTCATTCCCACCCCGTTTTTTGTTAGTAATAAAAATTTATGATAGTGTACTTGCACAGCTCTAAGAAGCAGGTGATGTTCCTTTGCTGTCCAGTAATTGTATTATTTAAAGTATGATCATGTTTTCATTTTGGGAGTAGCACCTTGTTTGTCCACTGGGGGGCGTGTGAGCACTTACATGCTAAATGATTACGAAACAAAGATGCATTTGTACGTACAAATAATTACAGGTAGTCTTTTATGAGTATTTGTAAATATGATAATATATAATAATAATAATAATATAATATCTTATATGTACATATATGTTTATTTCATATATATGTATGTATATTCTCAATTTACCTTTATATGGGGCTTTTACAAATGTATACAGTATATGTAAATATATATGTGCTTATGCACATATGTTTGTACATATATATATATATATATATATATATATATATATAAATATGAAAATCTGACGCATAAGACATTTTTTAAACTTCATTTTTAATTAGAAGTGTCATTAGTTTTAAGTAATAAATTGTTAGTTGGAAATAAATGTAGGAACTACGGTATCAAACTACAACTAATCTACATCCATGTACGGTTTAGGTTACTATTTTTTTTGTTATTCAATTTTGCAATCGATAGCATTGTGAATTTTTATTGAAATATATGATTTTTTTAAATCTGTCATTTAAACTTTTTTTTGAATGATAATAATACCACGTGTTTCACGTTAAATGTAATTTAAAGTTATTATTAATTAAATTTACTGGGGGGTGGAATGAATTTTTTTTTTAACAATATATCTACCAAAAAAAAACTATTATGTAACGAGGCAATTAAGTGAAAGTTATTTAATCAACCATGCATATGGTAAATATCACGTTTTTTGTTTCGTTTTGTTTTTGTGGAAAAGATGTCACTCACGTCAGCCTTGTTTTGATTTTGCTTGCCTAATTAATATGAAGGACGCCGGCAGGCGGCCCGACAGCGCGAGCGAGCGGAGTTGACCCGAACGAACATCTTGACTTCCCAAAGCGAACCAAAAAACCATCCCGACTGGCTGCGCCTCCTCCTCCTGAGCCTCTCCGCTCACACAAGACGTTCCCCCGGCGGAATTTGACCGTGTCGCCGCCGCCGAGTCACCGAACTTCTCCGCGTTGGGACTACCGCTGTACTACTTTTTTTTTTTTTAGGGGGGATTTTCAACGCTTCCAAGCGGGAGAAGATGTCCGCGTGTGACGGCGGAGAAAGTGTGCCTTGTTTGTCGGAGGCCAGCGGCGGCTGTGCTCCGCCGAGCTAGCTTGCTAGCGTTACAGGTGTCTTCTAAGGCGGCCAAAAAACGACCGCATTTCCATTTTTTTGCTCGATATGGGGCTTCTTCGCCCCCAATGACGCCACTTTATTCAACTTAACGTGCCTGTAATAGTTTTTAATCGGCGAGGGTGTCGCTTAGCCACCTTGTTATTAGCCGTTAGCTTCCGAGTTAGCCGCCGTGCAGTGTTTACACCGAACGGTGGGCTAACCCCCCTCGTTAGCAGCCGAAGCTAACGAGTGGACCCCGGGGCTGCATGTGCTTTATATACCGAATGTAGCTCGCTTTTCACCGCCTTAACAAAAAGACGTCCCCGCCGCCGGGCTAGCCCCAGCCTGGTTCGCGTATACTGTCCAGTAGAAGCCAGCCGGCCGCGTCGGACGTACGGACGGACTCTTTAGCCGTGCCTGCCGCCCTGGACTGACCCACCCACCCACAAAAGGGGGCTAACTATCCGCCGGGGCCGATGCTGACAGTTCGGGCCGGAGCACGGCAACGCCAGGAGCCGCCACCACCATCATCACCACCACCACCACCACCACCACCACCACCACCACCGCAGCAGCGATGCAGCCCCAGCAGATCTACGACTTTTCCAGCGACGAGAACAGTCACAAGTGGAGAGGCCTCTTCGTGCAAGCTCTACGCAAGGTAAAGAACAACAACTACAAGAGGGTCTTCTTGCAATTATTCTATCAAACTTTTGCCAGCCAAAACAAACAGTTGCATTGACTTTTCGGGGGTTTTCTGTGCCAATTGTAAGATTTATGCAGTTTGTTTATTCAACCGATTTATTCTCCAATATGTGGTCATTGTGATTATGTGAATGGGTCAGCACATCGCCAAATGTCACAAAAAGTAGGTTAGGCATTCTAAAAGCTCACCTATTTGAGTTTTTTAGCAATTGTTTTGGTCGATACCGAGGCCGAGCTGATGCCTTTGCAATGAAAAAGAAAATTCCACTTCATAAAGATAAGATGTAGCAAGTGTAAGAAAGTTATTTTGTACTCTCCCCCTCAATTTTGAAAGTTTGTTTGACTCATTTACGCAGTCGGTTTGGTACATGAGAATCACCTTTTGGGTTCTGTTGATATTGTTCTCCTCATTAAGTTAACTTTACCAGCTATGGTTGCAAATTTGTCATCTTATTTTTTTTAAATATCAAACTCATGATTAAATCAATTAATCCCTGATGTAAAAAAGGTTTTAAAAAGTACCTTATAAGTAACTTAAACTTAAGTAACTCATTGCTCTAAACAGACAGTAACATTGTAAAGAAACTTATTACTTTCAAATGCAAGTAACAAGTCATATGAAATATGTTACATTTTGGAAGTAGCTTGCCCAACACTGTACAGCGCAAAAGTAAATGTTGAAAGCTAATTATAACTAACTACTTAGTAAATTTTGTAAAGTCCATTTTACTCTAAAAAGAGTCTATTTGGTCCCACTCTAAACAGAGTCAAATTTACACTTGGAAGAGATTAAAGTATTCAGAGTAAATTTTACTCAAGATTTTTTAGCGTATGAGAGAATTGGTCTATCCCATGACAAAAAAAGCTATTAAAGTTTTTTTTTAATTCAGAAATTCTAAGTAAATTTTAGAAGGGCATTTTGTTGAGTACATTTTACTAGTTGATTCAAAAACAAAAAAGTTACACAAGGGTTGAGGAACGAGTACACGACCTTCAGCTTGAGAGAAAGCCACTCTACCACCTGAGCAATGCCACAGGAGATCAAAAACAGCGAGGTACGAATATTCCAGCTGACAAGCGATATACTAACACACACTAGGGGTGGCATGGCTCAGGGACTAGATTGGGTGTCAGTCCTGTTACTACGTCTCCTGTAGCCTCACGATCCACAAGTGGATGAATACATTTTCTTGAAAACTTCTTGGGTGGTGGCCAATTTACTTGGGTGGCCCGCCCAAGTATTAACATGGTGTGGGAAACACTGCTTTTTGTATTTAAAAAGAAAAACAAAGACACTATAGATCAGAACAAAACAAGATGGGTTTTTTTTTTAACCATAAATTTTACTCTGTTTAGAGTGGGACCAAAAAGACTATTTTTAAAGCAAAATGTACTCTACAAAATTTACTGTGTAAAATGCAAAATCCAAAAGTATTAATAACCTCGATGGATCTCAGCCGAGTTTCAGTTTCTCTCCTTTATGAACTGCAGTTTATTAGTATTGGCGCTACTGGCCCTAAATTTCCTCTCCCATCCTCTCGATACCAAATGTTGCCGTATGGCACAAGTAAGTTGAAGGGCCGAGCTCCGTTTTGAGGAGGGCCAACAAGCATATGCGTGGTAGCATCGTAGCAACATCCAAAAGCTGCTGCCACGGACGTCCGAAACAGACGAAGCGAAAGTGAGAGCAGGCGATGTGGCTGTCGCTTTGTCTCAACTTGTTACGCAAGCGCTGCGGGGAAAGTCTGTCACACACACAGAGAGAGAGAGAGAGACACACACACACACACACACATACGCAAGAGCTGTTTATGCTCTTGACCCTACGACACCCTCTTTTTTTCCCTTTTTTTCTTTACAGGCGCTTAGCTTGGCCACATCCACACAAACACATGATTTTTAGGTCAAAAGTAGCCATTTTCACCTACAAATGATGAAACACATTTTTACACTTATGTATGTAGTGAATCTATTTGAGGTAAATAAAAAAATATATACAGTATTAAAATAGATTGAAAGTAAATAAAACAACAACATTTAATATAATGATGATTATACAAATTTGTGTCTAGCTTTTCACCAATGATAGCAGCCTCCATGTCACTCAAACACATCGCACGCCGCCGGCTGATGGCCGCGTTTTTGTCTCGACGTCGGCGCGCTTGCGTGCCGTCCCGGCTATTCTGGACGATGGCGGCGGCGGCTCGTGTCGGCCGCCGCGTAAAGAGGGTTCATTTATCCACTGACACGCCGTCGTTAATGACAACTGTGCATTCCCGGCGTCTGCCCTTTCGCTGGCATCAAGCGTCGCGTCTACGCTTTCTCATTCCTCTGCCGTGTTGAGTTCACGGGCCTCGCCGGCTAACGTTTCAGGCTACGACTGGTCGGGTTGCAAGCCTGCTTAGTTAACAGCTTGACCAACAATTTTCACACACTGATATACAGTGGAGACCCTTGGATACATTCATGTAGTTTATTAGGCAAATCATTATTAGCATTAGCATCCACAGAAGGCGGACATTTTGTCATATACTTAATTTGTTTTGACAGAACATTAGTCTGACACCTACGAGCACCAATTTGTGCCATTTAAAAAGGTCATAGTAAAGCTTTTTCTACATCATGCATGCTCCACCAATGCCCAGCTGAGTACGAAGAGCCCTGACTGTTTTACTCTGACTGCACCTGTCGGCTTTTATCTTCCCTTTATACTCCACAGTTTCTTTGGGTAGGGGAGGGGCGGAGTGGCGGAGGGTGCCATCATGCGCGACCCCATGTGGCGTTGTGCTAGCATTAGCCTGTGTTGTTAGCTAGCGTACGACGACTGCACGCATGAGCAGCTCGCTTTCCACACTTGGGATGCTGCAGTTACGCTTTGGGCCAGAGGTGGCAGTGGCGAGTAAAAAAAAAGCGACAAACTGCACAAAGATCCTTTTAAAGAAATGAAAACTTTTAAAGCATTAGTATTTATGAAACTTGTCAAGAAATAGGAATGGACTTAATAATGCGATATAATGGTGATTGAGATCTTATTTCTCTCGTATAATCAAACACATCCCGGGTCAGATTGAGCATTATTGCTTGCCCGACCTTGATTCCATAGGCACTGCGTCCCAAGACTTTTGTCTATATAGCATATGACATCACGAATGCTCCCAAGTTGCGTTGAAGCATCTCCATTATTGCGTTTTTTTTTTTTTGGGGTCATTTGTTGTCGATGCGTGCCGTCGTCTTTGTGTGGCGTGCGTGTGTTTGAACCTGCGCGCGTGCCTGTTGTCTGCGAGTTGATCTCTGCCCCGCGCTTTCCCCAGACAGTCTGCTCGTAATGGCCGATGATGTCATGGCATGATTCACAAACAGTGACACATGCTTGGCTTTAATAACAAGCCCCATCCCCCCCGCCACACACACACACACACACACACACACACACACACACGACCTGCAACCTGAGCCCGATGTGGCCCCCCCGCATACACAGCCCAGTGAATAATCAATTGAATTAGAAATGTTAAGCTTATATCAACACCGTCCAGTTGCTATTGTGCATCCCAGCCTTTGTTTTCCTTAACCACCATTTTTTTATGGTCCCAAATGTCGAAATAAAACGAAAATACTAGCGAATGCAATGCAATTCCGATTGTACGTAATATGTCTTTTGCCAATCTGGACAACTGCCATGCAAACGGTTCAGTCGGATTAGCCAGGCTGTGTCCATTCTTCACATGCTCTGTCATGATGTCAATGAGTAGTGATGATGTCATTTTCACACTTGCAAAAGGCGCCGCCCTACCAGAGCTTTGATCTTATTTTATTTTAAGAGAATGTTTTTGTTCTTCTTGCTGTGTTTTGTGTTTGCGTCGCATCTCTTTTGACGTTGTCATCGTATAATAAATTCTCTTTTAGAGGAAAAATGTGTGCACGCTTTGAATGTTTGGAGAGTGACCAGTTTGTGTTTTTCCGCTAGAGCACGCGTTTTCTTTTTTTGCGAACTTTTACTTGAAGTCGGTTCCCTGCTGTCAGCTTTTCAGAGTCGGAAGGAACAAATGACAGCGTCAATGTTTGTTTGAGTCATGCCAAGACGCCCAATCAATAAAAGAGGAAGCATTTCATTTGAAGTTATTAGATTATTAGTTTTGAATGAGCAGTTACTAAAAGTAACAGCTGTAATGGCAAAAACTTTTTTTTTTATGTGTTTTATATTTAATTGTTAATACTAGTATCAATGTATTTCAGTTATTTTGTTTTTTTACCTTTGTTTTTTTATTTTTTGAATTGTGGGAATTTTTGTATTGGTCATATTTTTTTCTACTTTTTACATATATATATATATATATATATATATATATATATATATATATATATATAGTAATTTCTGTGATTTAATATTCCTTTATGTAGGATTTTTTTTTTTTTTTTACTCTTGCATTTTTTTAAAACTTTTTTGGGCCTTCTCTTTTTTTTTAAAAAATTTGATTCTTTGTTTTAGTTTTTTTTGAATTTGTATGTTTTCTATCATTTGTAGTATTTTTGTATCATCTTTTGTGACTTTTTTCCCCCATTATTCAAGATGACTACTAGCGTTTAGTGCTGTGCACGAATGGGTGGGGAGTTGATTTGAGTAGCGAATTGCCCTTTTTTTCTTCTTCTTTTTCTTTCTCTTTTCTGAAAGAAAAAAAGAGCGTCGTGAATTTCCCGTTTTAAAAACGAACGCCGACTCAGAATTTTCCCATTCGAGTCGGAACACGTCATAGCATATTGTCGTCAGAGAGAACGGTTTGGCTCGTCCTTTCTTCATATGTCTGCTGAAAGCTACGTACGCGCAACATTTGAATGTATGACTGGACGTAATTATGGGAATATTTGTCCGGCTAATGCCGTGCTAGCAACAAACAAAAGTGAGTCCAAGCTCTACTAGCAGTATAGTTAGTGCAGTGTTACAGCCAAAGCTCCTCCTGAGCGCTCATTCCGTCTTTTTTTTTTTTTTTTTTTGCATTTGAATTCCAATGAATTCATTCCTGTCGCTGTCTGGCGGCGGGGGGGGGCTTGTTGGGGGCGTCGGTAGTTGACACGTGTTGCACGCGGGCCAACAATTCGGTGAATGGAGCGCAAGGGGGGGGGGAAACCCCGGGCGGGTGGTTGTGCGCCGTCGTGACTCACCACTCTCGGCGTCCTCTGGAATTTGGTCAAATGCGCGCGTGCAGCCTCACAGGCGTGATCTCATAGCCTACTTCTGCTTTTAAATATATAGCTGGCTATATATATGGCAAGTGCGTGTGTTTCTAAGTAGAGGTGTCTTATTTCTAGTCAGTCTTGTGAACGCGCATCTACTGACGCACACGACAACCAGGCCAACTTGTGACTTCTGATTTTCCAGTTTATCGGCTCAAAGTTCACGACACGAGTAAAATGTCAATGTGAAATGTCATTGTTTTTTTTTTAACTTTCAGATCATTTGCCATTTAAAAAATAAATACATTTTGTTACCAGTCTCGCTCAGCTACACCTTCCTCTCAGAGGGGACTTTCTGCGCGCTGCAGCATCGTTAGTCAAGTCAGAGCACAGGAATGCTCGGCGCCGATGACGTCGGCCTTTTTTAAGTCTTCGCGCTCGCATTCCTTCCTGCAGGGCCTGGCTTTTGCCTTCCTGGTGGCCTACTTTGCTACTCTACTCTACCTCATCGTTTGGTGTCCACCTGCTCGGGCCTTTCTTGCCCCGAGGATCCCAACCGACTGCATTCCGAGCAGAGGGCTCGGCCCCATTGACAGCATCTTTCGGGAGCGTGTCTGCACCTGAGGCCCCGCCCTTTCTTTATGGCTCACTTTTGACGTTGACAATCAGCTAATTGTGCTACTTTTAAATGCAGCTGCACTCTAACCTACTGTAGAAGTAATCTAGTGGTAGCTTGACTTACAAGTTTAATTTGTTCTGTGGCCAAGCTCGAAATTTAATTCACTCAAATCAATGCTTCCCATTGAAATAAATTGAATGGCTATTAATCCGTTCCAGCCCCCCCTAAAAAACACCACCATTTTTTGTTACATTTATTAATAAAGAAAAAAAACGCCCTCCATCGAGGTCTTGCTGTTGTGGGGATTTTTTGTGTGTTTGCATTTTGGTCTAACTCTGCTGTATTTTTTGGGGTGCACTCGATGATGTAAATTTGAAAGAAACAAAAAAACACAAATACTGCATTTCAGCTCAGTAGTTTTTAGTAGAATTGAGAACATGACTGACATAATATTAAATTATTAAAATATTTTTTTGCAGGCTTGCAGCTAAATAGTTGGTACATTTTTTAAAAACCGTAAACATTTTAACACAAAAAATACAAATGGCAATCATCTGTGTCGAAAATAGCATTGTACATAATGCTTCTGTGCTCTGCCCGAAAAGTGACTGTGCCCTAACCCTGTTGTTTAACTTAACTCTTAATTCATAAATATTACTATATTGCATATGAATTTGAATTGTTTTTATTATATCATTATTATCATTAATATTATGAAAACACGATTTGCTATTGAACAAATGAGGGCAGATTTAGAATCAGCACAAAAAAAAAATATGCAGAGGAGTTTGCTTGCACATCTGATTTAAAAAAAAAAATATATATATATATATATATATATATATATATATATATATATATATATATATATATATATATATATATACATATATATTGTAAAAATGTAGTATCGGCAGCCTCCATGAGTCCCCGATACCGTAAAAAGAGGCTGATACGGATACCTGGTGTCAGTATTCACCCATCCTTACTCACCATAATCCGGTCAGGGGTGTGTTATATAATTACAATCGGTCTCTAGCGAGCTAACATATTAGCTTGCGCTCATGTCCCCGTGTTGTCATGTGTTCAGGTGCAGAAGCAGGTCCACCCCAACCTCCAGGCCAAGGAGGACGCCCTGCAGCACATTGAGGAGCTGATCCTGCAGCTGCTCAACATGCTGTGTGTGGCGCAGCCTCGCTCCGTGCAGGACGTGGAGGTAAAACACCCGCCGCCACGCGCCGCCGTCTTTTTAACGCGTCATGCTAACGCGTCATGCTAACGCGTCATGCTAACGTTTCCCGCTGCGGTCACCAGGAGCGAGTTCAGAAGACCTTTCCCCACCCGATAGACAAGTGGGCCATCGCCGACGCGCAGTCGGCCATCGAGAAGCGGAAGAGGAGGAACCCTTTACTTCTCCCCGTGGACAAGATACACCCGCTGCTTAAGGTTCGGGGAAACGCCCCTTCGGTCATGATAACGCGTTTAAGTCAAGCGCCTACTCGTCATTTCTGTTTTCCCTGCAGGAGGTCCTGGGCTACAGAGTGGACTATCACGTGTCGCTGTACATCGTGGCTGTTGTCGAGTACATATCGGCGGACATTTTGAAGTTGGCAGGCAACTACGTGGGCAATATTCGGCACTATGAGATCAGCCAGCAAGACATCAAAGTATCCATGTGTGCCGACAAGGTGAACTTTTTGAATCTCTTTTTAAAATTATTATTATTATTCTTAATCGATTAACTAATTAACTCGCAGCCATTTTCACTAAAGCAACCCCCTTCGCTCCCGGCTGTTTTACTGGATTTTGACGGATATTGCTAGGCCCACAGAATATTGTGCTCTATTGCTATAAAACATGGAACTTATCAAAAGAAGGATTAGAGTTTCATAATTATTCACAAATCTGTTTAGAACTTTGGGGAAAACAGCTTTTTTCCAACATGGCTCTGGTTGATCTCGTATACTCTGCTGCCACCTGCTGGCCGTTTTTGTAATAACTACCATTGCTTTAACCATTCTCTTCAATTCTGAGGCTTTATCAAAGACTTCTGTATGCTCTAGCATAAAAAAAAAAAAGTTTTTGGCACCATGGTAATATTTGAAATAAAATGTATTTATATGTTTTTAGGAGCAAATGAGTTAGTTTGCTTGCTTTTTTTTCAATGTGTGAGTGCGAGTCATTTTTTGTGTACGTGAGGGGCAAAAAAATGGATCAAAATCATATCACAATCATTTACTTTACATTTACGTCTCCACATGCTTTGGCGTCGCAGGTGCTGATGGACATGTTCGACCAGGAGGACGACATCGGCCTGATGTCGCAGTGCACCGACGAGCCCTCCACGTCGGGCGAGCTCACGTACGACGACCTGGTGCGGCTGGAGATCGCCGAGGAGCGCCAGTACCTGCGCGAGCTGGACCTCATCATCAAAGTGTTCCGTCACCACTTCCTGTCCAACTCCAAAATCTTCACGCCGCGGGTAAGTGAGGCGCGCGGGCGGCAGGCGCCACGCCAACAGCACGGACCACTTGTAATTCGGTTTACGAGCAGTAAACTTTCCCAACTTAGCGTTAATTCCAAACGCATTTATGCCAAATCCCATGTAAGCGTCTTGGAGGATTACACGCTGCCGAGCAAATGAAACCCAAACAAGACTTCTCCAGTCATCGCTTACTATATTTTGAAGGCGTGAATGGAAAGTTGGGCCCTCCGCTGCGGCTTTTACATAGTTGCTCTTTTTTGGGTAATTTGTGGCATGGCTCGGGCCGAGGAGGCCCTTGTGGAATGTGTAGTATGTTATTATGTTGACACAAGAACGGCATCTGCGAGGAAGGTCTCGCCAAAATAACGCCAATTATGTCTGCCCGGCTCGCATGCCTGCCAGTGAAAAACGATGCCGCTGCTTCTTCTGCTCGCCTCAATGTGGTTTTTAGCATAGCCTCCCTTTCCTTTTACATGATACTAATGAAGCTGGCATTTTACCAGAAGAACCAATAAAAGATGCATTTTAATGAGAAAAATGTAACAAAAATAGATGTCTTCTTTTTTTTTTTTTTTAAGAAAGGCCATTATTGTTGGAATAAAAAAAAGAAAAAAATTGGGGTTAAAAAGGATAATTCCCGCCAATGCATTTCATTGTGTGTCAATTATATACAGATTTTTGAAATTTGCACAATTAGTGGCGGTTGACTGTAATTATTCGCGGTTTCATGAAACCTGATTTGAATCATAAAATCAGTTTTGATTCAACCAGACCACACAAATTGTTCCACTTGAAAATGCACCTTTCTTGAATTGAAAAGCCTTTTATCGGAGAGAGATATGTCCCTAATATACTTTATAGGTATAATTAATTTGTGCTAATAATTACAAATAATAGTCAATGATAACAGAATAATTAAGTACATGGAAGAACTTAATAATGGATGAATAATTTGTAGGGCTATATATCTACTAATATATAAATTCTCGAAAAGCAAAAGGCCGTTTTCGATTTGTTTTTAACCGCCTTGTGATTTGCCGCTCAGGATGTGGAGGTGATCTTCAGCAACATCCTAGACATCCACGAGCTGACGGTGAAGCTGCTCGGCCTCATCGAGGACGCGGTGGAGATGACGGCGGACGGCAGCCCACACCCGCTGGTGGGCAGCTGCTTCGAGGACCTGGCCGAGGTGCGCTCGTTTTCCACGCCACCGCGGAGTAAACACGTCCGTGTGTACTTGCGTTTGCATGTACGAGTATGTTGTAAGGTGGTTCTCGGCTGCTTTTGCAGGAGCAAGCCTTCGACCCCTACGAGACGCTTTCCCAGGACATCCTCAGCAAAGACTTCCACGAGCACTTCAACAACTTGATGGCCCGACCCACCGTCGGCCTCTACTTCCAGGTACGACCTGTGCGGGTCTCAACTGCAATTTTCCCAGAGGATATAATGGATATGGAAACAATCCATAAAAATCCTAACAACTTTACCGCAATACTTTATAGATTAAAGGTGAAATTTTCAATGCGGTTACTGACTTTCTTTCAATCTGGTCTTGCAGCTCGCTGCATGTTTTTCCAAAATAAACCATTTATGAGCCCCCCGCAAAACACACCCTGAAAAAGACAATAAAAACACTTTTTGCACGGAGGTAAAAGTCAGGTCACTCAGTCTATTTGTTCCTGTGGCGCTTTGAAGCCGGGCCGGGCCGGATCGGGCCGCCTGCTGAAATTCCTCCCCGTGAGGATTTCGCGACATATTGGGCGTCCTGTGTACGGTTTATTCACCGCATTGTTTTTTTTGGACATTCCTCATAAGAATAGCACTGAATCGTGCTCGGAGGCTGCGGCCCGATCCCACGAGGCTTGGCGCCAACGTAACATCCACCTCTTGTTTCACAGGCATCCATTTTACGCAGTCACACCAACACTCCTGTCATTCCCATTACGAGGAGTAATGCACGAGTAAAACGGGCAAAATGTGCAGTTGACACAAGCAGGATTAATTTCATAAAATAAAATAAAAGTCACAGTATTGTGAGAGAATCACAAAATTTCATGGGAATGAATATCTAATCTTATGACAGGGAAAAGTTGCAATCCCATGAAAGTCACAATGTGACAAAAATAACGATGTGATTTTTTTTATTTTTTTTTTACAAGAGAAAAGTTTCAATGTCAAGGAGTAAAATACCTAATTTGGGGAGAAAAAGATGGCAGTGTCATGAGAATAAAGATGTAATTTTACAAGGAAAACATTCTGAAAATAATCATGGACTTGTCTTAACTTTTCAGTGTGTAAAGACTCACTCAAAATGTTCTTATTTGAGGTATACTTTGTTTGGTCTGCGTGTCGTTCCAAGTCCGTGAAAAATTATTAGGCCTGCTAATATTGTCATATAGGGCACTATAATACGTAGCGTGATTGGTGATATTACAATTTAAAACTACCCCCCCCCCCGTTTTTTTTTTCACATTTAGAATTTTTATGTTTTTTTCACATTTAGAATTTTCATGTTTTTTTTCACATTTAGAATTTTCATGTTTTTTTCACATTTAGAATTTTCATGTTTTTTTCACATTTAGAATTTTCATGTTTTTTTCACATTTTGAATTTTCATGTTTTTTTTTTTTCACATTTAAAATTTTCAGTTTTTTTTTCACATTTAGAATTTTCATGTTTTTTTCACATTTAGAATTTTCATGTTTTTTTCACATTTAGAATTTTCATGTTTTTTTCACATTTAGAATTTTCAGTTTTTTTTTTTCACATTTAGAATTTTCAGGGTTTTTTTCACATTTAGAATTTTCAGGGTTTTTTTCACATTTAGAATTTTCATGTTTTTTTCACATTTAGAATTTTCATGTTTTTTTTCACATTTAGAATTTTCATGTTTTTTTTTTCACATTTTGAATTTTCATGTTTTTTTTTTCACATTTAGAATTTTCATGGTTTTTTCACATTTTGAATTTTCATGTTTTTTTTTCACTGGGATATTCTCCCCCTATTCAGCCCAGGGAGAGAAAAAAATCCTGAATCCTATTGTCCCTTTTGTGAGTGTGTTCATGTGTGTTCTTCCACACGACATGCTTACCTGCTCAAATTTGGAAAACTGAATATTGACCAGGTCCAACCTAGAACTATAGGATGGGACTCGTCGTCCATTTTAGGGACACTGAGGCTGCTGTGCAGACTGCCGTGGAGCCATCAACACGAGCGTATTGATTGTCCATCAGGGGAAGAAGAGATTTAAATGGATGCCACCATGGTCGCTTCTTCTCCAGTTACCAACTCTTCCCTCCCCCCCCCCGCTCACTCTTTCCAAACATGTGAAAAAGACTGTACGTCGTCTTCTCACTTTTGTTGTGAATGATTCCTTATCAAACGCACCCGCATATGAATGAAATGAGGCATACGAAACCCGGGACAAGTCCAAACGCATGCCAGCTATCTTCTTTAGAAGTTGTAAATATCTGGATGAGAGTCGACATGTTTGTGTTTGCGGGAGGAAGATATAAAAGTGTGTTTTCGTTTTTTGCCCCAAGTCGGAATAACAGTGGCCACACAACAAATTCAACAAAACAACAAAATGAGAATCCACAGATGTGAAGGGGGAAAAAAATTTTTTTTTGTAAAAACAAAGGTGTGTTTTTTTTCTGATACAGTAACAATAAGTTCAAAATGATTTAGGCAATTATCCTCCCCATTTCTGCCTTTCTCTGCGTGACTCGCGACGGCCATGCCAGTTGACAATTTGATCCATCTATTAAACGTGACCCTTGAACACAAATATTTGCCTGCCCCCGTTGCTCGTCACTTCATGATGTTAAATTCTTGTTTTTGTTCATTTTTGCAGTCTGTAGCAGAAGGCTTCAAAGAGGCCGTTCAGTACGTCCTTCCGCAGCTCATGATGGTGCCCGTGTACCACTGCATGCACTACTTTGAGCTCCTGCAGGTACGACCATTTGACATACACTGACAGTGGCGTATCAAGCAAGTTGTGATGTTTTTTTGTTTTTTTTTTGCCCCATTGACTGTACAGCAACTTCAGGAGCGCAGTCAAGACCAGGATGACCGGGAGTTCCTGAAGCAGGCCATCACAGCGCTGCTCAACCTCCAGTGCAGCGTGGAGCGCATCTACGCTAAGCAGCAGCCTCGGCGAAAACCCGGGTATGTGCCAAACGATATATAAACAAATTAGAGCTGTCAAACGATTACATTACATTTTTAATCCAATTAATCTCGTCTTAGAATTTTGATTAATCACGATTACATGAATTTCTGGACTATAAGCCGCAACTTTTTTTCAGTTGCATTCGACCCTGCGGCGAATACAAAGGTGCGGCTTATCTTGCATCAGATCACAAGGGGGCGCACTATAAAGGAAGCGCAAGAGCGTCAGGCAGAGGAAAACAAACCAAATCAGCCCAAATACAGTAGGAGAGACGGAATGAGAGCGAGACAATTTGCACCCTCATTATGGAAAAGAAAGTAGCGGGGAACCTGGTTCGGCAATATTAAAACACCTGCGGCTTATAGTCGGGTGCGTCTTATATATGTAACAACCTCAAGTATTCCCCAAATTTAGCTAGCGCGGCGTATAGTCAGGTGCGCCTAATAGTCCAGAAATTAATGTTATCATTTAATTAAAAATGCTTTTTATCAACATTTTTTCCCTGCCAAATTTGAAAAGCACCTCTTATGGGTTAATTCTTTTCTTTCTACATTTAATGTTATAAGGACGTGTCTTCAACATTTTTTATGATCCAACGCACTCATCGTCCACTTTCTGTAATCGGTTGATTAATTTAAAATGGAAAAAAATGACCCCAATATATTTTTATTGAATGTTAAAGCTCCTCATTATTATTATTTATGTTTATGGCTAATTTTGTAATTACGTAGTGTGTCGATTAATTGCACAGCCCTACTGAATGTCCTACGCAAACATTTATTAAACGCTTAATTGCTTGTGTTGATCTAACACAACCTGTGCTACCTTTAGCGTGACCATCCGCTATCAAGCTGAAGGATCATCTGCGGTCACTAATTTAATAGTGTGATCATTTTTTTGTGATTAATTAATCAATGAGTTCATGCTTTAACTTTGACAGAACAAAAAAAAATCCATAAAATATTCATGACTGCATTTTGAATGTGTTGCCTTCTGACTTGTGTCCTTCCCGACCCCCCCCTTCCCGCAGTGAGCCCATGTACCGCCTGTACAGTCGGCAGGTCCGTAGCAAGCAGCTCGCCATCAAGCGCATGAACGAGATCCAAAAGAGCATCGACGGCTGGGAGGGCAAGGACATCGGCCAGTGCTGCAGCGAGTTCATCCTGGAGGGCCCGCTGCTGCGCAACGGCGCCAAGCACGAGCGCCACAACTTCCTGTTCGACGGCCTCATGATCAGCTGCAAGGCCAACCAAAGCTCACGGCTGCCGGGCTCGGGGAGCGGCGCCGAGTACCGCCTGAAGGAGAAGTTTGTGCTGCGCAAGGTGCGCATTGTGGACCGCGAGGACTCGCCGGAGCTGCGGCACGCCTTCGAGCTGATGGGCAAGGACGAGAACTACGCCGTGTTCTGCGCGCGGACGGCCGAGGAGAAGGCGGCGTGGATGGCGGCGCTGGTGACGCTGCAGTACCGCTCCACGCTCGACCGCATGCTTGACACGGTGCTGCAGCACGAGGAGCAGGCGCACCCCCTCCGGCTGCCCTCGCCGGAGGTTTACCGTTTCGCCGTGCAGGACTCGGAGGAGAACATCGTCTTTGAGGACAAAGTGCAGAGCAAAACGGGCATCCCCATCATCAAGGCGGGCACTGTGGTCAAACTCATAGAGAGGCTCACCTACCACATGTATGCCGGTAAGACATGCCAGCATGCCGTAAAACGTGCACGCCATGGTGATGTGTTTTATACAAAAAAAAAAAAAATAATCAAGCAAAAGCAGAACTCGCCAAGGCCGAATGACAAATGACAAGGTAATACTGTTCCACTCCAGTCCTGCGGGTGGCAGTAGTCCTAAAGAAAAGTAGCTGACATGTGAAGGATTATGTCACACTACAATATTTATTGTTAGCTCATACAGCTGTAATATTGGCTATTAGCTCATTTGCATATTCGTTTTTTCCAAACTAAATTCTTTGTTCCTTCCAGACCCAAACTTTGTGCGCACTTTTTTGACCACGTACCGATCCTTCTGCAAGCCTCAGGAGCTTCTGACGCTGCTGATTGACAGGTACTCTCATCTCTTAAAGGGGAAGTCAACCCCCCCCAAAAATATTGACTATATGTTGTATGCAGCCCCACTAGTCTAAATACGTTATTCTGGTTAATATTGCGTTCGTGGAATATGAGTTAAGCAGCAAAATCCAGCTGTTTTTAATCCATCTCACTTGCTGTCGACTGAAGATGACATCACAGTTGCGCAGGTCTCAGGTAACAACCAATCACAGCGCAGCTTCGGGAAACAGGTGCGCTCTGATTGGCCGTCGCTTGAGCATTGAGCAACTGTGATGTCATCTTCAATCGATAGCAAGTGGCAAAATGGCCGCTCCCTAAGATGGATAAAAACGGCTGGATTTTGCTTCACAACTCATATTTCACAAATGTAATATTAATCAGAATGTCATGTGTAGACCAGTGAGGTCACATATAACATATTATTGTCAAGAAAAGTTTAAGATTAACTTCCACTTTAAAAACATTGCAAAATCTTACCATTGTTGAAGTTGTTGCCTCCATGACATTCAAACCCACTCCCTTTGCCGTGTGTTTTTAGGATCGAGATCCCAGAGCCGGAGCCCACGGAGGAGGACCGGCAGGCCCTGTGGAACGGTGACCAGCCCATGGCGGCCGAGCTCCAGAGGTTCCGAAAGGAATATGTGCAGCCGGTCCAGCTCAGGTGAGATAGCTGGTGAAGGATTTGGGGGAAAACGGTTCGAATAAGACGCTACAGGAGACATTTGCAACAAGGATCTTTTTATAACAGCGGTTTTGGGTTTACAAACTAGGCCAGGAAATTGGGTCATACGTTTGATCAAAAACAACTAGATTGACTGTTTTATTAAATACGCGAAAGCCTTTGGAATTAAAATAATTGCTGTCTAACTGCGTTTCCTTATAAGGAGCGACCGAGTCAAAGGCAACGAGACGCTGACTGAAGTGCACAACAATCGGTCGCGAGGATCTTTAGGGCTAATCGGTCAGCTCTGCTCTGTCTTTGTTCCCGCAGGGTTCTCAACGTTTTCCGCCAGTGGGTGGAGCATCATTTCTACGATTTTGAAAACGACCCCGAGCTGAGGACTCGCTTAGAGGAATACATCACCAGCAAAATCCAACTGCGAGGTCAGGCTTCCTGCTTTAAAGGAAAATATAATAAAACAGTTTCTAAAAAGGATACTTGACTCATTTAGCCGTTTGCAGCTGTAAGAAAATATTTTGTCTAAAATCATTATTTTTCATGCACAATTAATTAATCCCTTTAAGAAAAAATGTCACTTGCTGTCGAAATGAAGATGACATCACACATGCCCAAGAAACGGGTCATTTGCAATCACGGGTCAGTTTGCAAACATCACATGACCAAACTCAGAAAACAGGTGAGCCGTGATTGTTCGTTAGCTGTTCCCTGAGTTTGTGTGATGTGATTTTCATTTGACACAGAGTGGCAAAATGTGTTTTTGATCAAATTAACTCTTTGACTGCCAGACGTTTTCAGAAAAGGGATGCCGTGGGTGCCAGCCGATTTAAGCATTTTTGACTGATCTTTCAAGGTCCATAGAAAATTATGTGTTTGGACTATGGAAACACACATACTACCAAATGAAAGATTGGACTCTCATCTTTCATCAGAACAAAAAGTTTGTTCCTACCTTATTCCGTTTTTCAGTAATCAACAATAGAAAATGGTTAGTTTCACCTCTGTTTTGAAAAAAAAACGTCTTTTAACGTCTTTGGCACTCCTCCATAGGATTTTACTAAACGTTATTTAACGTTTTTGGCAGTCAAAGAGTTAATTAAAAAAAAAAAAGTTGTTTTTTTTTTACCGCTGAAAATAGCTAGATAAGGCAAGTATCCCTTGAATACTAGGGCCCGACTGATTTTTCTTTTTCTTTTTTTTTTTTTTGGCAGAAAAAAATTCTGATAACCGATTATTTAAAAAAAAAATATATATATATATATATATATATATAATGACTAAAATAACCATTTTTTTGGGCCCCAGCACTCACACGTTTGCGTTTCACCACAGGCAAGTCCATGCGCAAGTGGGTGGAGTCCATCAACAAGATCATCCGGCGCAAGCTGCAGACGCAGTCCAACGGCGTCAGCCACAACATCACCTTCGAGAGCCCGCCCCCGCCCATCGAGTGGCACATCTGCCGCGCCGGCCAGGTGGACTCCTTTGAGCTGATGACCTTGCACCCCATCGAGATCGCTCGGCAGCTGACCCTGCTGGAGTCCGAGCTCTACAGGTAAGTGCGCGGCCGTCGAACCGGGGGGGGGGAAAACGGCGGCTGACATGACAGCGATCCCGCCCGCGTCCGCAGAGCCGTGCGGCCGTCGGAGCTGGTGGGAAGCGTGTGGACCAAAGAGGACAAAGAGAAGAACTCGCCCAACTTGCTGCGAATGATCCGACACACCACCAACCTCACGCTGTGGTTCGAGAAGTGAGCGTCAACGCCAACAAAGTTCCTCTTTTGCAGTAGCGCACAAATTGATTTGTGCGAACGTGTGCCAGGTGCATCGTGGAGACGATGAACCTGGAGGAGCGCGTGGCGGTGTGGACGCGCGTCATCGAGATTCTGCAGGTCTTTCAGGAGCTCAACAACTTCAACGGCGTGCTGGAGGTGGTCAGCGCCTTCAGCTCGGTCCCCGTCTACCGCCTGGACCACACCTGCGAGGTGACTACGACTAGGGACAGACCGATTAACAGCCAGGCCGATTATCGGTATCTCAATGAGCAGAAGTGCTGGCGACCGTCGCGAACTGAGGATTTTCATCAAGATTTGTAAGATGTTCTGTGCTCACAGACGGTTTTTATTTGCCCAAAGACATTTCGAACATATTCGGGTCATTTTCCATTTAAATTTCAACTTTATATTAAAAAATGATGCTGACACTGAGAACTCCCTACACTTTTTTATTTAAAAAAAAAAAAATAATAATTAAATTAAGAAATTATTTTTGAAATTTTGGAAAACTTTATTTATTGTAAACAAAGCGACGAAGAGCTTATAAGGTCAAAAGTAGATGAAATATTTATAATATTTGTTATTTGCACTATTTTGCACCATAGAGTAGTGAGATTTGAGATCTAGTTTTAACATGTCTTTGTTTTTCATTTCAAACAAAAACAAACGATGCAGAGAATTCTCGGGGTTTATCAGAACCTTTTAGGAAGTTAACTGAAAATTTAAGTTAACACAGTTTTGATTTAATCTCTTATCAGATGTCAGATTTATTTAAAAAAAAAAAAAAGAAGAAGAAAAAAGGCTGATGCTGATATTTGTCAAAATGCCGGATCTCAGCACCAAAAATCAGCCGTGATTCTGCATTTCACGTTAGTTTAGCGATTAGCATTATTAGATTGATTAGCATGATATTTCCACTAAAGACTCCTAATGGATCAACGGAACTAGCAGCCTAATCATCGTCAACTGTATTTCCCCAAAATGGCCTCATTTGACTGTGCTCGTGTGCAGGCCATACCAGAGAGGAAGAAGAGGATCCTGGAGGAGGCCATGGAACTGAGTCAAGACCATTTCAAGAAGTACTTAGCCAAACTCAAGTCTATCAACCCACCCTGCGTGCCTTTCTTCGGTACGTCCGCCGCAAGCCTTCGCATCCGCAGCGTTTGCCGCTTTTGAGCTAAAAAAACGTGACTCCTCCCTCCTCAGGGATCTACCTGACCAACATCCTCAAGACGGAGGAGGGCAACCCGGACTTCCTGAAACGCCACGGCAAGGAGCTGATCAACTTCAGCAAGCGGAGAAAAGTGGCGGAAATCACCGGCGAGATCCAGCAGTACCAGAATCAGCCCTACTGCCTTAAAGTGGAGCATGACATCAGGGTTGGTTGGATTGATTGATTTACAATAAAAACAAAACATGTTTTGGATTTATTCGGTGTTGACATCCTTGTTTTGAATCCTCAGAGATTCTTTGAGAACTTGAACCCGATGGGAAACAGGAGCGAGAAGGAGTTTTCGGACTACTTGTTCAACATGTCCATGGAGATCGAGCCCAGGAACTGCAGACAAGCGCCGCGATTTGTAAGCCGCCACCTTATTTACATTTCTAACCTTACATTCTGTACGTCTGTTGGCTACAAAAAATACCCTTAATGTCATTCTTTGACCCTGAAATTTGACCCTCAGACTAGAGATAAACCGATGATCTCCCAGGGGCAGTAGCATGTCTTCAGAAGTTAAATAAAAACTCAAGAAAATATCTCTCTGTTGTTTTCTACAGTTAATAACGTTTTCTAAAATCAAATAAAAATATATGAAGTACAGCGTTCCCTCGCTATAACGCGGTTTACTTTTTTTTTTTGTGCAATTTTGCATGCATTTTTCTACAGTAATGTACTTAAGATTTTTGAAGGTTTGAACATTGAGAATTTTTTAACAGGACAAAAATTTGAGAAAATGTAAATGCCTCCAGTAGAAAAGTGTATAAACTGTGGTGAGGGGTTTTAGAGCCTTAAAACATTTATAATGAATGTAAAACATGAAGCTAACTACTTTGCAGGTTTCATTTAGTACGGGTATTTTTTAGAACCTAACCCCACCCTATTACTTTTTTTTTTTTCCCCCTCAACAATGAAAAAAAAATCTATTATCGGTCGTATGATTCTTCAAAATGGTCAAAAACCGATATTCGTCAAAATGGCGAATATCGGCATTGGCACCGATAATCGGTCTATCCCTACGACGCGTACACCTGTTGGTCTCGGAAGAGTCATGCAAGAAATCTGGAAGCACGAAAACCGCTTAAGCTGTGGTCTCCTCCCGATCTCAGCCCAGAAAGACCAACTACACGCTGAAATCGCCGGGGATTCGGCCCGTGCGAACGTCTACCTCTGGCACCCTGAAGGGCCACCCGGTGCCCCTGGAGAGGGAGCCGGCCCACAAGATCACCTTCCGGAGCATCGCCGAGACGGACGCCGAGACGCCGGCGTCCGTCTCGGTGCCCACGTCACCCAACACGCCCACGCCGCCGCAGTCGGCCTCCTCGGACCTCAGCTCGGTCTTCATGGAGCACGATCTCAGCAGCTCCTACGGCGGTGCGTTGGGGGGGCTGTGTGGAATTCGGGGGGTTGTTTCAGAAATAGACAAAAGTCAGTCTGACCTCTCCTTTTTTTTTTTTTTTTTGGATCTTGCAGGTTCTAACTCCATTTTTGCTCCGGTTCTCTTGCCGCCTTCAAGTGAGTTGGGTTTGAAACCTCCATTTAAAACTATGGAAAAGTTGTTGCGGTTTGTGTTTACATCTTGTTGTTCTGCGCACGCTTCCCGTCAGAGTCCCACTCGGTGTCGTGCGGCAGCCTCCACCAGCTAGGGGAGCGCCTCAAACCGCCGCCACTTCCGCCGCGAAGGAAGGACACCATGTCGGAGAGCAAAGTAAGGCCTGAGACTTGTCACGTCGTGTGGCTAGTTTTGTTACTTGGAGCACACCGGCTCCTGACCTGACATTTTTGGAGAGCAAGTTGTCAATTTAGGGGCACACACTTTATTTTTTATTTATTTATTTTTTTTATTTTTTTTATTTTATTTTTTTTTATTTATATATATATATATATATATATATATATTTTTTTTTTAATATATATTTTTTTCTTTTTCAGGAGAGCTCAGTATTGTTCATTCGATTTGACATCATCATTGCTCTCCTTTTTTTTTTTTTTTTTTTTTTTAAACAAATAAATTAAAAAAATTTAATTAATGTTTTTTTTTTTTTTTTTAAATATATATACATATATATATATATATATATATATACATATACACACATATATATATATATATTTTTTTTTTTTCTTTCTGTATGTGGGTGAGTGTGTGTGTGTGTGTGTGTGCGTGCGTGCGTGCGAGCGTGTGTGTATTCATCAGTTCACCTAAAGCCCATTAAAAAAAATCCCATACTAATAATATAATATAATAATAAATTGCCAAATGCAGAAACATCAATGTAAGTTATCACGATGTGGTAGCTCTCGCTAACAGACAGAATTAAGTAACCGGAATTAGGTTAAAAAAATTCTATATACGTAGACCATGTTTCTATAAATTTTGATATTTGGTTTTTATTTGAGGCAGATATTTTTTCCATTAAAATGTGATTTATGAGGAGGTTAGACCATTGGTCGATATTCAGAGTTTGTTTATTTTTCCAGTTAACAAGAATTGTTTTTTTAGCGATAGTAAGGGCTACAAGTGTAGATTGAAATTGTTTATGTGGCACACACTTTAAACTGAACTTGCAAAACAAATGTTCACATTTCCACTCATTTTTCTCCATTAATGATAAATAGGCCGATGTGTGGAGCAGACGTTTTTTTAGCGACAAAAATATTCAAGAATGATGCAACATGCGTGAGTAGATGAAAATTTTACTTGCACTTTCTCATATTTTAGTGGCAAAATGCCAGCATTTCCAGTCGTCTGGAATTCAAGACTGGTTTCATTTGAAAAAGTCGTTAATGACATTTAAGTTTAAAAAAATCTTCATAA
Organism: Vanacampus margaritifer; assembly: GCF_051991255.1. Classification (NCBI taxonomy): domain Eukaryota; kingdom Metazoa; phylum Chordata; class Actinopteri; order Syngnathiformes; family Syngnathidae; genus Vanacampus; species Vanacampus margaritifer. Next base: position 64,284,906 of record NC_135432.1, read on the forward strand.
TAATTTTTTTATTTGAAAGTATTTGTTTTTATTAAACATTAAAAGCCATTTTTAATCCTTTACTATCTTTCTTTTAAAAAAAAAAGTATAATTGATCAATTTAAACAAATGTGTTAACATGTAATTTCTTTCAGCCTGTATTATAATTTTTATCACTTTGTTCAATTTTTAAAAAAAATAAAAAATGTTCCAAATCTTTATTCAAAAACATGTATATAAAAATGTCTATGTAATTTAATTCTTACATGAAAGTAGTTTATAAAAGTAATTCAGTAATAAATGAAAGTTAATTTAAAAATTAATTAATGTAATTTAAAAAAATAATAATTATAAACATGTTACTAACATTTAATAAAACATTAAAATGTTGTACAAACATGTTTAAAATAATGAATGATAAATCATTTTAATTTAAAGGGTTATCAAAAAATTATAATTTACCAATCAGATAAAAATGAAAGAATTGTGTTGTTGGACAAAAGTTTTTTTTTGTGTGTGCATTTTTTAGGTTTAGTCAAAATATTAAAATGTTATTCAGACAACTCTCCAGAATTATAAATCATTGAAAAAAGACAAGTCTTAGTTGAAGGAAAAAAAAAAGAGAAGAAACTAATAAAAAGTTAAAAGTAAAGAAAATACTATGTAAATATTCATTAAGTGAAAAAAATACAACAGCAACTAAAGCAAGTGTTGTTGTTTTTCAGAGCTTTCGGTCGGACAGCCCCCCCGCCATCCCGCCGCGACTGCCCCCGCCCCTCCCCAGGACGCAGCCGCGGACGCCGGGCTACAACGGCCCCCTGGACGGCCCCCTGCCCAGCCCTCCCCCGCCTCCCCCCCGGGACCCCCTCCCCGACACGCCGCCGCCCGTGCCCCAGCGGCCCCCGGAGATCTTCATCAACTACCCGCTCAACCTGCAGCCCTCGCCGGTGAGCCGCTACCCGTGGGACTTTGCCAGCTCGCCCGCGTCGCCCTGCACGCCGCCCGGCACGCCGTCGCCGCGCGTCCCCCGCCGGGGCTGCCCGCTCAGCGCCAGTCAGAACAGCCTGTGTCCGCTGCCGGCCCCCGTGGTCGCCGCCCCGCCCGTGCCCCCCCGCCACAATTCCAGCCCACAGTTGCCCAAGCTGCCGCCAAAGACGTACAAGCGGGAGCTGCTGCACGGCCTCTCGCTGGTGGAAAATAGCGCCTCGGGGGACTCGTAGCCACGCCTTCTTCTTGGCCAATGCCTCTGTGCCAATCAGAAGCCAGCGCTTGTTTTGGCCACGTCCGCCTCACGGTTCCAAGTCTGCATGTTGTCCTCCATGCTTTCTTCCCACAAAACGTGTTTGTTAGCTTCATTGGAGACTCCAAATTGGCCATAGTGGATCTTGACCTGCGATTGGATGGCGACCCATCCCGGGTGCACCCTGCCTCTGACCTGCAGTCAGCCTGGGATAGACTCTTGCTGACCCACCACCGATTTTTTTACAAATTGGATGGATGGATTAGCAAGCTCCTCTTTAGCAGGAAAATGACCTAGCAAGTAACATCTTGCCCCAGTTGAGGGGCTTCACTTTGCTGTTTCGAGGTGCCGGGTCCCAATCCCAGATCTGGGATTTTCTCCGGCTGCTCGGGCTTCCTCCCACATTCCAACGACATCATCGAAGACTTGAAATTGCCCACCGCATGAATGTGAGAGCGAAGGCTCGTCTGACTCGATCTGGGATTGGCCGGCGACCAATCCAGGGTGCACCCCGGCTCTCGCTCACTGTCAGCTGGCATCAACTCCCGCTCATAAAAACAAAGCACTATAGAAAATGGATGGATGTCGAGTTGGTTGTCTATGTGTGCACTCAGTTTGGCCAAAAATAACCCAATTATGGTATGGGTCAAAAAAGGACCTACCGCTGCTCGAGTCAGTTTGTCCCAATTTTAATTTTAATTTTTGTGTACCAAACAATCGAGTTTTGGGGGGGGTGGTTTTGTATTTTTGGTTAAAAAAAATAAATGTTGGGTTGAATGGACCCAAGCATCAGTAAACCCTTTTTGACACATAATTGAGTTATTTTTGACCCAGTGTGGTTTTTGTTTTGTTTTTTGGTGGGGGACAAAACAAGCCATTTTGGGGGGGGGGCTTGTTTTAGGCAAAAAAAAAAAAGAAGCTTGGGTCACCTTGACCCAATTAAGGTACCAATTTTCCACACTTAATGGTTTTTGTTGTTTTTTTTTAAAACTTTTTTCGGGGGACAAAACTATCAATATTTTGTGTTTAAAAACAAAGTTGGATTAAATTGACCCAAATAGCAGTTGGCCCTTTTTTGACACATAGTTGGGCTATTTTTAACCCAATGTTTTTAGACCTGCCTCTCATTCAGTCAGCTGGACTAGTTTCCAAATCGCTACTAACATGCGACAAGCGCTATAGACAACGGACGGACGGACGGACGGACGGACGGATGGTTAGTTGTTTGTCTAAATGTGCCCCGCAATTGGCTTGGCGACCAATCGGGGGTATACGTGTTGCCTCTGGCCCAACGTCAGCCAGGACAGGCTACAGCTTACCCGTGAGCCTTACGAGGACAAGCACTATACAAACGGTATGGCTGGGTGGCTGTAGAAAGCGGGCGGATCCGCTTTGGGCAAGTTCTCACTCTTGTAGCTTCAACTGTTACGCTTCCTTCTCAGCCAACAGCTGCCAAAGTCTTACGTCTTTTATGCAGGGGGATGACGGAAAGGGATTCTTGCTTTGCTTTATCGCCCCCTTTTTTTTTTTTTACGTGACTTGCAAAAGGCGACGGTGATTCCGCCGTCCCCTCAACTCTACACTGTGACTGTTCCCAAGCCACACAAAAAGTTGCCTTCCCCGCCACCCTAGGCCCGGAATTTTTTATTTTATTTTTTTTGCACATCGAGCCCCGGCGAAGTTCGATTCCCGTCAAGCCACGATGTCAAAACGGCGGCGGGGTGGACGTCGGAACGGAGCGCCAAGCTACAAACGTTTTCCTCCGCACCCCCCAGGACTAAAAATCCAGACAACCGCGCCGCTCGGATGTGCCTTTTGGTTTTGTTTTCTACTATATGGTGTCTCTAATATGCTCAAATGGAAACAAAACAAAAAAACAAGTTGCCTATGTAACGTTTAGAACAAAAAGCTATACAACTATGAACTTGTACATGTTTGTGGATGTGTGCGTGCGTATGTGTGTGTGTGTGTATATATATATACATAAACATAAATACATATATGTGTATATATGTATGTATATGTGTGTATATATACAGTATATATGCACACACGTGTATATATATATATATATATATATGTACATATATATGTGTGTATATATATATGTACATATATATGTGTGTATATATATGTGTACATATATATGTACGTGTGTATATATATGTGTGTATATATATATATGTGTGTATATATACATATGTACGTATATATATGTGTGTATATATACATATGTACGTATATATATGTGTGTGTATATATATATATATATATATATATATGTACGTATATATATGTGTGCGTATATATGTGTGTATATATATATGTGTACATATGTGTGTGTATATATATACTGTATATATGTACATATATATGTGTGTGTATATATATATATATGTGTGCATATATATGTGCGTGTATATATATATATATATATATGTGTGCATATATATGTGCGTGTATATATATATATATATATATATATATATATATATGTATATATGTGTGTGTGTATATATATAAAATGAAAATGTATACACTGACTAAATAATTTGTATAAAGTAACATTTCTGGTTGTACTCATCTGCAGCTGTTCAATCCAATAATGCCGAATAATAATAATCAAAAGCGATGCTGCGACAGTCGCATCAAAACCACAAAAATAACAGACAATCTCCATGGGTAGACATTTTATTCTGTTTGAAAGTTGTTGGGTTTTTTGTTTTTTTGTTAAAAAAAAAAAAAAAGGTTAATCTGGCGAGCACTTCATCCTGCTAAGACTCATTCAAAACTTTTTTTTTTTTTTTTTTTTTTTTGGGGTGGGAGAAACACACCTTGTGCACTTTAGGCCGTCCTGTTTGAGGAGCCAGCCCACCACCCCCATCCCCCATCGCACATGGATTCAAAAGACATCGAACCCTCTCCAGCTCCCATGAAGATGATGATGAACATCACAACAAGCTGCTTCTCTTCCTCTTTTAAACGGAGAAGCATGTTTTTTTTTTTTTTCTAGACAGTATTTTTAGGTTCTTTGCTGGGTTCTCCGGATGCTATGTGGCCTTTTAACTGCTTTGTATTATTATTATTATTAACGGTCTTGATGAGTTGAATAAATCAGCCAGTCTTATTTTCTACTCTAAGCCCCCTCCTCACTGCTCTTGTTTGACAAGGCTGGACACGTTTTTCTAAGTAATACATTTAGTGGCCAAGGCCGTTGATTTGCTCAACTGCGGAGAGTGACGTACGTTGAATTTCAGGCACTTTATTAGAGGCGCGGATCTAATATAATGATATATTAGGCCTGTTCGAGACCCTTTTTTTTTTTTAAAGATGCCATATTGAGCATTGTTTTCAAAGTGAAGGCCGATGTTTGCTAATGTCTTATTTTGATTCAACACAATCAGTCTGCCAAGAGGATTTGGAAAAGTTCAAATTAAACAAGGTCTCTAAACTATTAATAACCCCAAAAAATTGAAAATTGATTTGAGTCACACTTCTAGTTTATAACCTTATGTGGTTCAGCATTTGTATTTTTTTTCTTCTTCTTCAAATCTATTCTCTGCTATTCATTGAAAAGTCACCCATTTTATGTTATTGTGCTCAGGCCATAATCATGTCTAATATTAAAGTATTGCTTTAGTGCCATCTTGGTCAAATCTGTAGAAATGAGGTGTGGAACTTCATTTAGTCATGCAGAAAAGTGCTTTGGCTCCATCTTGTGGCATTTATAGGCAATTACAAATTGTCTGATTTTCTTACCTATCTCTTGGAAAGTGCCACTTTCTTCTCGTAAGAATTTCTACCACGGCAAAATATGATTTTATGCTCATTACGTCACAAATAATATGTACATTTGTAATGTGCCGCTAAACACTTAATTGGGTCATTCTAATTGCTATGAACTAAATAACTCCGCAAGTCCGCATAGTGACATTGCAATGTTTGAGAAGACCTGAAGCAGTCAAACCTGGCAAACCACACCCACTTTCTTGAATAAGAATGACAGGCGTCCATAGACAGCGATTCGGCTCCGGCAGGAAACAGGCCGGCCAATCAAATTCGTCTATTTATGTGACGTCGTCTTCGTGCGCATCGCCACTCTTCAAGTTTTTACATTGCCAAATTCACAAGGCTGGGTCCTCCGAAGGCCGAATTTGTCGGCTGCCTGACGTCAGTCCCGGCGCGACACGACAGCACGCACAGACTTATGACTGATTTACACATGAATGGATTGTCGGTCAATATGCTACCCGACAAGCAGTATTGACAATACATTCATATGCAAGTCTGTGCGTGCTGTCGAGTCGCGTCGGGAGTGACGTCATGTAGCCGACAAATTTGGTCTTCGGAGGAAACCAGCATTGTGAATTTGGACACGGGCACGATTTCCTGACAGGCTAGTCAAACGGTGCTGTTGGGTCCCTCACTGTCCTCGCTGTCCTCCCACAACCGTCCACTGGATGGCGCCAAAGAGAACCCCGACGGCGGTAGCTGGGCCAGGCCTTGTCCGGATCTAAAGATCAACAAAACCGTGACATTGCCGACCAGGCAAACATCCTTTCGGTGCGGCTTACCTCAGGTGTTCTCTCAAAGTCAGAAAGTTTGCCCTGGTGGAGGTCTGGACCGGCAGGAAGCCTCTGTGCTCCTTCTCAGGAGACGCCTGCGCCTGCAACTTCAAAGAGTGCTGAAGCTTTTTATTCGGGTGGGTCCTTGTGAAAAAAAGGTGGGCAAAAGACAGCTTAAGAGGGGTTGTGGCTTGTCATTAAAGGGGTGAAAGCTGTCACCCGCTAAGTCGGGCTGTCGCAGATGGGGCCTGAAGACATAAAATAGCTTTTTAGCAACTAGGAGTGTTTTTACCAGCCTGACATCAATGCTAACGTGATGCTAACACAAAAAAAAGGGTGCGAAAGCAGTCACCTGCTTAGCCGGGTTGTCCTAGATGGGCCTAAAGACCGTCTTGACAAAAATTACTTTTTTTTTTCCTTAAATCAGCTTGAAAGGGACTGCAGCTTAGCATCAACAGTAGCCTTATGCTAAGACTAAAAAGTGTTCAAAGTGGACTCTTGCTTAGTTGGGTTGTCCCAGATGGGCCTGAAGACCTTAATGAACAAAGCTGAACCATTACATTTTAACCGGCCGTGATTTTACTGACTTATCCTGAACACTAGTTTTATGCTAATAAAAAAAAAAAGGTCACCTGCTTAGTCGGGTTGTCCCAGATGGGCCTGAAGGCACTCTTGACTCGAAGCGGCGGCGATCCTGTCCTGACGGTGACCAGCCTTTTTCCACAGGAGCCAGCGGGAGTTGACAGGTCCGAGGGGGTCCTCAGAGGAGGGTGTGGGGTGCGTCTGGGAATCTGCCAGCGGAGGCAAACGCTCCTCTCCGAATGTTGTTGGGAGGACGGCTTGAGGAGGACCGGAACCTGACTGTCCTCTTCCTCGTCATCATCTTCCCTGCAGGAGGTCACCGAGGAGTCATCAAAGGGAGACGTGTCGTCCGGATCCGTCCGTGGATCCTCGGGGCCCGGGTGACCCGCCGGTTCTGGAGTGACGGGGCAACAGTGGGCGTGCGCGCAGTGGCAGGTCTGCCGCCTCACCGGGCTGCAGGACCAGCATTCCACGCGCATGGCGTGCTGGTCCACGCCAGACCCGTTTATCAGGCTTGACACCTGCTGGTTCCGTCTGGAGGAGAGATGATATTCACACAAGTGTTTTTAAATTGAGATATTTTCTGATGTTTAGGGGGGGAAACAGGATGTCAGTCAAAAAATTGAAAAATAGAAACAATTTCAAGTTTACTGATTTGAATTTTGATCATTTGATTTAAAATGAAATTTTGAAAAATCTCAAATTTGTTTTACCAATTTATTATATATTATATTTTCATTTAAAAATAAATAAATTTAATTTTCATCTTTCATTAATTTTTTTAATTAAAATTACAGATTTAAAAGTTTTTTGTCAGAAACGTTTTGTATATTCTGGTTATTTCTGATTTTATTTATTTTATGTTATATATATTTTTGTTGATATACACATATATCTTGAGTTTAAAATTAAAATGATTCAAGCTAATTTTTTTATATTTTAATACAAAAAATAAGATTTATTTATTTAAAAATAATGATTAACAAATACAAAAAAATATGTATTAAATTGTCAATTTCAGGGATGTGATTTGACCAAAGTGAAATTATCGGAAAATTTAGCCGGGGGGGGGGGGGGGATGGATTGGGGGGGGGGTAAGCATGACCAAATAATTATATCATGACCAAATGAAAAGTAACTCATATCAGAGCATACCACAAATGTCTTTGTTATAGCAGAAGATGTTATCTGTCGGACTCATGTGCATACACAATGAACTACTACTACTAAAAAAAAATAAAAAAAAATAAATCGATTTTTTTTTTGGGGGGGGGGGATAAAAAAAGCGGAATTCCGCGAATTAGCGGAAAAATCACATCCCTGCAATTTATATGTGGATTTCAATAAATGTTTTAAGCATTAGTATATAATTGAAATTAATTGACAATGTAAATAAATAAAAATAAAAATGTAAAACTTGTTTTTATTTATTATCATGGACAGCAGTATTTTACCATACATTAGAAAGAAGGGTGCATGCAAACTTTTCTTTGTATTCCCTCCACTGCCACTAGAGGGCGCCCGCACTCACCTCGGCACTGCGCGCTCCCGCGTTGTCCTCTGAGGGGCGCTGTTTGCACACGAGTCGCCGGCCTCTGCGTCGCTGCAATTACTAAAAAACAAGTCATGCAAAGATAGACACTTTTAGGTGAACAACTACATATGAAGTCGACTACTTTGTCCACATACGGCGGCAGCGGCGCTTCTCCGCCTTCCCAGCGGACGTCCTCCTCCAGGATGACGTGACATCGCGACAAAACGTCCCTCAGCGCTCGCTCGGTGCTCAGAAGCAGGCTGCAGTCCGGATGCTCTTTGCCCGTCCACTGCAGCAAATTCTCAACAGCCGCAAAGCAATTTCATTATTTTAATAATGTATTGTTCTGTTAGATATTTTTCAGTATAGTTGGAGTGGTGAAACGTTTTGTGTGAGGTATCTGACCTGGATGTGACTGAGGTAAGCGTGGACACGAGTGACGGGCGCCAAAAGAAGCGACAGCACTTGGATTTGCTCATTTTCCTTCCCCGCTTGGCTGCTTCCCTGTTTTCACAGTGCACAAGCTACAGTTATTATTATTATTTCAAATGTTAACACTATTTATTTATTTTTAAATAATAATAAATTAAATTTGTAATGCACTTTTCATCAACATGATCTCAAAATTTCATATACCTTTCTAAATATAAAGGTTTTCAGGCCTGTATTTAAAAGATTTATTGTTCTTTTCAAATACAAATTTTATACGTTTTTTTTTTAATCGCAGTGTACGTGTCCATAGTGTAGACAGGAAGTTCCATGCAAACTTTTCTTTGTATTTATTCCGTCTACTGCCAGCAGGGGGCGTCAACACTTACATTTTAAATTTACCGGTAGATAAAATTATTAATTTCGAAAACTAAATGTTAATTTAAACAATTAGATTTTTTTTTTTTACACCCAATCTAGTTGTAGTTTATGGAATAATTTAGATTCATTTCACAAATGTTGGCCGGACCTGCTTGTCCTCATTCTTGTCCAACTTGTGGACTTCCAGCGGGAGGAAGGAGGCCAGCGCGCCCACGTAGCCCACATACACGTCCGAGAAAGACGTCTGCAAACACAAATTTCGCTTCAGTGACGGTCGACGTTCGAGACCCCTCCCCCCGCCAAGGCACGCGCTCACCTCGTTCTGTCCGACCAGCCGCACTAGGACGTCCCCCACAAGGGACTTCCAGCGCTGGGCGGCCAATCGCTCCTGCAGTGTGTCCCTGAACAGCAGGTGGCGCTGCAGGAGCCGCTCCACCAATGAGGCGAACTTCTCGCTGCGTGAAGTAGAGTGGACATTTTAGAGCGTGGCAGTATTGATTAATTACATATATATATTACATTACATATACAATGGAATTACAATATATGACAATCTTACTGAGGTTGAGTGGTCACATGTTGAGTAGGTGTCGTCTTGTATTTATTGTAGAGTTCCGTCAAAGTGGATACGTACTCCCACTCGGTGTGGAGGAGCTGCAGCGCCACCTGGTGTCGCGCATCTGTGTTGCACAAGGATTCGTGAGTCGCCTACATTTGTTTTGAGAGCCATTCATGCTACTTGTTTTTATTGATTTATTTTACAAACTGTAGCCCACGCTAACATTATGAACATCAGCAAAACTACAATGTTGTGTTAAAAAAAACACAGTAGGCCACATGGATAATAATATAGCTTGTCCAAAGAGAAACATTTTGTGTGTTTGTTGTTGTGACCTGTTCCTTCCGTCAATCCAGCTTTGAGGCCCTGCAGGAAGCAGTGCAGTAAAACTTTTCCTCGGCACGCCTCCGCTGGATCACTGCAGTTCATGGAATGACAGTACATAAAAATAATAATAATGAAATGAAATGTTACAGTACAATGTGTGTGTAACGGTCATGTTGGATACAGTGGAACCACTATGTGTGAATGCACTTAAAACAAAGCCTTTCCCGAATGTGCTCGTCTTCATCAACATCATTGGCACATCGTTGACATTTTTCAAGTATTTTTTTAATTGTTTCAATTTTCTTTAAAAATATATATTTTTAGAATTAAAAGGTACAAATCATGTACAAATTTTAAGTGATCATTTTTATCATTTTTCAATTAAATTGTTTAATTTATAACATTTATTTTGTTAGGGTGACTGTTAATTTCTTTTGATTTTAATTAAATTGCAAATTCTATAAAATGAATATTTTTTCATGAATTTGAATAATGATCAAGTTACCCATTACTTTTTATTCAATTAATACTTTCTTTAAACTTTTGTTTTATGTATTTTTTAAATTAAATTGTTAATTTTTATACAAACTTTTACTTTTAAAATAATCATGCAATCATTACATTTAACTGAAATTATGCATTTCCATTTATGCTATTTATTGAATACTTAATTTTTAGAGCAATTTTCTTTTTTTCATTTAAATCAATTATTTTGCATAACTTTGTTTATTAGTTATTAAACTGTAAACGATTACAATACATTAATCCCTTTAAAAAAAAAATCTAATCTGAACTAAAGCGGGGTTTTTTTTGTTGCTCATTTTTTAAATTAAATCCATATCAAATTGTTCATACTCTTATAAATTGTTCAAATGAATCATTTTCAAACGTGGAAATTGAATCACCCGTTTCTCTTACGTTTCTGCACATGTGGCCGCAGTGCTCTCTGCGTCCTGTTGATGGCGCTGCGTGTCTCCGCGCATCACCAGCACCTGACACTGCATCACGCCCAGCTCCTCCTGCAGGAAGCGACAACGTCGTCAGCTAGCCGTCCGCTTTCACTGCACAAACAAATGAACAAACAAACAAAACAAAACAAAAAAAAACCGCTCCCTAACAATGCATGTGACCTGACCCTGAGGGACTCCACCAGGGCCTCCAAGCGCCGCGCTTTCTCCCGACAACGGCGCCGGTTGTCCTCCAGCTCATCGCGCAGGACCGAGTCTCCGTGTTGGACATGGGCCAGCTCCAACAGGGCGCCCGTCAAACCCGTCTTCAGCTCCGAGACCATGCACTGCAGCTAAAATCGTTTCAGATCATAAATGTTTATATAACCCTTTTTTTCTCCCACAAAAATGTTCTCTTTTTTTCACCATTATTTTTATTTTTAACCACATTTTATTTTTATTTTTTAAGAATTACGATTTACAAGATTTTGAAATTTTATTCTTGTGAGTAGCCAAAAAAGTAGGCCTAATCGGGAAAAAAGTATGCATATAAGGTTTAGGTATTTATCTATTTAGACATGAATCATCATACTCTACACTGTCGTGGAAGCCCCCAGATTTTTTTTAACTCAAATAATTTTTGCGGTAAAAAAAACAGGGATAAAAATGGCTGGTTGATGCCCAGAAAAAAAAGAGGAAAAAAAATCAAATATGTATTTTAAAATATTCAGGAAAAAACACTAAATGTATTTATTAAATATTACAAAATGTCATTTTTTTTCATGAAAGTAATCTCAGTTTTAAAAAAAAATCTAAAGTTCCTGTTTGGATTCAACTGTAATATCTGCAACTTTGAAAGTGTGTGGCTTTAAAATGCCTGGTGAGTGACATGGGAGTCAGCAAATGAGAGTAAAAATATCCTTTAAATTTTTTATTTTATTTTTTGCCAAAATGTCAGATTTTTCTTTTCAATAAAATGTCAGATTTTAAATCACACAGATTTCACTCACAGTGTCTCTACTTACTTTGGAGATTTCCGTGACAAGCTCCGCCTCCTGAGGCTTCATGACCTGATACAAACAACAAACACACGCGCAGGTGTAAAACCACAAATTGTGAAAACTCACGACCACATTTAAAAAGCAATCACATCTCGGCCTGCATGAAGCAGCATGTGTTTGGCAAAAAAAATGCATGTAAAGCGGCTGTATCTTGAATTAAACATCATTTTGTGTTAGTTGACCTGTTTTTGCCAAGGTGGGGGGCCCCCCACCGGTGGCCCCTCTGCTCAAGGAAGTGGCAAGCCCCGCCAAAGTGCATGCCCTGCAGGAGGTCAGCCCGCCGCAGTCTGCTGAAAAAAACGCGCGCGATGCAAATAAACAACAAAGCCACTGAAAAAAATAATAAAGAAAAATAAAAGACAAGGAGCTTTTAGGATATTTTATACACTCATTTTATATGAGAAAAAAAAGCAAGTCGAAATAGTTTTTTAAAAACGAAAGCATACCTTAGTTGAATCCTTTTAAAAGATGCTCCTTGATACAGTATTCCCTTGTTATTTCTCGTCAGCAACTCCAAAAATACTTATTATATCTCCCCTTTTTCCACTACGGCATGAATACACCTTACATTATGTTTCCTCCTGTGCATGTAAAAATCTTCCTTTATATTTGAAGTTTAACACGTCTAAAAAGATTTAATTATATTGCCCTTTCGTGCTGCACCTCAACAAAACAAAAAATCTCCTTCATAATGAGTTTTTCTTCAGGCAACTGCAGATATGCTCCTTTGTATTCCTTTTTTGTGCTTCTTAAAATAAAAAAAAAAACAGCCCCAGTGTTTGCTGAGCACTGTTTTTTATGCTCAGTGTGTGGGCAGCAGATGTCCTGTGTGACGTCACCATCACGATGAACGTATAAAAAACATGTAACTTACATATCTTATTATATGGGTAGCGGTATAAAAATAGATTATTATGATCATTACTGTATTTAATCCTATGTTGTTTGTATTTGTTTGTTCAATAAAATTTAAAAATAATTTCATTGTCTAGTCCCCGCCCGTCTTTTAGACTATGTGCATGTGTCCCGCCCGCCTAATTGAACGGGCTCACAAATCAAGCAAACCTATGTTTGACGTCTAAGTTTGTGCTTCCTGGAGAAGGCGTAGCTAATGGGTTATCCTCGTTCTGATTGGCTACTGCGTTCATGCGCTTTTCAAATCGCTGGAACAGCTGACAGCGACGTTGCTGTCAAACATTTCGAGTACGTGCGTGGTGAGGAAATTGAAATTACAATACAATTACCACATATTCTCTTAATATGATGATTCTATATTTGACACAATATAACCTTTAAGTATTGTGTTATTTGCGTGTGATTCGATGGTGTCGTTTCTGCACGCTTTTTTTTTTCCCAGCGTCGCCAAGACGCGGCTAACGTTAGCTTCTCGTCAGATGACGTGTTTTGGTAGAATCTAAGCTTTATATGTTCGTTTGTGTCGCTGAATGAAATAGACAGGAACAAATTATGATGATTGTTTTTTTTAAAAGTTGTTTTTGCTGTACAGTAATAACTACATGATTAGCCATTAAATGCATCAAATAAAATGCTGGAGGTGCTTAACTGGGGTTACAAAGATGCGTAACATGCCAGCGCTCCAAATTCTTTGGGAGTTTGGATAAAAACTCGTCTTTTCTCTCGTTACTTTAGCTGTGAATAACGAGACCGTCCTTTCTGTCCGAAGACATGAGGAGTGGGCAGTTTCAGTTTGACTCTTCTTCTGAAGAAGAGGATGTTGGCAAGGAAGAGGACACTCCTTTGGACATTTCCTGGTTTGCCTTTCATTTTTACCTTCTTCGCCTCCTTCTGCTTCCGCTCCTCCCAGTCTTTGTTTTCCAAATAACGTTTATTTTATTTCAATATTTTTCTCGTTTTTTTGATCTTATTATGCTTATTTTCCTTTTATTTGTACATTTTATTCTCATGTTTCTAATCATTTGTAAAGATTTTTCGACTTTCTATCGTTATCCTCCCTTTACAATTCTTGCTTTAGTCTTATTTTTCTAATTGTCTTTATATTAAAAAAAAATTGTATTACTTTTGTAATTATTTTTTTCTTTATCATGTTATTGTCCCTTCATATTTTTCTTATTCTGTGTTTTATTCTTAACTTTGTTATTGACCTTATTTTTTCAATTTTTTCTTATTTTTCTTTTATTCTAATTCGTATTCTCATTTTAGTAAGTCTTTTCTGATTGTTCAATTTTTCATAATGTTTTTCATCCATTTTGTTTTACTTTTATTTTTCTCATCAGATTTTTTATTTAATAATATTCTCCCCCTTTTTATTCTTCTTGGTGTTATTTTGTCCAGTATTTTTATTTTTCTCCGTTTAGAGTCATTAAAACGTATTCCCATTTTCCTATCATTTGCCTTATTCTTGAAGTCTTCTCTTTGTTCTACTTCCTACATTATGTCTGACTGAAGATTCTTGTTTTGTGTTCCAGGGTTCCTTTGTCAGAAGTGGGCTCCTCTCAGTTTGTGGGCATTTGTTCCCTTCCAGGTAGAAAGTGTCAACATGTTCATACATGGCCAACGTTGTGCACATTGTGCGACAAAATGACTCTGTGTGTGTGTGTGTGTGTGTGCGCGCAGGTTGCAGGTACAAAGATATCCGCAGGAGTGTGCACAAAGACGTCGGTGAGCTCCACTGAAGGATATTATAATTAAAAGATTCTAAAACTAAAATTGAAAGAAACATTTCCATTGACATGGGGTGTTTTATATGCCTCAGAGGAGTTGCGCAACCAGGGCGTGCAGGACGTGTTTGTGCTGTGCACCCGAGGCGAGCTGTCCAAGTACCGCGTGCCTTCGCTTCTGGAGGTCTACCAGCAGAAGGGCGTGAGCGTGCACCACATGCCCTTCCCCGACGGGGAGGCGCCCCACCTGGAGCAGTGCGGACACATCCTGGATGAGCTGCAGCGCAGCCTGGACGCCAACCGCAGAACCGTCGTCCAGTGAGAGACAACATTAATTATTATACTTTTCCCAAATTTTATTTTATAGCCTGTTAGACATTATTAACATTTTTAATTCTTTATTTCATATATTAACCATGTTGAAATGTTTTATAGATGTGTAGAGCAGGTGAAATAGTGTTGAACTCAGTATAATTTGACATTAACCTTGTTTTCGTCTAAAAAATTCCTTCTCAGTGTTTTGCGCACACATTCTGTTCGTGAGAACAGATTTTGCCACACACACACATACCCTGAGAGCACCATCACTCACGGCCACTCAATTTGTTGTTTGTGAGATATTGTTTTGGGACGAAAAGTACCCTGAGAGTATATTTTGTCTAAAAGATGAACACAGCTGCGGACTGTGTACGAAAATAATATTATGTAACCTATCGTGTGAGAACCAATCTGTTTTACTTATTGATGATGGGAGGAGAATAGGTGTTCTCTTACTGATTTGGATTCTTTAAAAGCTGTATTCCGCAAAAGAGGGGGCGCGCACTCTTGGATTGACACACTCTTTACGTGATATTCAAGATGGTGACCGGAGATCTCTGTAATAAATCATCCTTCGAAGGAGCTTTTGTCACAAAGAAGTCTCATCTCCAATTTTTGGAACACGCAAATGATGACAAATTATATCATCATCTAACAAGCCTTATTTAATTTTCTCCCCCTCAAAATGCCAGACTTAATACCCCATTTTAAAATGTTTGCCAAAAATAAACCTCCAAGTTATAATTTTTTTTCTCCATTGCAGCTGCTATGGAGGTCTGGGACGCTCTGCATTAAGTATGAATCTATTAAATTTTTTGGACACCTTTCCTCAATTTCCATCAAACATGACAAATTTATTTTCCAGTCGCATCCTGTCTGCTCATCCAGCTCTCCGTAACCATGACGGCCAACAAAGCCATCGAAATCTTGCGGGCGCACAGAGGACCCGGAGCCATACAGACCGTTAAAGTAAGGCCATTGTCAGGACTTGTGGAATTTGATGGACTTAATAAAAAAAAGAAAAATAATTTCTTGTAGATACCTAATTTTCCAGGACTTTTTGAAGGCCTTAATGTAGACTAAAATTTGAGGACTTTTTGAAGGAAAGAGAAACATTCTCAAATGTCACAACTTTAAGCCATTTAGTTAGGCATGGTATTTATGTAGATACCTCTTTTTCCAAGAATTTGAATGTCTCAATGTAGAAACTAAACTGCCTTCAAAAGGTCTTGTTACGGCTTTGTGAAAGCATTTGATGTTGATCTGTTTTAGGAATTTCTGAAGGCATTTTATGAAGCTTTGCTAATTCAGGACTTTTTGAAGGCACTTTCTGTAGCGCCACCATTCCAGGACCGTGACAGCATTTTTATTACATAGCTCGCCGGTTTCAGGACTTTTGATACTTAAATTTTCCTCTTGTTATTAACAGTTGTCACGTTTTTCCTTCCCTTCCTCGACAGCAATACAACTTCCTGCACGAATTCCGGGAAAGCTACGCCGCCTACCAAGAGAGCCGAGACATTCACACGGAGCGCTCAGTTTCTCGATGAGCCAATTCCTTCCATTTTATGTTATCGAGTGCACTTTATAAAAAGAAATCTTTTTTTTTTTTTTTTTACTCTAATTTGGTGAATTCTAATGACTTAAAAAGGGAATAATTCCCGTTTGTGTGCTTATTTCGTAAGCTTAACAGCTACTCATTGATATTACTTATGCTTGCTTCTTCTGCCTTTGCTGTTTTTCTTGGACGTGCGGTACGATTAAAAAAAACTAAAACAGAGTAGGATGGTTTTATTTTCGTCATATAAACTCAAGTGGTCAAATCTTAAAAGTGACATTTTGGTGATGCGACATGATAGTTTTCACCCTGTTTCTGGACAACATGAACTAACACGTGATAAAAACTTTTGCCTGATGCTGTTGCTAGTGTCTAAAGCATCAAGACTGGCTCGTAGCGAGGAGTGCTGGAGTCGTCCAAACAGAAAACACAAAAATAAAGAAACATCGGGGAGGTGGGGGGGAAATAAAGTACGGTAAACAGCAAACAGCAGTGCTCATTGGGGACGTTTCAAACTAGCGCCAACTGTTGCCGAGTCTACCTTTTGAAATTGGTCTAACGCACACTTTGAACACTACAAAAGGGAGGTGTCCTGTTTCCATGGCGATAACGGTCCAAATTCATCATCCAGCTGTCGAAAACGCACGTCGGGAAAATGTCTAACTAGTCCGTAAACACTCTTGGCTTGTCGACTAGCTACCCCCGGGCTGCCATGAAACCTAAAAAGGAAGTACGGGCTGAGAAAGTGGGAAGGGGGGAAAAAAAAATTGTCCTTTGAGTTTGTCCGTAAAATGTTGCAGCGTAGGCCCCCAAGAGATTCAAGATGGCGTCTGGTGTTGCTGATTGTGGCAATCTCTGGCCGCTCCCTTGAGTGTGTGTGTGCGCGTTGTATGTTGGCGTGTGTGTGTGTGTGTGTGTGTGTGTGTGTGTGTGTGTGTATTCACACAGCTCCGAGATCCAAATGTCCTGACCCGTTTTGCCATCGTCATCCTTGCTTCTCACCTTACGAGCTCACCAAAACGTAGATCATGCTGGATAACAAATAAGAACAACATTTTGTCATCAGGCTTAAAATTCATTTGCAAGACACTTTGAAAGTATTTCATTAAAAAAAAAAAAAAAAGTGAGGTTAAGACTTTTTGAAGGAATTTTTAGGAATAGTAAGTTAATATTCTGCACTTTTTGAAGCCCCTTTACACAGAACAGCTCATTTTTAAGGAATTTAAGGAAAACTGAAGGTATCAAGGTAGTCTACTTTTATTTTTACCTCATCATACCTTAAATTTTAAGGACTTTTAGAGGGAATTTCATGAATATCTAAATTCTCTAGCCTTTAGAAAGACATTTTACGTCGAATAGCTTATTTGTAGGACTTTTTGAAGATCACTAGCCTTGCCTAACGAACATTTTAGGTAGAATATCTTAATTTAAGATTTTTGAAGGATTTTTTTTTTAGAAATAACACTTCAATATTCAGGACTTTTTGAAGCCCTTTTACAGAGAATAGCTCATTTTTTTATAGTTTACCTCCACTTTTTGAAGGCATATTGTATATAACACCTGAGTTTAATGCTTTACAAAGGCATTTGATGACTTTAACTTTAAGGACTTACAGAAGGAATTTCTTGAAGAATATCTTAATTCTCAAGCCTTTCAAAAGACATTCTATGTAGAATAGCTCATTTCTAGAACTTTTTGAAAGCAACTAGCATCGCCTACCTCTATTTGCAAGATGTTTTGAAGGCATTTTATGTGGAATCACTGGATTTAAGACTTTGAAGGAATTGTGTTAACATCGCCTTTCAAGAAGACTTTTTGAAGGCATTTTATGAAGTATTTGATATCATGATTCCGTGCAAGCTCTATACAGAACAGAAATAATTTTGATGGCTTTCATGCAGAATACCTCAATTTCCAGGATGTTTTTGAAGGCTTTAATCATAGAAACTCAGCTTTTCTGAAAGCTTTTTATGAACATCTTAATTGTAAGGACTTGTAAAAGGCGTAACATCAATTTCCGCTGCGTTTTCAACCATTTGTGACGTACCCATAGAGATAGTAGAAGAAGGAGAGGAGGTAGAAGGCCAGCTTGCACCAGCCTTCCTTCTGACAGAACGCCAGGATGTCTGCATTCATGATGGTCGTCGGGTCGTACAGTCCCGGACAGCTCATCACGGGTCTGCTCATGTACCTGCAAAAGGACACGCAGGGATCGAGACACACGAGCACACAAACGTGCACGTGAAATTCAAATGTCAAGATGGCGCATCGGTGCCCGCACGCACCCAACACGTGCACGCACCTCCAGACGTGGTAGGCCAGCAGAGGCAGGTTGAGGACCAGCGTCAGCCACTCGGCGGCGCAGAAGAACATGACGCAGAAGAAGAAGTGGATGAGATACTCCGGGAGCACCAGCTGGAAACGCAGGGAGGAAAAAAGAAAAAAAAGAAAAAAGAAGAAGTCATACACTGATCCACCATTACAGCACATCATCAAACATGTAAAAAACGAGATTTTATGTATCATGCTGGAGGTTATGGTGCATGAATGAATATTCATCTAATCCAGTGAGTCCCGCCCACATTGAGAAATGATCCTTTCAATTCCTTTAGGTGGTCCAAAAGGAACTAATTATCTATTATAAATAATGTAATAATTAGGGGTGTCAGGTGATTTTTTTTTTTTTATCGTAATTAATCGAATAACTTAAAAAGTTAACTCACGATTAATTGCAAACTTTCTGTTCTAAATGTACAACAAAAATGTTCATAATCTAGTTAATATAAAAGTTGATACAAATCTTAAACTAATAGAAATATGGCTGCATATTTTAGTCATTGATAGAGTAATTTCATAATAACTCATAAAATTGAGTAAAAATTAAAAAGATGTGCTGTACTGGGAAAAAAAACGAGTGTGATATTGATTTGTGTTAGTGTTGTGTTGGTGACAGACAGCTCAGTGCATTTTTCTTTTCATATTTCTCTAACATGAAGTAACTTGGACAATTACATGCTCTTCCACTAGATGGCAGACAACACCATTTGGCTGTATAGCCACTATTTCAGTTTGGAATAACTTTGTATTCAACTAAACACCGGCAACCACATTTGTGACTAAATTGAGACATTTTTTTTTAATGTATATTCATTTCTCAATAACTATTGATTTTTATTTAGAAAAATAATAAAAAGGAGGTAAAGAAATAAGATTTATATTTAACAATTTTTATTATAAAAAAAAAAAAAAGGATTTTGCATTTTATTAGCCAACCATCCGCTGAAGTGCAAGTTAAAGAGTCAAACAGGATAGCTGCTAATTATTCTTAGCGGAGGTAATTTAAATGACACACACACACAAACACACACAGTATTTCAGTGGTCCATGGCACTTCCTGACGAACAGACGAGGGTGACACACTGGACGGGAACCATGCTATGAGCTAGCGGGCGTGCTAGTGAGAGGTCACAAGGTTGGGTGGTTGTCAGTAAGTAGGGGCAGATGGAGGCACCACATGAAAGCCATGCATCGGGGGTTGGGGATTGAAGAAAGAGGAGTGTGTGTGGGGGGAGGGGGGGTGCTTAGGATTGGATAGTCGACTTCCATGTGTTGAAAATGAAAACCCTGCACTGTGCTGCTAAATGCAATCCAAGAACCACTTCCAAAATAATTAATAAAAAAAAAAAAGGAGAAGAAGAAAATTTTGCTCCTAAAAGCTCCTCCCACAAGTGAAATGTCTGGCCTATCTATAACAACATAAAAAACTGCTGAGCTAGACAGCGCGAGTATTCTGCCATCTGCCGCACACCTCAGGAAACGCAGAGCTGCAGCCAAAAACTGGGGCCACGGGTTTCGGACCACATTACAGACATCGTGATTTAAAAAAATGAACAAACAAACAAAATAAAGCTAAGATGTGAATAATGTTTATGTAGTTTAGGATGCACCAGAATCAATGGCCAAATGCGCGAAAACTATCAACACGCTTACTACGCTAATATATTTTAATGTCATCATACTTATAGTGCTAAAAAAGTTTTTGGGGTGTTACTTGGTGTAAAATCAGACTGATCACCGGACCTTCACCTTCCTGTCACTGTACTGGTATGCAAACAAAAGGGAAGGTCATAGTAAAAATTGTAACAATAATCATAATATCATGCATGTTTTGAGCCTTTGCAAGTCTTTTCAGTTAACAGTTTTTTGGTTTGCATCACTTACATTCAATCAAATGTTACTTCTTATGTGTGGTGGTGAGGATTTAGGGTAACCTTGAAAAATAGACAAATTAAAAGTAAAAAAAATAAGTAAAATAAAAAATAAATAAATAAATAAACATCTCTCGAAAACAAGTGCAATAGCAATACATTTTTATTTCTAGACAAAAGCCTGCAAGACAAAAAGGTGGATTTAAAGTGGTATTGTCGACACCCAAACCAAACCTTAACGTTGACTTTAGCTAACTGAAAAGACATTTGCAAACACTATTGGTTCGTGCACAATGAGCGGGCATTTTACATTTTCAAGACTGGTACAAACCTTCAGGGCAAGTTTGACACGTTTAATCTTTTTGACCTTTTTGACTGTCTTTTTTTTGGGGGGGCAATGTGTAAAAAACAAAGCGGTTTAGGAAGGAGAGGGAAGGGGGACAAAAAAAATAGCATTAGAGGTTGGACAGCGGGAAGAAGGCATGGTTAGGCCAGGTTATTCATTTAGCATGACAGTGCAGAGAAATGATTGAAAAAGTTTTTGTTCCACAAGTAAGTAAATTCCAATCCAAGCGTTCCAGCATGCGCCCATAACATCAAAAATCAAAGGATGGTGGGACGAAGGTGGGGAGGCCACTTACTGGATTTAAAGTGTTACATTGATCTATGGGATTCTTGTAGTCCGTCTTCAGCTCGTCGAAGGCGATTATCTGTTGGGGGGGGGGGGGAGAAGATGGCTACATTAGAATTTGAAAATTAGCCCTCTACAGGTATAGTATTTATAATTTATAGTGTGTCTAAGTCACTGTCTGCGTTTAAAAAAAAAAATTCCATTGCAAGAATTGCTTTTTGTGGCCGAGTGTATCGTGACTTCTCGCGAGACTCCCGTCCGGCTAACGCTAAGCCTGCTAGCTTGTTAGCTCGCGAGGTGACGCTAA
This sequence comes from Vanacampus margaritifer, assembly GCF_051991255.1. Classification (NCBI taxonomy): domain Eukaryota; kingdom Metazoa; phylum Chordata; class Actinopteri; order Syngnathiformes; family Syngnathidae; genus Vanacampus; species Vanacampus margaritifer. The sequence goes on from NC_135432.1 coordinate 64,306,171, forward strand.
ATAACTAGTTTCCCATTCAACAGCAATAACTTTGATTTTGTCAGCGCTCGAAACAAATAAACTTGACTTATTGTAAAGTTAAACAACGTAAAAGTGAATGTTATCGCATCATGAATGAAGCGTTTAGTGACGTCGGTTTCAGTCGTGTCAACATGATAACGACGGCATTCTCGAAGAGTTTACGTCAAAGTAGACGTAAACATCAATTCCACACACGTTGAAGATTATTTACGTCAGAAGCGTAACATTTACAAGGGGGCCGTCCAACATGGCCTGCCTTTTATATTTTTGCCTGGGCCGAACCTTAACTCAACTAAACGCCACTAACTAGTGTCCACCGTACTTACGTGCCAGATGGCGAAGAAGATGAGCGCTGCCGTGAGCAGTAACGCGAGCATGTAACAAAAGGCCGCGAACGTGAACGCCATTGTGCCCCTCCGCTCCGGTCCGGCTCGTCGGTTCCTTGTCAGCAGATGATGCAGGCAACAAGAAGCCCTCGCCACGGATTCGCGCTACCACCCTGCCCAAGCCACAGCTTCTCCTGAATGTGTTTCTTCTTCTCCAAGTGGGTGATGCAGCCATGTCACGTTCCTTCCTGTACAGTTACCGCCATCGTGTGGAGGTTTTTAATCAATGCAAGCAGTGGTTCTCAACTGACGTCATCCTGTTTTGTCTAAAAAAGACACTACGTTACAATTTTTAAACGATTTTGACAACAACAAAATATATATAGATATATATTTTTTTATTGACTATGTCAAAAGCTGAGCTGAACTGTATTTTTTTCCCCCTGATGCTGCTTACTCAATATTTTTCAATGTGGGAACCACAGGTTTATAATATCGTTTGTAATATTTGTCTAATTTAATCTATTCTTTTATTATTAACTGACATGTTTGTCCTAATTTTTTGTAATTGTCTTCTATTATTGCATTACAGTCTAGATTATTTTCTAATATTTGTATTGTATTTATTTTATTTCCCATTTTATATTTGTTGTATTTTTTTAAAAATGGTATCTGTGCAAATATTAATGTATGCATATTTGCGCTCATATTTTTGGGCATTTTTAAATATTATTATTAATAATATTATACTTATTATATTCAGTATTGTTCCATATTTTGTAATTTCTAATGTTTTAGTTTGTTAAAAAATATTCCCATTTTGTTTTTGCAGTTTTTTTCTTAATGTTTTTTTTAACATGTTTACATACATAAATATCATCATGATCTTAAAATATCCATATAATATATGTACAGCATTCAGTACACAGAATTGACTCGTGGGAAAACAAGCTAAACATTATCCACGCTTTTTATTTGGACAACAGGAGACTATCGACACATTTTCATAATAAAGTACAGTATGGAAAATACAGTACAAATACAGTACAGTATCTCAAGTTTCACCGTCTGACTTTTTTTTTTTTCATTCTTTCATTCAGAAAGGTGAAAAAACAGCAGGACATAATTACTACTACGGCACTACATTATCATAATAATAGGGAGGGAAGCAAGCAGTTCGATCACCTTATAACCCAACTCCTACTCAGGCTTTTCGTCAAAAGGAGTGTAAGCAAATATATCAAATAGAATGCAGCTGCAACAAATTGATCACGCAAAAAATATCAGAATAATTCAAAGGAGGTAAAAAAAAAATAATAATAACCTGTCGGACTTTATAACTGCCCATCAAAACTTTTGGATTTCTCATATATTTACTTTTGGCCTTTTAATAATGATTAACTGGGATGGTCATGTTTGGAAATATGTGCACTGCATGTGTCTTAATCTCAGATCCGCTACATTGACTGGCGGCTTGGTGATGAAGTGCCGCCTCCGCGAGTGAAAATACAATCATTTCTATATGGCATCTTACACATTCAACGCAACCCTCACAGTGCAGCGTCTAGTAATTATTGTAACGAAAGTCGTACTCGCGGTTAGAGCTGGGCGATTAATTATTTTAATCATGAAATCTTTTTTGTTTGGTCACATAATTTTTTTGTTTCAGTCATTGGTGGTTTAAAGACCGAACAACAACCTAAAACGACTTAAAAAATAATAAAAAGATAACTGGCCAAGATTAAAGCCACTGGCACATTCAATACACGAAAAAAAGAACGCAGGCAAAATAATCAATTTATTTTACAAAATAAAGAATTCGTATAAAATCGATTATTGGCATAATGGTGTCCCGAATCATTTGAGGCTCTCAACTCGTTTTTTGCTATCTATAGAAGCCCAAGATGGCGTTAAGGGGAAGTGGAGCTACATCCACGCAATTGAACCTGAAACAGGAGTTCACAACATTCAGAGACTCACCATCCCGTTCGAAAATCAAATAGAAAATAACCTATTGATACTTTTCCTTCTGAAACATTCCAGATTGGTGTCTTTCGAAGCATTCACTTTACGCATGACATTCATCAACACGGCTAGCAATCGGTCCGTAAATACAAGATTTTAATAATAATAATAATAATATCGCACATTTAAGGAAAGACGCAGCCTTCAGGATTTTCACAAAGTGTGTGTAAATTGTCCAGTTTGGAATGTTTTGAGACGAGGGCACCAAGGAGGACGTCATAAAGGATCAATAAAGTGTCCAATTTACCCTGCAGTTCCCCTTAAAAAAAATTAAGTAGCTATAATGAGAAACTGAGCATTGTAGCTAATTTACAAATTTAGGTTACCAACATATGAATAGAACCCCATTCATTGTAAACCAAGGGCCTTTCATATACTACGTTAAACAAAAAAAAAAAGAAAAAAGAGCTACTAAATTTGTTGTTTGAAATTATCGCACACCCCGCTTGAACCTGACCATACTCAATTCCTAAGTGCCTTATTGTGCTTAATGATGATTTAAATCCCCTCAAATTAATCTTCATCACAAGCTAAATTTCACATGTCGAGAGGCAGGATGTTTGATTTTCTCAAAATGGCAGAGGTGGCAAATCCAAGTGCAGAAAGTAAAAACCCTCCCACAGTTTGGCTTTAGCCCCGTGTGCTAGCTAGCGAGCTCTCTAGCTAGCGAGCTCTCTAGCTAGCGAGCTCTCTAGCTAGCGAGCTCCCTAGCTAGCGAGCTCCCTAGCTAGCGAGCTCCCTAGCTAGCGAGCTCCCTAGCTAGCGAGCTCTCGAGCTAGCTAGCTCCCTGGGTATTCATTTACTTGCTAAGGAGCTGGCTCGCTAGCTAGCTAGCTAGCTAGCACAAACTGTGTACCTGCTAAAGCCAAACTGTGGGAACTTTTTACTTTCTGGTCGTGGATTTGCCACTTCTGCAAAATACCAACAACAAAAAAAAGGGAAGAACAGTATTTCGAAACCTAATGAGAGTAATACTTTTGGAACCTGTGGAACACTAGGGAAGCGCGGATGAGTTTGGTCCACTATGGGAGTTTTCATTCAACACGGACACAAACCTGGCACACAGAGACGACAAAAGGGGGGAGGCTGGGATCGGACCCGGTGGTTAGTGGTATACACGCATCATAGCGTATACTGTAAAATAACCGTCCCACCCTCAACCCACAAACATTTCAACCAGTGAGAAGTCTAGAACAAGACAGGAAGTAGTAAACACTATTGAAAGCAGGTGGAGGTTCGGAAAGAGAACGGCTCGGTGGACCTTTCGAGGTTCCTTAGCGGAAGAAGCGCAGTTTCTCCCGGAGCCATTCCTCCGTCAAGTCCTCTGTGTTCCGGATCTCAAACACCTGCAGCGGCAAAGATTGAAATTCAGGTTCGAAATGTATGTTGTTGTTTTTTTTGTTTGTATTTTTTTAAAATACAGCCATGTTCACAAACCTTGGTCATTTGAGTAGTATGCACCAACTTGTTTTTACTGCCCGCGTACATCATCTGCTGCTCCGGCCTGCAACCTGACCCCGAGCGCAGACAAGGAACATTCGGGTGAGTACCGAAATTGCCCATCTCGACACGTCAGCCACTTTTTTGCGTACGCACCCACGGGGCTCGAGAAGATGAAGCAAAGAGGGTAGGACACGCGTCCGTCATCGTGCTGGTATTTGTAACTGTACACCACAAATCGGGGCTGCCTCTCCGGGAGCTCTTCTTTCAGGTCGTCGGGAGAAATGTCCTGGAACAAAAAATAAATAAATAAATAAAAACGACGGAACGTTCACACTTGACATACAGTTCAGTGTCAAGAATTCAGCCTACCTCGTGTTCGTCATCCAAGATCACAAGCTGTTTGTCTTTGTCGATCTTCACTAGGGGGGTCAAAAGAAAATCAAACATGGTAAGTGAATAAACAAAACAAGAACACTGTAAAAAAAAAAAAAAACTCAGAAATTCTAAGTAAATTTTACAAGGAAAGTTTTGAGTACATTTTACCTTTTTTTTATTTTTTTTAAGCTACTCAAGGTTTGAGCAACTAACCCACAACCTTCTGGTTGGGACACAGCCACTCTACCACCTGAGCCATGCCGCTCCTACTGTGTGTTAGTATCATTTAAATAAAATCTATTTTGGGACATTTAAGATCGATTCTGAATCGTACTAAATGAGAATCGATTTTTTTGGGCACACCCCTAAAATCTTGTCATCTTTTGAACAATGAATTGATGACGTGATAAAGAAGCGACAACAGGTGCCTTGTTTGGAAAATCAGTATGGACTCCAAATGACCAAAAACTTCATTTTCTCCTAGACAAAGCTTTTCCAAATTGATGTAAATCCCGTTTGATTGCATATTTAAAGCATCCCCCTTCATTTCGCCCAACCCAGCGTGTGTGCGGTGTAAATAAGAGCGCCACCAGCACAACAACGTTGGCTTACGGCTTAAAAGGCTGCGAGTGACCCACTTCTGGGAAACTGTCAAGAATGTAGACTGACGAAACTGAATGTTCCATGAAAAGCCCCCATTAATGCTGAATCTTAGGACAACAGGAAATAAAAAAAAATATGAAAGGAAGGAACTGTGAAGCGCTACTCACTGACGATGGCCGCGTTGTTGGTCTCCTTGCGGAGACGGAACTTCTTCAACTTCTGGATCAGTTCTTCATCCACTTCGCACACCGTCAGTGTCTCGCTCTAATAAGAAAAAGAAAGAAATTGCCGACAAATAACCACAAAGCCAAAGAGAAATCAAGTGCTCGTAATTGAAATCTCATGGGGTTACGCTGCCGTATATCAACATCTGGCCTGATGTGGTGCATGAGAGGGCAGGTCTTCTTTTAGAATAGATGATTCCATTTTTTATTTTTTTTTGTTACATCTCCTAGGTACTGCCTTGGCACAAGTAAATGTCTAAACACCCCCCCCCCTCCCCCCCCCCCCTTACATTCCTCGATTTGGTCACTGGATTATACAGTACTGTAATTAAAAACACATCTCTGAATTCACTTTACATGGCCTTCAAGGAAATGTGCAGAGGCCTTAGGCACTTAATCAGCTAAGACGTTTACACCACTGACTGAAGCCTTCCCAATCTCACCCGCAGACCACAAATAACAAAAAGTACCCTGCTGGCTCAACGGGATTTTAATGCTCGCCCACCTCGGTGTCACCTCCTCATCACATTACATAACTTCGCAGCACGCAGATATAAGCGCTCCTTCAAAGTCTTCATTCCATAATTACACCTTCCTCAACAGATGGCCCGGGTGGGAGGCGGGATTTCTCTGAGCTTTGAGAGAAGATCCTCAGAGATTTGGCAGACTTTCAGCGCAAGTGACACAATAGGAAGTGCAAACAAAGAATGAGGAACCACAAAAGGCATCAGTCCTACTTTTTGCTATGGTTCTTTATTTCTCAACAGGAAGACAGCTGGTAGGCTAACTGACACAGCTAAATAATGCCTCGATCAATAAACTCTCTCTTATTGAGGAAACACACAGTCAAAAGCAATTAAGGGTGGAAAAATATCTCGAAGAGGAGGAGGAGGAGAGCTAGTGGAGTAACAGCTTGCAGAACCCGTCCGTGCATGTTGGAACTAGTGATGGGACGAACAACACTGGCGCGCCAGCACTGTGCAGAGTGCGCAAGTGTGAAACCCCGTATCGGCGCGTGTATCGCTTTACTAAAAAAAATCACGTGACCGAAACAGGAAGTGTGTCGTTTGGATGTGCCGCGCCAAATTGTATTTATAGGTAGACAAACTGTATCAACATGTTGCGTGTTTGTTGGATGGAGATTAAACTGTTTGCTGTTGCTGTAAATTTACCTGTAAGAAGTTCAACATTTGAACTTTTATTATTTATTTTATTTTATTTTATTACATACAAATTTGCTATATTTTACAAGCCAACTCATATGAGCATCTAATAAACAACTTAACTCAGCAAGCAAATGGACCAAGTGAAATTATACAAAGATGGGATCATATTTTAATTAAAAGACTAGCAAGTGAATAAATAAAATTTATTAAATTTATTTTATAAATATAAATTCATAAGCTAATATTAAGGTTTACAGCATGCACGTTTTACCATCTTATTTTCATTTTGTTTATCTGCAATGATTTTAGATCTACAGCAGAGGTCACTATTGAGTGACCAACACAGTGTCAATACAATTTGTGTAATGTGTCAATACACTCCTTGAGGTATCATCGTCCCATCACTAGGAACATATTATTTGCACGGCATCCGCTGCATGAAGTTTCCCTACATACACCAGAATGTGGCTACATTCTCCTTCAGAATAAGAGAGAGAGAAAAAAAAACTCCCTCAATTATTAAACATGTAATTGAGTTACCCGCAAAACAAACAAACCACATCAGGCTCATATTAGCTAGCATAATAGCATAAAAAAAATACTAAACACACTCTGACATGACAATCATGACTTCAATTTTTCCAATTTGTAAAGTTCAATAAAAAAAAAAATACTTATTTCTCAGAAATTGAGTAACAGCTTCACTGTTCTTTGCTTTGTGAACTAACATCGTAGCAGAGAAGAGGTGATGTTAGCAATGATAGTTTATTAGCTAGTTATCTGACTCCATGGCAGGTCTATAGTATTTACAGTTGTTGTTGAAACATGGTTCGTAACACGAAGCAAAATAAGTAAACAAATAAACCAAGCAACATGAAAAACTTCTAAATTTGGAGCACAAATAAGCCAATGTAGCTTTTATTTTGACACCCACAACCGGAAACCGTTTGACTATTAGCTTCTCGGCTTGAAACTAAAGGGTGGAACTCATGCTAAGGCTACAAAGCTAACGCTAGCCAGCCAACGACCGTACTTTCCCTCCTGCAATCGTTCCTCCAAAACTTTACGTTAATAAACAACACCAGATGAATACACACAAGCGAACGTGGCGTCAACTCTCTACCCGACTTAAACGACACACTCACCATTGTTGTTTTCGGAGTTCGAAGCTCGAAGACGCGGAAGGCTGCTACTCAGTATGGCAGGGACGCGTTCAATGTTTTTTGTTTTTTTGATACTTCACAAACGCTTGTGACGGCTTTGGCCAATCCGGAACAAGAGATGCTTCTAAACTTCATTCGCCGCTGTCTTGACAAATATATCGATAACATTTTGCAATTTTTAGGTATGAACCAAACAAAGAGCAGCTTGACCGACGATATAAACTGTGGGACTGATTATGTTTTGATAATATCTGATAATAAGACGCCATTTATTTTAATAGCTAAACAGAATTCATTCTCTTTTACACATATCCTTTTTAGGATTGGAATACAACTGTACGGAATTCTATTTAATTTGGTGATCGCGACAATTTTTTGTATAAAAAACAAGCTCTCGTGTTAACTTGAAAGCAAATATTTTGCTTTTTTTATGTGATGTCATCAAAGAGAATGGTCACCTTTGGAACGTGTCTAGTCTTGATTGAAATCCAAATGTTTTGAGTGCAAAATATTTTTTACTTGACACTTTAATACTAATATCATTATTAATTATAAAATCATTTAAATCAGAATTAAGTCAAGTAAAAATGTTCATTATTTGCAATAATGTGTTCTATGTGCCTATAATCTAAAAACGGTATTCTGATTAAAATTGTTTTTGTTGAATAATAAATAATGAGATTAAACCATCTGTTTTCAGCCATCCAAGGTGGCTGACATTTTATGCAGCTCATGCCACCCGCTGTCGACTGAAACTGACCTCAAGGTACCTGTCACAGCTCACGTGTTCACTTTTCAGGTTTGGTCACTTGATGTTTGCAAGTCACGTCATTCAAATTGACAACACTGGTCAATATACTGTAAAAATGAATGAAAACATTCGATCTTAATAGTATGACCGCTCTTTTGAAAAATGTATTTCTCTACATTTTCCCAGAGCGTTATACTGAAGGGGCAATCTATGGAAATGATTAAAATGTAGATTTTTTATTCCACCTTGGGGGTGACAAGGTACAAAATCAGACGATCCAATTGACATTATTTGCATAAACACACGGCGCAGAAACAACAAAGACTAAAGTAAATAAAGAACTGAAATAGAAGCGAAAAGAAAAAAAAAGTTGTCTTCACTGTGACGTCGTGAAATGGGCGTGCTGGCACTTCCTGTTTGAAGAGTTGTGTTTGCAGGCAGCTGCTGTAGCTTGTAGTTAGCCTGACGAGGAGGCTAAATTGGCTGGCTAACTGGCCTACACTCCTGGACAACAAGCGACCCACTTTCACTTCGGAAGACTCCAACATCCGGCGAGGTTTTTATTTACATTACCATATTCCTCTCCTGTTGTCTTGTTTTACTGCCAGCGGAGTTGACAAACTAGCGAGTTAGCCTTCGCTCACTCATAGTTTCGCAGCTACAGTTAGCCCACTCGCCCTGTCAACAGTGTAGCAACTTAGCTCGTTCGGCCAAATAAGTAAATAGCCTTTAGCATGTACGCGGTGACAGCGCGTGATTTGCTTAGCCAAATGTCGTTTCAGTCCACTCGGGCGTCCACCTCAGTGGACTTTGTTACTCATTTGTGCGGAATGGAAATATTTAGTGTGCCATTACTCAGATGTCCCTGTGTGTGTGCGTGCGTGCGTGAGACACTCCTTCCTGCTTGACAGCTTGTTACCCGCCCCAAAAATACTCACATTCGTTCTTGTCTTTGTTTTAGGTCATGTCGGATTTCTCGGTGAGTTTTGCTGAATATCACGGTTGTTTGACAGTTATTGTTGCATGATGACTCTTGATGACTCTTGTCAATGTCCCACTGTAGTTAACAGACGCTTTGGGAGACAGCACCCCAAGCCAGGCCAAACAGCAACGCAACACCAACCCGTCAGCACCATCAAACAACCCTCCACCCTCTTCCAATCCTGGATGGCCCTTGTCAGCCCCCGGAGCTCCCACTCAGCCCTCAGCTCCCTCCGGCTTCCCTGGCGGCACTGGCCCCGGGGCGCCGGGCCAGTTCCCCTTCCCCTCCGGCCCCGGAGCGCCGGGCCACTACCCGGGGCCCCCTACGGCGCCGGGTGGATTCCCGTCGGCTCCCGGGATGCCTGGACAATATCCTCCGGCGCCAGGGGCTCCGGGTCAGTACCCCGCCAGCCCCGGGGCGCCCGGCCAATTCCCAGGGCACTACCCGCCTGAAGGAGCACCTGGTCAGTTACCCGGTGGGCCTGTTCCGTACCCAGCTGGACCTTTCTCCTCCGGTCCCGGCGCTCCTCCCGGGTCTTATCCCAACATGCCTCTCCCGGGTAACTACCCAGCAGGGGGTAACGGCATGTACGGCCCGGGGGGTCCGGGCGCTTTCCCTCCTGCCGGCCCAGGTGCCTTCCCGGCGTTTCCCCCTGGTGGAGGCTTTCCCCCAATTCCAGCTGGCTCTTGGGGACCCGGTGGCGGAGGTTTCCCACCGGCACCCGGCCCCTTCGGTCCCGGCCCTGGTCCGATGGGTCCCTACGACAACCCTGCTGGTCCCGGAGGCATGCTGGTGAGTACAAGAAACTGCGTTCAGTCAGTTTGCTTGCCGGCTTGCGGTGGTGTGCGGTCAAGCTTGTGTGGTGACAAACTTTCACTTTTGGTTTTGTCTGGCTGATATTTTTCCACCAAGTGGTCTGGTTTAATCCGGTGTGGAATGGGAAGTCTTCAAATACTGTTGGGCATTTGACTACATTACCTTGATGGACTGTTAAGAAATTGAAAAAATCAGTCCATTTTTTATATGTTAAGGAGATAATTTTTTCCTCAAATCCCCCCCCCATCATTTGAAACAGTTCCCTAAGACTTAATTCAAAAGGTCGCTGATATTCTTTTGTCAAAATACACAATCATGTCCAGTCAATCCGTTTTGGATCGGGCGGTTCCGTTGCACACAAATGCTGATCATTGCTTTCGTTACCATGACGACCACGGGCACGCCTAAGCTCGTGACTACTCATGTTGACGATTTAGCAACTCTGTCACTATATTTAGCAACTTTTTCAATCTCTGTAGCTACAAAGAAATGACTCGCATCACATTGATGCGATTCAGGAGACTTTTAAGACTCCATCCAGACTGTGTCCAAACTGCCCCAAAAAAAAAATAAAAAATCACGTCAAGTCCAAATTTTCTTTCACATATGTTCTATGTGCCCACACTGGTCAAAACATGGCATTCTGATTAATATTGTGTTTGTGGAATATGAATTAAGCAGCAAAATCCACCCATTTCTCCTCCATCTCAGGGAGCAGCCATTTTGTCATTTGCTGTCAACATAAAATCCCTTTAAAAAAAACAAACAAAAAAAAACTTTTTTTGTTTTTACAAACAATGTGAAAATAAGTGCTTCTCTTAGATAAGTGAGCATAAAAATGCATGTATACAATTTTTAAATGTTCAACAATTTAACATTATAAAATGAGCCGTTTGGCTGGTTTTGTCTCAAAGGCACATGCAAATCAAAGATGGCTCTACTGTTTTACCCCCCCCCCCCCCCCCTCTGAACACACATATACCGTACCGTACCATTTGGTGGAAACAACTACAACTTTTCCCTCTTTAGTTTCTGGTCTGAATGGGATGCTGGAGTTTTCTGAAGACGGCTTGCCTTGGCCAATAACATGTCGGAATCTGCTGGTGGCGACAAGCATCATCCCAAAGTCAAATAAAACGACTTTTTTTTTTGAAAATTGTCTTCTTGTCTTTCAGCCCAGATCATATCCACCATATAAATAAATGAAAGGGACAAAGGACGTCACTTCCAGAGTCAACATGTGGTTTTGACTGGAACGCGGTGGAGCGGTAGTTAAAGACTTTGGGCACCAGCGTTATGCATTTCTGTATATGCAATGATCAACACATTTTTTGAGATTTTATATTACTGCTTTGCTGCATTAAGAAAATTCACCGTTTGTATCAGTGGCCACAATTTTGTAAGTCTCTCCAAATAAAAGGTCTGTTTAACGTTTTTCTTTTTTTTTTTTATGTGTGTTTGCTGTGTCATTGTATTGAGTTGGGGGGGGGGGGGGGTGACCGTCTTGCTGCATTTTTTTGTTTCATTTGCCACTTTTGAGATGTAATGACTTCTTTCTCTTCGTGTGCACAGATCCGAGAGGACGATTTGTTGTGAGAAGCGGGAGTAATGGCGTTGTTGAATATGATTTTTTCTGAAATGATGTTTTTGCAGATGGTGCCGTACGACCTCCCGCTCCATGCCGGACTCATTCCGCGTCTCGTCATCACCATCGTCGGGGAGCCGGTTCCTGGGGCAAGCAGGTTTGTTCCCTTTCTGCTCAAAAGTCGAGTCTGGAGGTTTGCATCGAGAACATTTTGATGCGTACCACCTCCCCCAACCCACAAAAAAAAGACGTCATTTTAAATAAAGACCGATATATTCTAATATACACTCTAAAAACAGTTAGGTCAAAAGTAGCCTAATTATGGATTTAAAAAATGGACCGATCCACGTTATAGGTCAATGTGACCCAATCTTCTGGGTTGTTTTATACAAAATGACCCAATTTTTTGACTCAAAGTTGGCTCAAATTGACCCAAGTAGAGGATTGGTCCATTTTTGACCCGTAGTTGTTATTCTTTGAGTGTAGCATTTTTTTCTTCAAATTGCATGAAATTAATGGCAGGTTTTAATTTTTTTCTGATTTCAAGTTCCTGATCATAAAAATATCATGAGTTCAATAATAAAAACAATGTACTATATATTATTCTATTAGGATTTTTCCCCAAACAAATTGTATTGTTTTATCAAATATTCTATTTATTTTTTTAGCAATGTTTTAATGTATTAAAACGTTTTAGAATTAAATGTCTTTTGATGTATTAAATCTTTTTAGACTTTATCAGTATCTGTTTTAAATAATTATCAGTATAATCACTAACCACTGTATGTTTTAAAACAGTTTTTGATGACTTCTTACAAGTTAAATAATGTGAATTTTTTTTAATGTAATTAATCAAAAAATTTTAAATTTTAAAGACGTCTTATGGATTCTATGTTGCCTTCTACAAATGTTTTTTTTTTAATACAAATTGAATATTTATTTTTAAAATGTAATTTGTTGTCTTCAGTTAAGTAACATACAACTAAATTAATGAATATTTCATTTTATATTTATTATATTAGTGTTTCTTAACTGAATCGTTTTTAAAATTGTACAGGTTCCTTGATATAATTAATTATTATTATTCTATTTGAATCTATAATTTTAATTCAGTTTGTGTTTCATGTCATGTTGACGTCATCAAATTATCCTAATCAGATTTTTTTTTTTTTTTTAACCCAACAAAATGAGAAATGACTTTATTAAAAAAGGGTCTGACATTAAGCCGATTGCGACTTGAGGCGGATCTCAATGTGATATAATTGATCATTACGTAATTTGGGATGCAGGTTCCACATTGACTTCATGAAAGGTTCAGACGTGGTCTTTCACTTCAACCCTCGCTTCCACGAGCAGACCATCGTCAGAAACTCCAGCATTGGGGGCTGTTGGGGGCCGGAGGAAAGGGGCGGAGTTTTCCCCTTTATTCAAGGCCAACGCTTTGAGGTAAGCGCACGCACGCACACACGCACGCACGCACGCAAACGGGACTTCTCGCTGACGTGTGTTCCTCGGCGCAGCTGAAGATCCTGGTGGAGGAGGACGTGTTCAAGGTGGCCGTGGACGGCAACCACCTGCTGGAGTACGAGCACCGCGTGGGCGGCCTGGAGGACGTCAGCCTGCTGCGGGTGACGGGCGACGTGGCGCTCTACAGCGTGGCGCCCAATATGATCTGAACGCTGGAAGGACAAACTGAATTTGAAAGTAAAATAATGCGTACGTCGCACGCCTTGGGAATTTGACGCGCGCATCAGACCACACACTCGTTTCGCAGGCCGTCTTATAATTTATCCCAGTAGATGGCATGAAAATGATGCTTTGCTATATACGGACGTTAGAACTGCACTTAGTACGTAGTATCGAAGGACGAAAACATAAATGGACCTTTTTACCATGATGTCACGCAAATTGCCAAACCTCCCAATTGCACTACGAGTACACATTTGACCAAGGCAGAGGGAAAAAGGCTAAATAGATTTTAGACTATTTTTTATTTTCTACTACAATAGTTTGCATGTGTAAAGATGATGATGCGCGAGTTAATTTGCAGAGAAGGGAGCAAATTACATTTGATTCGGCGTTTCAAAAAAAAATAGGCGTGGTGGAAATTCAGACCTATATTAGTCACCATGAACATTGAGATGCTGGTTATTGAATTGACTTCTCTATTGCTCACATTAATGGCTAAAAGAATTAAGCGTGTTGTAAAGCTAACGTTAGCTAGCGCTGCTAAATTGCTCTGTGTACAGCTATCGACAACATCCTTTCTTTTTCCGACAGGTTCAACTGGATACTTTTATTTTTGTTTTTACATCTACACCCCCCCCCCCCCAAAAAAAAATTGGGGTGTCAGCAGTCACTCCAGAAAGCTGCTACCCTGAAGTACTCTGGCGTCTATGTGTACAAACATGGTGAAACGGTCCATTTAATGCGTTCTTGTTTCCCGAAACATTTCACGTTTCTATCGAGTTCCAATGCAAAAAAATAAAAAAAAAATACGTTAGTAAATGGCTGGCTTTTGATTAATGCCGTTAAATAAATACCTTTTTGACAATATCAATTTGTTAGGTGCTCTTGGTTTAAATATAAAGGCGTTTTGCTCTGGAAATTGATTCGATTTCCGCTGCATTTTTAAACCAAGAGTGCCATCTAGAGGAGTAAAGAAAATATCACAAGTGCTTCATGAAGCTTTCTTTGTCCATCACTAGTAGTCTGACCTTTTATAATGTATAAAACAGGAAGCTGACGTTGAAACTTACTATTTAAAGCCATTATTGCATTATTAACCTGGACTCCTTCCAAATTGCAAAATGACATGCTGTGTCCTCCGGTGTCCCGATACGGTGGAAGGAACGAGTTTGGAATGAAGTGTGTTATTGCCAAAGATAACACGTGTTAGGCTACACGCGCTTTGTTTTGTTTTTTTAACGGAAGAAAATGGCAAACATTGATCGGCTGATTTATTTTATCAACCCTCCCCCTCAAATGTACTTGTGTTATTGGACATATGACTAAAATAATAAAGATGTGTCCTGATGCTTGGCTTTTTGAGTACTGCGGCGGATTAATGCCATGAAGTGATACATGCAACTCTAAAATCATCTATTATGCATTTATTTTTGTCATTTGATTAGATTATTTTAGTATTAAACTTTCAACTTTATTTATAGAGCACTTTAATGTAAAACCCTAGTTTGAAACCCCAATTTGAAAACCTAGTTTGAAACCCTAACCCTAGTGTAAAACCCTAGTTTGAAACCCTAACCCTAATGTAAAACCCTAGTTTGAAACCCTAACCCTAATGTAAAACCCTAGTTTGAAACCCTAACCCTAATGTGAAACCCTAGTTTGAAACCCCAACCCTAATTTGAAACCCTAGGGTTAGGGTTTCAAACTAGGCTTTTACATTAGGGTTAGGGTTTCAAACTAGGCTTTTACATTAGGGTTAGGGTTTCAAACTAGGCTTTTACATTAGGGTTTCAAAATAGGGTTAGGGTTTCAAACCAGGGTTTTACTATAGGGTTTCAAACTAGTGTTTGAAATTAGGGTTAGGGTTTTAAACCAGGGTTTTACATTAGGATTAGGGTTTCAAACTAGGGTTTTACATTAGGGTTAGGGTTTCATCATTTTAAATGTTACACAGATAGTATCTAAACCGAATATATAAAAAGTAACATTTTTACAATAATTGTTTTTACGTAGTTATTGTCATAAAATATAAGTCAAACTTAACACATACTTTATGTCGCTGCTATCTGAGTTGTAATTGTGAAAAATGCAAAAATCATATTTTTAGCAAAATGATACGAGTAAATATTTAAATGTCCATCAAACTGAAATGCTGTGACTTTGACATTGCTGCATGAAAAATACATTTTTCAAGTGAAATAAATTTGAAGAGGGAGAAATTCTAACGCTTTTTTACACGTGTCTTTCGTTTCTTGCCCCGCTAGGGGGCAGCACCCGCGCGCAAAGCTTCATGTTACGCCGCCTGAGTGCGCGAGCAAATCGCGGACTCTTCTCCAATGAGTTCACCTTCACGCAAATAAGTTTACCTCCTGCGTAACCTCGGCTTTTAAACAATCACCACCACAACAAACATGAACGGCTCGCTGCTCTCGAACACGGTGGACATAAAACTCAAGCGAGGGCCGGCAGGTAACGATCATTTAATGGCATCGATGGTTAGCCTTAGCCGCTGCTAAGTTACGTGGCCAGCGGCGAAGCTATCGATCGAATTGCTAACTAACTCACCCAACTAGCGAAAGACGAATAAATTAAGAGATGGCAGCTTTGTTAAAACATTCTAGTAGATGAATGAAGTCAAACTGATCGATAGTTTTATCGTTTTATGCGATTTAACGTCTTTTTACAGTGTGTTTGCTCGGCCTGTCAGAGTGAAAGTAAATCTGCGTGCATCGTACACAACTCCGCAGTCTGCAGCCATTTGTACGTCACAAAAGCAGGGACTTAAACACTTTTGAGACTTTTGACGAGGGCTCGGCGAATTTGAAAAGGCGTCTAATTGCGATTTGATATGCGATTATTTTGAAGCAAACACAAGCAATGCAGTATATATGTACTACTATAAACAATGTCATATTAGTAGTCATTAATGCCAATAGATAGACTGCTATTATTTTCAACACAACTGTATAGTAACGTCAACATTCCATTAGTTCTCTAATTTATCGCTGATGTAAAATGAGGTCTGTTCAATTTGTGACTTACTAGCTACTACTACTTTCAACTTTAAAGTAAAATGTAACACAGGGCCGCAGTACTGTACTATAAAACCCGGTTATTTTAAGAGAGGGATAAAAGAGTTGAGGGTCCGCCATTTTGGGGGGGGAGACGTCCGTATTTGACATCCGCTGCATTTGACGATTAAAATCGTTTTTTCCAACCGACAAGCCTGTGTTTTCATCATCAACAGCACTGCTCAGCGGCACCTGAGAGGAGGCAGTAATATCTTAAGGCCGTATCACCAATGAAGACATTCCTGCCATTCCCTTTTTCTGCTTAACACGATGTGTCTTTGCAGGCCTGGGCTTCAACATTGTGGGCGGGCTGGACCAGCAGTACGTCGTCAACGACTGCGGCATCTACGTGTGCAAAATCAAGGAAAACGGCGCGGCGGCGCTGGACGGGAGGCTTCAGGAGGGCGACCGCATCCTGGCGGTAAGAAAAGCAAACAAATTGTAAGAAAAAAAAGATCACATTTGTAAAGCCTGATGCCTAACCCCCCCCCCCCCCCCCCCCCCACACACACACACACACCCCCACCCACCACCACGTAGATCAATGGCGTCAAGCTGGAGGATCAGACGCACAAAGCTGCAGTGGATTTGTTCCGAACAGCGGGGGAGGACGTGGAACTGTGCGTTCTAAAAAAGGTGCAATAGAAAAAAATCATAAAAAAAAAAATTTAATCCACTTTTATTCTGCGTTATGGACAACAGGACCTCCAAGGTCAGACTACAATCTCTTGCGTGACCTTTTCAGAACTGTGCAGGCAACTCATTTGCTCCCAAAAACATAAAAATACGTTCTATTTTAAATATTGCCAGTGTCCCAAAGACTGATTTATACGTTTTTTTATGCTAAAGCATACAGAAGGCTTTAATGTAGCCTCAGAACTGAAGAGAATGCTTGAAGCAATGGTAGTTAATTACAAAAGTATACAAGAGTATAAGAGATCAACCAGGGCCATGTTGTAAAAAGCTTCCCCCCCCCCCCACTGTTTTAAACAAATTTGTGAATAATGATGAAACTTGGCTATATTCTAATGCTAATTGCTGCAAAACGTAAACGGATAGAAATATACTTTTTTTTTTCCTCATGAAGAAGAGACTTTAATCTTTCTTTTGGCAGGTTCCATGATTTTATAGCAATAGAACCCAATATTCTGTGGGCCTTGCAAAATCAGTCAAAATCCAGTAAAACAGTGGGGAGCAAAGGGGGTTGCTTCAGTGAAAATGGCTGACTGAAAACGTTGGAATCCAACTTTTGATACGCTTCACGACCTTGGAGGTACCTCCTGTATGACAAACACGAGAGTTGCAACGCAATTATTTCATGTTTTTTTTTTTTTCCCTTTTGCAGTCGTCCCATCATATAAACGGACCGTCGGATTCCCAAGACGATCACGCGCCACCAGCGCCCTATCTGGGAATACTCGCTGTGCTAACGGGAGCCGCCGCTGCCATCTTTGCATTCATTTACATCCGTAACATCAGGAGACCGTTTTAACAAATGCATATTAATTATTATTATTATTATTATTTTTAGGATCAAACATGTTGCTTAAGGCCAAAGAAGGGAGAGGAAAAAAACTTATTTTTTCAATCAGCAAATGACACTAATGCATTTCTCTTCACAGAGATTAATTGTGACATCTCGTCACAAAATGGCTGCCATTAAGGGAAAAGCTTCTTCGAGCTCCCCCGTATTGTTATCCTTTTTCTGGCCCAGTTATTAACACGAAAAGTACAAGGCAGGCATAATAATCCATCAATCAATGTTCAAGAATTGATTAATTAAGCCTATCTTGATGTGTTAAAATGGAGGGCATCACTTGGCTGTGACCTTTTGATTCACCTTCCACTAATTTGCACGTTACAACAAAACACAGAAAGTTATGAGGAGTTGAGTTCGCTATGTCACAACTCAAATTTAAACTATTTGTTCAATAAGAGTAAAGTGATAAAAATGTAAGAAATAAACATGAATTAATTAAAAGATTAAATTAAACAAATAAAATATATATATATATATATATGAATCCTCCCATTCAATAGATGAAATAAATGCCATCAAATGAAAAAATGATGCACATGCAAAAAGCTTTGTAATTGCCAACAGATGACACAAGAGGGCAGCAAAGCACCTTTGAGACAATTCTCTTCTCAGAACGAACCGCTTTCCCACACTCCAACGATTTACTTCCTTTTCCACCAGATGGCGCCAAAGTTCACTACCAACAAAAACAGTGAATGGGTGTGATTTTTCAGCAAATAACAAAGCAGGTTCCCAATAATACTCTGGCCAAAACGTTTAATAAGAGAAGATTGATTCTGAATCTGCAGGTGTGCTGTTGGCAGAACGTGCTCATTTTTTTTTTTTGCACTAATCTTCACAATTTTTAGGACTACATTTAAAAAAGCAGTAATACGTTGAGCTATATCAAACTATCTAGAACGTTTTTTTCCAATTAATATATCAAAGAAATGTAAATTGATCACCCATAATAAGTTTTGAATGTTTCTCGGGCGTCAATGCCATTTTATACAGCTACAGAGTTGCATAATTTTGTAATCTCATACAGGATCAACTTTTTTTTTTTCTGTTGTCACTATTACCAGTAGGTATACCAGAAAGTACACAGTGTTGAATCCAGCCTTGTCTTTTAAATTCCCCAAGTCAGCGTACTGTGAATGTATTCGTTGAAGATGCCGCTATGTATGTTTTTGTATGTCCATCGCCATTTTTGAACACATTCCTCATTTCTGTGCACAGAGGCGCGCTAAATTCCTGAAGATAAGAGGGTCTTTTCGGGGGGGGATTAAAATGTTTATTTTTGCACTAGCCACAATCATGGAGCATCTCCAGTCGGGAAGAGTGAGTTGTGCGTGCGTGTCCGAAAAAAATTCTGTTTGTTGACTTGTAAATACTTTTCATGTCACTCTGCTGCTGATTGTGAATACTGTGCTGTGTGTATGCCAGAAAGGAAATAAGAACAATTAAAGTGTTTTACATCAGAACAACTGTTGAATACATGTTGAATTCTTTTTTCACATAGTTGTTCGTTGCCTGAGTTGACTGATGTTTGCCAGGCTGTCCGCAAAATATAATCTTTCAACAAAAGGTCAGGGAACACTTAAGACACCACCGTCTGTAAAGTTCTTAAAAAAAAAAAAAAAAAATCAGCAAAGTGATATTTTTGGGCCAATAGTTAAAGTCTGCATGTAAATGACAGCTCCTGAACGTATTGACAATTCCAAGCTTATGTCAGAAGTCAAAATGGCGGTCGCCGGGCAACTCGGTGAAAGGAAGCTCTGCTCATTGGAAAGCATTGGACCTTGTTGTCATTTGATTTGTGAGGATTATTTTCATTTCAAAATGTGACGGATGAAATGTCATTTAGTATTTAGCAATCTGCTTGGTTTGTATGCTAGTCACATACAGAAACAATACAATATGCCGTTTGTTTACACCGAAAGGTATTTATATTATTATATTATATTATATTATTATATAGTATTTGCATTGCGCAAATATCAGAAATGCCCGGATGTCGGACCTGTTTTTTTTAAATGTATATTATTTTTTACATTTATTTATTTATTTTTATCCACAAATGTGCAAATCCTCGGGTGCCAACCCGCGTGTATGCGGGGGTCTACTGTCCGACATTTGATGCAAGAAAGTGATCGACAAGGCAACGAATGTGACGTCATGGAGTCGCTGCCGTCTGCGCGTTACGATGACGTCATCGTCCAGCCACAAGCGGGAGAGGGTGGAGACACAGCCGCAGTGAGCGACAAGACAACCACACCGAGTGGACGAACGTTGACCACGTCGGGGCAATTTAAACCCTGTTTCGGAGTCTTTATCGCCATGTCGCATCGTCGGAGCCTCTCCCGCCGACGCGGAAGACGCTTGTCGCGGGCCAGCCACAGCGGGAGCGCCGCCGCCGGACGGAGATGCTACTGGTAGAAAGCTGCGAGCATCCACCGTGGACCGGGACGCCCCTTCATCATCATCCTCATCATCATCCTCATCATCTCCCACCGTCATCATCAAAATGGACGCCGATGACAACACGAGGAGGACGCGCAGGCCTTCATTATGAGCGATTTGGAGGCTTTTATCGCGCCCGGCTTTGATCTTTTATACATATCTGCCCTCGTAAAGTGACATTTACTGACTTTGCGTGTGCGTGTGGATGCAGCGTGGCCCAGTGTGTGTGGAAGCGGAGGAGGAGGTGGAGGGTGTGGGCGTGCTGAGATCCACCACACGCTCAGCTTGAAGCCATGGCCAATGAACCCGTCATCCTCAACGTGTATGACATGGTAAAATCATTTTCGTTTCTTTTTCTACTTCTTTTTTTTAATACTTGTTATCTCGCAGGGATTTTAATATTTTGGTAATCCGACACCTGCTGCCCCCTTCAGTCAAATACAATTAATTTCCTTTAAATTGAGAATTAGGAATATTCTTTTCTTAAGCACAAAAATGCCTAATATTACAGCAATTTACCAATTAGCAGTAGAAGAAGTCCGTTCTTCATTTGTATTTACTATGTTATACAATACTGCCTCCCAGTGGCCAAGGCGGGCACACCGGAAGGAGCAGCAAACTGAAACAACTGAAACGGAATTGCAGTTCAGCATTAAATTAATTTCATGACATTTAATGCTTTGCATTCTGTTTACATTCAGATATTTCTCTACGTTTTTGTAAAGTACAGTTTTACGAATTGCTATTTTTCTTTACAAAAGAAACAATAACACTTTATTGGTGGAGGCTGGAATGGATATAGCATTTCCATTGATTTACAGTGGATGTGCAATATGTTGCATGTGCTGCAACTAGTTTAAGCATGGAATTCTGATGAATTTTGTGTTAGTGGAATCAAAATTAAGCAGGTAATGCCACCTGTTTTCGAACCATCTCAGGGGTTTTCCATTTTGTCCTGTACTGCCAAGCTAAATTGATTTAAAAAAATATATATTTTTTTTAAATAAGAAGAAATCTTCTTTAATGTCATTTTGAAATCATGTATTGTGCAGATTTCAAAAGTTATAATCAAATCAGGACTGTATGGTAAAAACACAATGCGAGTAATAACATTACGACTTACGAGCATTGTAAATATAAGTATTGTCACTTTCCTAAAATAATGGCCAGACATTTTTTCACATAGCACGAAAAACGGAACCAATACTGATTTTATTATGTTTGTAAATAATTGCATTTAAATTTTTATGGCAACTTTTTTTTTTGAATTATTATATTTACTATATAATGTTTATAATAATAATTATGAGCATTAGTATTTTTTAATATTGCTCTTTATTTTTAAGAAAACTAATTTTGACTCGCAAACTATATTGCAAAGCCGCTATTTTCGAGCCTTGCGTTGGCAAACTGAGCCCGTGAGTGCTGTGACGTCAATATCAGTGAACAGCAGGTGGCAGTGCAGGACAAAATGGCCGCCTCCATAGAGGGAGAAAAAAAAATCGAAGAAATGTTGTTGCATCTTCTCAGGGGGGTATTTATAAAGTTTGAGTCCATTATGTATAACATAAAATGTGGAAAAAGTGAAGTGCTGTGGATACTTTCTATCTTTTGAGCTCTGTAGGCGTTCGATGGCCAAAGTGAACACTGCAAATGAGCAAGAACATCCTGTAGCGGATGTTGTTTTTTTCACTGTGAAATCAATGTTTGACGTGACGCTGCAGGCAACACGAGCTCATAAAAAGGAGGTGGGGGCTGATGGGGGGGGGGGGTGCTGATGGGATTCTGCAATGAAGATCAAGCTCCGGTTAATTGGACAAAGGTGATGGCGGATACTTGAGAAGTCAAGACTGCGTTGCATCATGTCGTCTATTATTGATTGGAGTCAGCTGGGTCGGGTGTGGATGCTCGTGTGGGGGAGGGGCGGAGGCTGAGGGGTACGTCACAGATTTCTGATTGTCTGCCATAAGGACGTTAAAAAGTCATTCACAGATTGTTGCCATAAGGACGCTAAAAAGTCATTCACAGAATAGTAAGTTTACGATTTCCCCTTTAGTTTTTATTTCATTTTTATTTAGTTTTTAAAATTCTAACGTTCTAACCGCACGGCGAAGTTTCCAACGCTGTAAAAGTATCCTGAATGCACCATTTTGCTGGCGTAGCATTAGCAACAAGCGAGTGTGTAGCATTTGTTATTCTGTTGTCCCGAAGCACCCTTTAAGCTGTTTAATGACACCTTGGGTTGGAGTTAACTAAAACTAAACACACGTTAATAAGAATTACACCCACTTTATATTTAAATACGAAACAAAGAGTACTTTAGACACCAACATTTTAAATTATGACCTACTTGTAACCAAACTTAAACATTTGTAAATAAAATGTTTGAAATAATTATAAACCTTTTCTTGAATAAAAAAAAAATCTAATTCTCAGCTGTGAAAAATACAACTTTTATAATATATATATATATATATATTTTAAGATTCTCCTAAAAATTACAGTTTTTTATTTTTGTAGAATACTTCAGTGTCAGTGGTTTGAAATGTGAAATTCAAGCAAGAGGCGCTAAATGCATGCCGCCTCGACAACTCAAGGTCGATTGAACACATGAGGAGAGACTTAATGGAGAGAGTGAGTTAATATTCTGCAAATGCAAATGAATGAGTTACATTGCTACTAAATTAATGCCTGACTGGTTATATCCTTTATATTTCCCGGCAGTACTGGATAAATGAGTACACTTCCAATCTCGGAATTGGAGTCTTCCACTCAGGAATCGAGATTCATGGCCGAGGTGAGACACAGCTTCAAATATACTTGACGTTACATAAAATCACATGACAGCAACAGGACGTTACATGACATTAAATCACATGTCTGGACTACTTTTTGCTGCTTAACTCATATTTCACAAACGCAACATTAATACTAGTGGGCGAGCATACAACATATTATTGTAAAAAAATAAAAATAAAAATTGGAGTTGATATCATATTTAAGATTTATTAACGTGGGAGAATAGCTGTCCACTTTAGTGACCACTGTCCCCGAAAGGGTTAAATCACGCCAGGACAAGAAATTCTCTTCCAATCTAGTCCATTCCAGGCAGGACGTGGCCACGGTCACATTACCTTCTAAACCTGGAATAATGGAATTGTGTTCATTATAACGTGACCCAATTTCTTCAGGCTGTGTTACCAGTGACGCATAGTCTATTTTTCCTCTGTGTGTAGCAGTGAAAATTCCATTACTGTATGTTCAACCATGTTACCAAGGAATAGAACCACAATATGTGATAATTATTGTGCGGGTGATTGCAAATACTTTTTAATTTAACCTTTATGACGCTTTGGTACATTAAAGTAAATGTCAGGACATGACCTGGCATTAAATCACATGACAGGGCAGGACAGGACATTATATCGACTGACTTGACATTAAATGACATGACAGGACAAATGACAAAATACGTAACATTACATTGTATATTATCAAATGACGTTACATGAAATCCCAAAACATGACAGACAGGACATGACATTTAATTGCAGGACAGGACATGAAATTGAATCTCATAACAGAACAGGACATGATATTAAATTGCATTGCATTACATTGAATTCCAGGACATGGCCTAACATGACAGGACATAGCATGCCAACATCAATCACAGGACAGGACAGGACAAAGCATGACAGGACAGGACAAAGCATGACAGGACCGGACATTATATCACTTGACTTGACATTAAATTACAGGACATGACATTTTATTGCAGGACAGGACAGGGCATGTAATTAAATCGCATAACAGAATAGGACATGATATTAAATTGCATGGTATTACATTGAATTCCAGGACATGGTCCCGTCAACATCACAGGACAGGACAAGACAAAGCATGAAAGGACCGGACATTATATCACTTGATTTGACATTAAATTACATGACATTACATTTAATCCCAAAACAGAACAGGACGTGACATAACAAAATAGGACATTTAATCCCAGGACATAACATGTCAACATCACAGGACAGGACATTATATCACATGACTTGACATTAAATGACATGATATTACTGTATATTCAATCTCAAAAGGTTACAACACATTATGTTGAATCCCAGAACAGGACAGTCAATGATGAATTGCCTGCTAATGACTTTTGTCGATTTGACCAATCGTTGTGCACTAGAATTTGCATACGGAGGCCACCCGTACCCTTTCAGCGGCATCTTTGAAATCAACCCGGGCAATGCCTCCGAGCTGGGAGAGACCTTCAAATTCAAGTGAGGCTTTCGTCGTTTGTTGACTTTTCCTTTGTCTTTATTTACCGACTGACTGGAAGACGAATTGTCAACAGGGAGGCCATCGTCTTGGGCACCACCGACTTCGCCGAGGAGGACATGGACAAGATCATGGAGGAGCTTGGCAAGGAGTTCAAAGGCAACGCCTACCACCTCATGCACAAGAACTGCAACCACTTCTCCTCCTCGCTCTCTGAGGTCACTCGATTGTCCATTCTCTTTTTTGAAGCATGAATTCAGAAAGGAAAAAAATAAGAGAAGATTGCCTGGCATAATTTAGCGGCCACTTGGGCTGTTTGTCTTGAAAGGCCGAAGCTGCCAAAAATATTGACAATATACTGTATGACAAAAAAGTTATTCATGTTTTATCGTCCCTTCCTTTTTTTATTAACATGCGCACATCTAAACATATATTACATTTAAGGTACAATTCAAGAAATGGTTCAAATCGCCTCAACTTGCGACTTAAGTTGCTCGACAACAAGTCGAGGTGACAGTAGACCAGATCGTCGTCCATTGCTGGAGTTCTCCAATGCAAGTTGGCAACACTTCCATGTTCGCTCACTCGACCAATCAAAAGGCAGTTAGCAACGGCGGAGTCCAACCCAAGACACGCTTAGGACCGCCCCCTCATTTGAATAACATTGCGTCCTGGCAGCATGGACCAAAACTGCCAAAATTCAAAATAAATAAATGACTAAAAGTGAAAATAAAAACAAATATAAAAAATATAATTCAAAAATTTAATACAAATGTATTTATTTATATATATATATATATTTTATTGTTTCTATTTACATTTATATATTTTTTTAATGCACTTTTCGAATTGTATTTTTTTATTTTCACTTTTAGTCATTTATTTATTTTGAATTTTGGCAGTTTTGGTCCTCTTATCCTGCCATACTACATTGTTTTTTATTTTATTTTTTAATAAAACATAGTATCTCAATAATAGCCTTTAAATTTTGAGTGAGATGATTTTTTCCCCCCCGGATTTGGAATAAATACCTCAATAATATTCAAAGTGAGATGATTTTTGTGGAAAGAATTCCTGCACTTAATGTTGGTTTCCTGTTCAGCAGTTTTGTGTCGACCTTGAACACTATTTTTTATGCCCTTTGCACTGGGAAAAAAATAATTAAAAAATGACTTAAGAGCACGTATTTGGTTGTAAGAGGAATAAAATTTTTTTGTCCTCTTTGCGTGTTCCAAAAATGAAGATAGACTTAATGTAAGAAAAATACACCTTTGCAAAAATGATTTTTAATCAGTCAGAGATCTCTGGACAGATAACAGCCTCTAATTCATCACTTAAACAGGTGGGATTCAGAGCGTCAAATGTAGTTCTTCCGCATGTACAATGGTTTCTTATAGTTAAAAGGCCTCCTCTCTTTCATTTGTAGACAAAACATACTCTCTGGTACTTTTCCGTGAGCGATGGCGAAAACAGTCAGGTGTGGGTGTTCAAAACGGATTCTGTACTCAAGGACCAAATGTGTTTTCGCACAAAACGCTGAGAAGGAACTTTTTTAGACTAAATAGTATGTCCCAGTTTAAGGTCAGATTATACCGAAATCAACACCACTTGCTCTGCACAGGACACAAAACATTCCGACAAGGTTAATACTGAAGAATTAAAATGTTAATAATGTGTAACAATGGTTAATATATGAAATGAAGTATTAAAAATGTTACAATATCTTATCATGGTCCATATCTAAAACTACATTTTTGTCATACAATCTGGTTAGGAAGTATTAGTCCTACGTGTCCTGCCAGTAGCACAGATCAAAAATAGTGGCCCCCTCCATTTGCCCACCCCTAACCCGAACACGATCCTTCCAGTAAAAACCCCCGTTGTGCTTTTTCCAGCTGCTGTGCGGCCGCGAGATCCCGCGCTGGGTCAACCGTCTGGCCTACTTCAGCTCGTGCGTCCCCTTCCTGCAGAGCTGCCTGCCCAAAGAGTGGCTGACGCCGGCCGCCCTGCAGAGCCACATCAGCCTGGGCCTCCACAAGGACGAGCGCCGGCGGCAGTCCAGCGACGACGAGCGCGACCACCCGTCGCCGCCCTCGTCGTCCGGGGCCGCCGGCTCCTCCTCTTCCTCCTCCTCGCACAGCTGCCGCCACACCAGGGTGTGAGGGGCTGCTGGACCAGGACAGAATGGGGGAGGGGGGGCTTTTTTCAGAGCTACTTTTTGGACAATTAAGACTGCCGAACATGGTGTGACTAACGTCAGTCCTGGATGTCTGGTTGGGAAATTGGCTGGGAAGCACGCGCCTGCTTACCTTAAGTTCTCAAAAAAAAAGTCTGCCTCTGAAGCCTTAGCAGCATCAAATTTGATAGACGTGTCTATCATAAACCTAGAAAATTAAAAAAAAATAAAAGAAGCCATGCCATCAAAGCCACGTTTCAGCAACATAAAATTTGGTAGATCATTCACTGTCCATCAAAAAAAAAAAAAAAAAAAAAAGTCGCTCTTTAAGAAGCCATGCGCGAAACGACACAGGGAGACCGCCATTTTGGTTTGAAGCGGCCATTTTGGCTCGCGGCGGCTAATCGAATGGGCTCTTTGCACAAATCCACTACTTCCTGAACCACTCCTTCATTTCATGATTGGACAAACTGATTAATCCAGGTGTGCCTGACCTCAGTAACCGCGACGAAAATGGAACCTGGAATTAATCAGTTTGTCCAATCAATTAATTAATCAGTTTGTCCAATCATGAAAGACAGAAAATGAAGGAGTGGTATTGAGTTCAAAGAGCCCATTCTCTTGAAAAGTTTTGCCCACAAAGCCATTTAATTAACCATAGCACCATGAAATGTGTTCAAAGTCTCAAAAAAATAACACTCGAAAAGATAATTCGGAGTACTGCCATGAAGAACCTATTTTAGCTCAATGGGTAGCTGTTTGTTTGTTTTGATTCATTCAGCCACCAAAGTAAATTTCTTAACAGCATGAAATTTGGTCTACACGTAAGCAAAAATACCCATGCATGAAAAGACGGCCATTTTAGTTTGAAATGGCCATTTTAAGGTCTTTTAAAAAAATGTTTTTGTCATATACAGAGACCGTCCAAAGACGAACTTGTTCTCAAGATTTTATCCGATTGCTAAGAAATTTTAACCACATACACAACTAAAGTGCAAAAGCATATCGTTTGTGGGCAGAGCATGGCTACGTTTGATGACGAAAACTAGGATTTTTTATTTCAGTTAGCATTAGCTCATCTTCTACTTAACATCTGACTTCAAGTTGGAGTTGCTTTATAAATGATTGTATTGTCCAAGTTATCGCTAATCGGGCACATGCGCTTGTTCTCATTTGGATCAACTCGCATTAGCAGCTAGCTTAGCATACATTTAGCACTTAGCAATGCTATTTGACAATTAAGTCATCTTTATTTGTATAGCGCTTTCAAGTCTTTTAGAGTCTGAGCTGCTGATGATAATATGCTCCTCAAGGTTATTTTCTATCCTACAACACACACTTGCTTTCACTTTCAACCATACACTTTAATTGGGCCTTTTAACATGTGTCTTTGTATGCTATGCTAAGCTAACCTGCCACTGTTGGTTACTCATTATTATTATCATCCGCCAATGCTGTCGGACAATATTTGTTGTGGTTGTAAACATGTTTATAGGTTGCCATTTAGCATTTCAAGGCAAAAAAAAGAAGGGAATGTGTCTTTTGGTTTGGGACAACGCGCACTGAGATTTCTTTTCCATCCCTCCTGCTGAGGTGGTGGTGCGTTTGAGGACAGCTACTCTCTCAGGAAGGAACTCACATCTTGTGATTGGTTTGGACATTTCACCAAGTGTATTTATTGTGTTGCAGCTGACACACACACACACACACACACACACACACACACGACTGTGGTTCATACAGTACATCACGTTCTTACACTAGACAGGTATTTTTTTCTAGTCATCCGAGACCTTGTAAAATACTCTTTTCTCAACCCAAAACTTGACTTAATAGTACTAGAATAAAGAGACTAGTAATAATTGAGTATGTTTCTTCTATTACATCTTGAAATAAATAAAATAAAAATAAAAACGCCTCATTCACTACATAGCCCTGCACTATATAGTGGCCACTGTTCTGAATATATGACTGGCTAACCGATAGCCTGTACACGCCCGTGCAGGCCGTTGAAGCGACAGGGCGGCCATCTTGCTCCTCCCATCTCACGAGCAGACTACTGTATAAACTATATGGTATACGTACAGATTACACATATACAGGTGTTGCAGTTGCCGGAAACGGCGCTGATGTGTGAAACCCGGAAGTCGGAAGTCCGTGGCATCTACCCCATAGATGGGCCCAGTCCTACTGTTGAAAATGTCTCAATGAGTCAAGTATGTCTTTTGATAAAAAAAAAATGCAAATATTGACAATGAGATACAAATGAAACAGGCATGACTGTAATAGTTTAACAATATTATGTTTTTACAAAGGATGCAGCTACTGCAATTACAATTGTGCGCAAGATGTTAAAGGTCCATGTCGCTAGATACAAAGTTTTTGCTCATTTGCGACCCCTCTGGCGAAAAGCGGAATGGAAGCCAGCGACGTGCACGCGCCCAGAGTGCCGCGACGTTAGTGATAGTTTTATTGTGAATTGCTTATCATAAATAGACCCTATCGCATTTTTGTGACGAAGTCTTACCTTTTTAGCAAGAAGAAAGAAAGACGTGGGTCCCGTTTCATCCTTTTTGTTTTTTCCACCTACTCCAATATTAACGCTGGTCCAATATTGATCCACGTCCTCTTGCGACTTCAGTTTTGCCTTTTTTTTTTTCTCACAATAGACAGTATTATCCTTTCCTGCTCGGTATTCTGAGTGTAGTCGGGGGACGCAGTCACGCAGGGCAGATTTTTCCCTCGGTCAGAGTCACCTCCGTGGACAACTTCCGTTGCATGTCGCCAAACTTTCGGTGGTGTAAGTAGGTTTTCCGATAACAAATTGATTAATGACAAAATTGTGCCCCTTAAACAAGCGCATTCAACATGCCCTCTATCTATCCGCGGTGGAAATGCAACGAAATATTTTCACTTCGCGCGGGGGAACATTCAGCCACTAACTGCAACCTCCGACGTACACGGAATGCACTTTCATCACGGAGGTTGTTATTGACTTCCGAAGACAGCCTGCCCAAAATCATAGTTTTTTGGGCTTCTACTTTGTTTACAAGTGTCTCCAGCTCATATCGTTTTTTTTCTCCCATTTGTGCCTTATAATGTGATTATCTTTATAATGTATTGTGATATAATGTGATTATCTTCTATAATCATGCATCGTAATCATTCCCACCTGCAAGCCCTGTTTATATTAATTTGCATATTTATGTAGGGGGCGTGGAGAGGGAGGAGTCTGGTACTCTAACATTTCCGCATTGATTGAGATGTATGAAAGGAACGTTCTTGGATTCGTACATCTGGATTTTTTTTTTTGTGCGAGCGACGTTTTCTGGAAATACGGTGTACAGTATTCTTAACTTTTTCTTTAAAATTTTCATTTTTAAAATGACATTCATCATGGCTTTTTAGGGCAATTCAGTTTCATTAACTATAATTGTATAAGTGAAACAACAGATTTGCTTAGATTTGATTCATTGTATTATCTTGAAAACATTTTTTTTTCTGGTACACTACGAATCATTTGATGATTGACTACTGTCAGGGACAATACTCTGGATTACAGGTGGAGCAGCGCTAGCTATACTTTGTGGCCAGAGGCAGATAAATAAGACAAGCGCTTGTATGATCTTCAATGCTGTCCTTTCTAGCTGTAATCACGTATACGAATGATTCATTAATCAATAAAAAATTCTCAACTCATTCTTGGCTTGATCCTTCTCCTTATTCAAGTTGACAGACCGAAAAAAAAAAATCTCGTTTTTTTTTTTCAATACAAACATTTTTAATTTTCTAAATGCATTTCTGCTTTTCATTTAGCGAGGTAAAACAGACAGCAGTGTTCCAATCACATCTTTTATTTGTAAGGCACCAGAAAAGCTTCCTTACTGCTAAAAGCGCCATGCATTACTTCTTGTCGTTGTTAGCGTAGTACACTTTTGCTTTCTTAACACATTTTTTTTGTTTAACATATTCAGTTACACACATGGTTTGTTTTTGTTGTTTTTTTTTTTCATTATCTTTGCACAAAAGAGGATCAAACATTTACAAAGTGAGAAAAGAACTTACAGAACTTGAAAAGAAAATGATGCGCACGCACACACAAATGTGCTATTTTCATGACAGGTTATAAAGCAGCTTTGGAACATACAAAAATGCTTTAAAAATACATATATTGATATATTCAAATGTATACAAATTGGCCCTTCACAGCGCGCAAACAAAACACACCACTTGCCTGGGAGAACATAAAGATTATTACTATCATTAATGTTTTTAGAATCAAAAGAGCACACAGACGAAACTTAAGTGCTTTTACTAAATGAAATTAAAAAATACAGAAAATAAAAACATACTATATAAAAGAAAAATAATTAAAACAGAAAATTAGAAAAAAAATTGAATTGTATGTTTTTACGAAGTGTAGATTTTAGTCATCAAAGCGCTCTTAACTCAGGGTGACGTCATACCAAGATCTAATGACAGTCCACTGCCGCCCCCTATTGGCCTAAAGTGAAAACAACAGTTTTGCTTCCACAATGGTGACAAGCCAGCAAAAAACTGTTTGAAGACTTAAAACTTCATTATTTTTGCCACAAAGTTGGAATGACAAGGAAAAGTAACCATTTTACACAAGAGGGGAAAAAACAACATTTTACTCTTTTTGTTTAGTTTAGAATTAAGTTCATCAATTTTCATGAAAAAGAAATAATTTATCAAGTTGTAACTTTGGTTGTGACTGCTTAGTGGTTATTTTGGGAGGTTTTTTTTTCTTTCTTTTAAGTGAAAATGTTAAATTTGTCAAAACTAAATTGCAATGCAGCCTTTTATTTTTTTTTGAAATCTCAAGTAAGGGAGGAGGAGGAGCAGGCCAGCAGGGGGAGCTGTAGCGAGCATACGGATTTGGACAAAAAGGTGCAAAAAGAGAAGAAAACAAAAAACAAGCATTTTCATTTGTTCACACGCGCGCACTTCCTCTCACCTCCTCTCCCACGCAGCACGCGTTTGCGTTTCGCACAGGCTCGCTTCGTCTAATGTGGGTTTTTCTTGTCTCTTCTTTTTCAGACAAATGTTTGAATGGACCCAAATGCCTTTGGATGAGATTGAGGTACAACGGACAGACCAGTGGTTGGTCAGCCACTTGCAAATGATATAGAAAAACTTGCGTTTAGTCAAAAGTGACAAATGGCTCGTTGGTCGGTTTAACTCCGCTAAGCGTGCCTTTTAGAGGCGGGCTGACTCCATTTTGATTTGTGCCGTTTACAGGTGAAGGAGGAATGACAGTAAAAAGAGTTAACGTTGACTCTTTTACTTTTTTTCAGATTTTTTTTTACCTTTTCTTCTTTTTTTTTTTTTATGCTTGAACATTACAAGCGCAAATATGTACACGTGACGCCGACTGAGAACAAACAGTCCGCCGCCGCCATTTTCCAGCCGTGACCCCGCGCGGTGGTCCTCTAGTCGGACTTGTCGCCGTCCTCGGGTCTGGGCGGCGGCCTGTCGGCTTGGGCCTGGGCGGCGTCCCCGCGGGCCTTGTCTTCCTTGGCGGCTTGGGCGGCCTGGCCGTGCGAGTAGTTGGCCAGGATGGAGGACAGGGACAGCAGGCCAGAGCCGGACGAGGCCGCCGGCAGGCTGGGCGGAGTCAGGCCCAGAGGCAGAGGAGCCACCGGAAGAGCCAGGCCCTGGAGCTGCGACAGGTGCTGCACCTGGAGCTGTTGCTATACGCACACGTGCAGGAGGACATCAGCGCTTACACATGCGTGTAGAATGATAGTGCCTCGACTTACCGCACTAAAAAAAACGCAACTAGTTTATTTGTGTTTTTTGCGTGTCGTTGAAATGGTCATTTCAGTGTGAACAACTGGTAAATATACATTAATGACATTTACAGCAACTTCTGCGCCAATCTCGTCACTGTCATGGACGTTTACACATATTACGATATATGACACCTTCAAACAAATTGGAGCGACCCGTGATGTCATATCTCGGGAAACATCTGACATATTGGCAACATTTGAGGTAATCTAATCTCCTGTTATGGACGGGGGTCAATTTGGCCGATACAAACAACAAAAAGTTTTGTTTTATTTAATTTATTTTTATTTCTGGCACGATGGGATATTTAAACATGCCCGGGGGCCAAATTGACCCAGTTTAAAGCTAAGGAAATGCCCCAAAAAAACAAACAAAAAAAACCTAAATTTAATTTTGTTCCGCTTAAATGATTAGCAAGATTG
Source organism: Vanacampus margaritifer (assembly GCF_051991255.1). Classification (NCBI taxonomy): domain Eukaryota; kingdom Metazoa; phylum Chordata; class Actinopteri; order Syngnathiformes; family Syngnathidae; genus Vanacampus; species Vanacampus margaritifer. The sequence continues at coordinate 64,339,098 of NC_135432.1, forward strand.
TATTAAAGAAAAAATAATTATTTAAAACAATCTATAAAATTAAAATCAAAGTTATACATTTACAAGGCAAAATATTTTGGAAGAGCTAAATACATATTTTAGATAAGAAAAATGCAAAATTATTATTTATTTAGTCTTTATTTATCCAGGAATGGCAATTGAGAACATCTCAATTGCAATGCCAACCCAGCTGTAAACTGTAGTTAAAAAAAATATTAAAAAATAAATCAAAAAAATAATTATATATATATAATTAGTGATTTTAAACATTTATTTAAAAATGTACACGTTGACTCACCCGTATGATGGAGTTCATCTCAGGGGGCGTGACCTGCTTGGCTCTCTCGATGGCGCCCATTACTTGCTGCTGGTGCTGGAAAAAAAAAGAGACGATATCATTTGATGGAAAAACAAACATCCTTTTTTTCATCTATAACTATCATGATGTAACAAAAAAAGGAACAGAAAATGATTTAATTGTATGTAAAAAAAAAAAAAAGTCATTAAATTAAAAAAATGTTTTTATTACTAGAAAACATTCCATTTTATGGGAATTGTTTTCAACGTGGAAATGTATAGCCCCAAAAGTAGCAATAAAGGTGTGGTTATGAAAAATATGTGCACAAATAGTTTTTCCAGGATTTTTATCCAATTAGTGATTGGATAATTGGTAGATACAATTTTTTGATAGCTGCAGCCTAATACTCTGTTTCAGATTAACTCTTTCACTGCCAGACGTTTTCAGAAACGGGATGTCGCCAGTGCCAGCCGAATTAAGCATTTTGACTGATCTTTCAAGGTCCACAGAAAATGTTGTGTTTGGACTATGGAAACACACATACTACCAAATGAAAGATTGGACTCTCATCTTTCATCAGAAAAAAAAAAAAGTTTGTTTCTACCTTATTCCGTTCCTCAGTAATCAACAATAAAAAATGGTTACTTTCACCGAAATTCTCTGTTTTGAAACAAAAAACGGAGAAAAAGAGCTTTTTGTGAAACGATGTTATTTCATGCACTCTAGTGAATTGTACACTTCTTTTTGTCCATGAATGATGCCACAAACACCTAAATAGTGCTTTACTTCTGTAAAACGCTTTCACCAACAATGAAAAAGTGTTTTTTGATTGCAAAATACGTTTATTTCCATTCAACAGTGTAACAATTTGACAAAACAATTTCGCAAACTATTTACAAATGTGTGCAACTGTGGTACTACTTACAATTATGTGGATGTTTCAAATACAGTTTTTCTTTTTGTAACGCTCTCCTGCGTGCAAGGAGACGCCAGGACTCGCACAACAGTTTACTTTCACTTTCACATTGTGCAACGTGCAAACGTTACACTTCCTTGACGGCCTTTTTTCCGGGGAATAAAAAGCAAGTAGCAGACTGTACACACTTCCTCCGATGAATATGCATTGGACTCGGGGCACTTTCCGTCGTCCGATCGAACGTCCGCCTGTGCGTGCTCGATTGTGCTCCGCGTCTTTTCCAATTTCGCCGTCAAGCTCGGATTCACCTTCATCATCATCGATGATGATCATCGTCGTCATCAATGTGCTCTTTTAGTGTTGGTCGATCGCTTTTGTCTAGTAAGTGTAGAGCTGCTTTGCAAACGGGCAACTTTTGCGTTTCCTCCTCAGCCATCTAGACCCCCCCCCCCCACGTATTCTCCTGCCGTGTCAATGCTTTCCATCCACGGAGTCATCATCATCATCATCATCATCATCATCATCGATGATGATGATCATCGTTGTCATCAATGTGCTCTTTTTGGTCGATGCTTTTGTCTTTGAAATAAAACGGCTCGGGCGTGAGCTCCTCGCAAACCGGTCGCCATTTTTCTTTGTTTTCTATTCTGATCTCCTGCCCTGACGCTCTAGCTCCGCCTCTACTGACGCCCACCCGATCTTGTCAAAAGACAGTCATCGCTGCCCTCTAGGGGTCAAAAATAGTAATTAGGCTCAAAAAACCTGGTTAAAATTTTCAGCACATCTCCGGAAGGCTTCCCCCCACCCGTTTCAAAAAAAAAAAATTGGATGACGTCTTTTGACGTCATTGGCAGTGCTCCGTAGGTTTTTACTTGACGTCTTTAAACGTCAGTGGCAGTGAAAGAGTTAATGTGGCTTTTTTTTTTTTAGAGGTCCTTCAAATATTTATTTATTTAATAAGGCTTGACGCAAGCGCACACACAGACACAGCATACACGCATGGGACTTACCTCCTGCGACAGGTAAGGCAGCACCTGAGCGCAGATGCCGTTTAGTCTCTTGACTATTTCAGCCTGAGTGGGAAACACAACCGGGTGGTGAGAATTTGAAAACAAGCGCAACAATGACGAGTCAACGATGTGGACGCAGATTATTATTTATTTTTTTTACCTGTTTGTGCATTTCAATGTTCAGTCCGTATGACATTTCGTAATACTGAAACACACACAAGGACACAAAGCATGTTAACATCCGCAGGCACGGTTGATGCAAATTGTCTTCTGATTTTACGTTCTCACCATGATGTAGTGACGCTGCATCTCGGACTTTTCAGAAGCCAGTTTGTCACATTCCAACTTGAGACTGGACGACATGCAACAGTGCAAAAAAAAAAAAGAGACAAACACAAACATACTTGAAAACGTGAAATTGTGGCACAAATCTAATGTCAAACGGCAGGTAGCCTGAGCCTCTGTCGACAACTTGCACAATTACCTGTGGTATTGTGCTTGAAGGAACTGGAACTCGTCTTTGATGCGATCGCACGAGTCAGATGTGGTGAACTTGAGAGCTTGTCCAGATTGAGCGGATGCCTGCTGACAAAATCACCACAAGAGACCTTAGAAATGCCAGCGTTGATACTACTCTTATCATTTTCATTTGATTTTATTCTCCTTAGGTGGGGTCTTTGATAAGCCCGTAAATCAATTTCATGCACAAGATTAAATAAATCCACTAACGGACAATTTTTTTGCGCATACAATTAACCATGTCCCTTGTGATGTTGCTCTGACCCCAAATACTAATTCCAGGATTTTGATCAATTACAAATGTCTCCATTAGGTTTGTTCCTTAATCCTTACGATGCCTACTAACAACTTCTGGGGTGTTTGTTCATTCTTGGCTCTTATTTTGGCACCTGTTATAAAAAAATGTACAGCAATGTTGTAGTTATTCCGCCTTGTTTGCCATTAGGAATGTGCAATTAATCGAAATACAATTACAATTTCCATTATTACACTCCACAATTAATAAATCGTCATAATCGGAAACAAAAATAAAAGACTTTTAATGCTAATTTTGAATTGTTTAAATGCATATATTTGCACCTTTTTATTTTCATTTTAAAATGACTGATAAATCTTGTTTGGTCCAAAAGTAACTTACATAATTAAACCGTTTCAAATAATTGTACTAGTCTTAATATTTTCTTTTTTGCAAAAAACAAAAAATAAAATAATTATTTGCATAATCTGAATTTTTTTTCCCCCATAATCGAGCTGCCCTATTTGGCATATTTTACTACATTCATATTACTTCACAATTGTACACAGGAAGCTTTATTATTTTCTCTCGAAAACAATTATGTAATATTCACTGTATCTTTCAAATTATGATTTTTGTTATCGTGACATTTATCCAATGATCTGAGCAGTGGCTGGAATGATCAAATCAATGTACTAATTAATTCGATATAATAAGCGTCATGGTGTCTGTTTCTATTTTGGTCGAAGTAAGATTTCCTGTCGACGACTTTGCATTAGGACTTTAGCCAGACATTGGTGCATTTTCACTGAGTTTAATGAGTCATAACTTCAATATCTGTCACGGGAAAATGATACTTACATAATTGGAATCGTTTTTCAAAGATTTGTCTGGTAATGCTGATCTCGTGTAACTCAACCTTTAATCTGATGTCGATGTTGGAATGCTTCGAATCGTTTGAGGGACGTTTAAAAACACAAAATGAGTTAGAATAATACTTTTTTTTTTTTAAACGTGTTAGCGAATTATTACGCATCTTAAACATTTTAAACACTCACAAACAAGTATTGACCCACTGCATTTGAATGGTAGTTATTTGTATACATTAGGGTACATACAGTACAGTGAGCGATGCTAGGCTAGGCTAACGCGTTCCCACTCATTACTGGCGAGCTACCACACGCGTTAACGGTGATATTACGTGGACGTAAGTGGGGGAAAAAACATGTCAAGGACGCGAGGCATTGTGGAGGAAGAGGGAAAAAAACTGCCATTTTATGTCCTGCGGCGTCAGCTAACGTTAGCATAGCTTAGCCTAGCCGAGCTGCTAGGCTAAAGCAAGCAGCCAGCTGACTTGACTTTGACGAGTTTGCACCAAGCGGACAACTACTCACCGAGTGCCTGGATTGAGGAAACATCATGTCAGCAGCAAGCAAGCAAGCAGCAGCGTCGCTCGCCGAGGAGTCTCCGTCGTGTTGAGCCCCGAGCGAGCTTGCTATCCGGCTAAAGCGAACGCGTTCCCGGATATGGGATTTTAAATGATTGCTATTCGCACTTTGTACCCCGTCATCGCTCGAAACGCTCGCTTCGCTTCAAAACGACTCACACGGGCCGACACCGTCTTTTGGTCGTCTTTGCGGCAAAAGACGCCACTATAGGGTAAAAACGTATTATTTTTTAAAAGGCTTCAAAAGAATGCGATGTTTATTTATTTTTTTCTATAATAACGTTACGTCTCCCCCCGGGAAAGCTCGACTAGATGTGTTGACACATGAGCCCGCAACGCTCCTGCTTCTATTCTTCTTCTGTGGTGCTTCCTGCTTTGGTGCATAGGAGAAAACGAGAAAACGACCGTAGCGTCAGCGACTCCCTAACCCGACAGCGCCCTCTCGGTGAAGATGTGAACTGACGCCAACCCCAGCCTTTTTTTATAACAACCATAAATGCTTATAAAATAAAATAAAAAATTCACTGAAAACGAGCATCTCCTGTTTTTTCGTCAAAGAAGACATTTTATCAGCAATGTTGTTGTGTTCGTTTTTTTTTTTGGTTTTTAGTAGGGGTGTCAAAATTAGTTATTGTTAATTTAATTATTGTTAATTTAGAGTTAATTTATTAACGTCACTAAAAAACGCCTGGCACCCCTAGTTTCTAGCCACACACCTGAGCAGATATTTCTCATGCCATCCTTTTTCTCATGAACACGGTACGGTATCTTGGAATTTTGTCATGATGTATTAAAAAATACATTAAAAAAAACAGCCACACTTGTGATCAGCAAGTATAGGAACAAATTTATTTCAATGTTTAAAACAGATAACCTTGTCATTATGTTTCTTTAGAAGGCGGCGATAATGATCATACGTCATGTTCGAATGAGGATCAGGCAACAGTGGTCGAGAAAAACAACAAAACAAACACATGAAAAGACATTAAAAAAAAAATATGGCAAAGAGTTATGCAAATCGATAAGCGGCCAACTGGAGCCAAAAGGCTTCAGTCAATACATCCAAAGACCCTTGCTTGCAAAAAACAGCACATGCAATAATTATAATTACAGCTTCTTATTAAAAAAAACAAACAGCAGATTATCCTTTAAAATTTTCTTATAGAATATATTCTTTACCCACTTAATCTTCTATCCTTTTTAGTCTCTGGTGTTGTATCGCAAAAATAAAATAAAGAATGGTGGAGGGCACTCGGGTCGAGGGGATCTCAGGTTGGCGGTGGTGTGTTGTTGGCACTTTAAGAGAGAGCCTGGCACGCTCGTATCATACATCCGATTTTTTTCTCTCACATTGGATAAAAAAAACAAAAAAACATCACACACCACTCTGCATTTGAGCGTTGAACAAGAAGAGAGGATGTGGTCCTAAAATCATATAAACAATAGTATTCTGGTCATTTTTGAACATAGAGAAACAAGAGCGCCAAGGCAACAAATAAAGAGAATAGTTGTTTTAGTGAAGAAATTAAACGCACAAAGTGAAAAACCGAAGTGTCATGCAAACACCGTCCCTCTTTTCAGCTCATACATGGCAAATATATACTGTATAAATTTAAAATATGCCAAATAGTACACCACTGTGCAACACAAACTAGCAAAAAAACAAACCCCAAAAAATGTACAATGGTTGTCGGTCAGTTTTTGCACTCCACACGCAATAAACAGTTAAATAATGTCTTTTGCTCACTTAACATTGGCACCTTAACACAAGCAGAAGCCGGCGATGTGTCATTTAGTGTAAAAGGGAAAACAATGGCAGTCTTTCTTTTTTTTTTTGGGGGGGGGGGGGGGGGTCAATTTTGAGCATCTGTTTTTATCTGTTTGTGTCATTATGACAAGAGGCGGAGCATGTTTAATAACCGAAGAAGTGTCAGGAAAAAACAAACACCTATACACTGCTTTCAGAGGTGGATTTTTGTATTCTTTAACACCTTAAAATGTCACAAGAGGGCGCCAAAGCCATGAAGAATAGGAACATAGTAATTGGCGTCAAGATGTGGAAGTTGTAAAATGCCTTAGAAATCATGTTTTTATAAGCCGTGGGAATTTTTGGGGGGGAGGGACGGGGGGTTAAATTAATCCCCCCAAAAATGTTGATCTTCGCAGCAGCAAAAGAAATTAATAACAAATCTACTTTAAACTTAATTTTTAAAAAAAAAAAAGTCCTCCGCCCCCACAGACGCCATCATTATTTCTGAACATGTTTTCCATTGGTTTTCAACCTGTGCGGCAGCCTTTGGCTCCATACAGTTTGAACAAAACATTGAAGAGCAAACAGTAGTAGGAACTTAACATCCTATTTTAACGGTTAGAAATTGCACCAAATTATGACAGTTAGGGCAGAAGTGGGGCACCAGTCCTTCAAGAGACAAAATCATTGAAAAAAGAAATTGTATGTTATGAACATTTGAGTGTTGGAAAAAAAATTAATAAATCCCAGCAGGCCACATGAAATGCTCCATTTGGGCTTTATATAGCCCACGAAACCGCAGCTTGCCAACTTCTATGTCCTTAAACTGAAATGAGTTGCTAAATGAAGAAAGCAAAAGCTAAAATGAAACAAAAGTATCACAAATTTTAATCTATACACTACAAAAATAAAATAAAATTGAGAAGCAGTGCGTTGAATATCTGGATGCTTTCCCAACATTAGCTAACCGCACAAAAATACTTTTCAGTTGCGTTTAACACTTTTTTTTAGTGTTATACCCTCCACAGCTTCTTGGCAATTGGCTAACATGCAAATACTTATTGTGGCTGTAGTCTTTTTTTTTTTTGGTAATACATAAATATACTGCATGAAGTTCTAGTCGTGGCTAACACCACAGAAGACCAGAAAATTGTTACTCAATGGTGGTGGTGGGTGGAAATAAACACCGTTTGGGTTTGCATTAACATTCTGCATCTACTCATACTAAGCATCTCCGTTTCTGCATGTATTCCTGTGCTACCTTCACCCACACCCCACTGTGGTAGCCCTTAATGAAAAATGAGAGATTAACAAGTCACCTGAAAAAGACTGAAAAAGTTCATCAGTACTTCACTGGCACCAGTAAAGCAAGCCTGGAAAATGCAAAGAAAATAAATAAAAATACAGAGCCAAACAATCCAAAACACTGTTTGAAATGTGCTTTCTCTATATATACATATTTAACCTAGAGGAAACACTTGTTGCTGCTTTTTTTGTTTTTAAATAAAACATGAGGGCTTCCGAAAAGAAAATGGTGAATGAAAATAATTGGGAAATCGTCCCCAAAAGGAAAGTAGCGACACTGAAAAAAAATCTTTTGTGATACCAGACATTCCTTGTTTCTATTTCATCCCTCCCGACCGCCAGGTGGCGGTGCTGAAAACAGCACGTTTTTTTCTTTCTCTCTCGCTCTTTTTTTTTTTTTTTTACAGCAGTTCAGACTCAAGTAGGGCTCCGTTGTGAGAAAAACAAACAAAGAGAAAGCCTTATTAAACACTGAAAAAAAAGCAGTCGAAATTAACACCTTCAAACCTGGTCCATAAATTAGATAAATAAAAAAAACTCTTAAAATCGTCACCATATTATATAATATATACGTGTATATATACTGCTAATTGACCTCTCAGCTCTGTGACGCCTGCTTTTAAAATCAACAAAACCCATTATCACAGTATCAATACTATTTAGAGGAGGAAAAAAAAAAAGCTAACCTTTTTGTTTTTTTCTGTTATTTTTATGCCAAAGACGGTGTACCACAGAGCATTTTTGTACACGGCTGTTGTGTATATGTATTTACAAATATACACAAACAACACACTTATTTGCAGACGTCAAGGAAGGTTTGTCATCCCGCTCCTTTATCCTCCTCACCACTCAATAGCAAACCATCGTTTTTTTTTTGTTGTTGTCGTTTCGTTTTAAACCAAAGTGACTATACAGTTTAAAAAACAAACAAAAAGTAAACAGAAGCACATCCTGATATATAATAACGAGTGAGCGACAGCGTTAGGAAGCGTCTGATTGGACAGCGTGAGAGTGAGAAGGCGCGTGGGGGAAATTGATTAACACTCCTGGTTGGTGGCGGGGATTTTGGGGTCGCGATTGTCCCTGTGAATCCAGGAAGGAAGCTGTGCATTCAACTTAAAAATAAATTATATATTTTTTTTAAAATGCACAAAAATGTCCAAAAACATACTTCTCTCAAATTAAGTTTGTTGCCATTGTGTGTGTTTTTTTTTGCAATTTGCAAAATTGTAGTAGCGACCAATTACATTGAGGGGCGGAACAATTTACAAAGTACAGTAAAAGGTCAGCAGCAATCAACCAGAATTGGGCCCATTTTATGCCCCCGCTTATGCCTGTTTGTCATAAATGTCTTTACATATACCAGGGGTGTCTAACATCGGCCCCAAAACCGGTTTGCTAAGGGGTTCAAGATCAATTTGAAAGTGAAAAAATACCGAAAGGAGACTGGGGAGATTTTTTTATGCTCATGTAGAAAATGACGAGTAAATAATTGCCAGATCCTTAAATGTTGATTTAATTATTAAAGGGTAAGTCAGTCAACCTTACACATTTCTTGACAATAAAATGTTATATGGAACCTCACTAGTCTAAACACGACATTCTGATTAGTGATTAATATTACATTTGTGGAATTGTGGGGTCTTAAGTTTTGACCGTTTGTAAACGATTCAAAATGGACTAAATGGCAAAATACAGGCTTGGGAAGGTTTGATAAAAAACGGATGGATTTTGCTGCTTAACTTACATTCCACTAGCACAAAATTGACCAGAATATCATATTTAGACTAGTGGGGCTGCAAAGAACATATTATTGTCAACTTTTGTTTGTTTGTGTTGAATTCCCCTTTAAAGTGCGATATTATACTTTTTTCAGTTTCAAATAGTTGTGACTTAAAAAGTTTTGTGCCTTTATATAAAATTACTGGGATCAAATTTGTGGTTATTTATACTCATATTATTTATGCTTGACTTTGTTGGTCTGGCCCCCTTGCCATCAAATTAGGCTTTAAGCACCCCCCCCCCCCCGAATTACAATGAGTTTGACACCCCTGATAATATATTTACACTGTTAAGAGGTTTTCTTGTTTTTGCCTTTTTTTTTTTTTTGCACAATTGCACTTCTCACACACTGGTGGGTACATTCATCGAAGTGGAGGTGGAAACCAAATCCTGTTGTAGTGTTCGTCCCCCGGCGCTCCTTCCCGTCACTGTCTCACAGTCGGTCAGGTGTGCCAGGCCCATCGAGGCAGCGGTTTCTGCCCAGAAAACCAGGAAGATACGCAAGAGAGGGTCGGCGTTTTCTTTTTGTTGTCGTTTTGTTTTGCAGGGGGATTTTTGAATGTGCTGGAGAAAAAAAAAAAAAAAAAAAGGGGAGCATGTGTCCGAGTGAGTGTGTGTGTATGTGTGTTGCGTTAAAAGTCGAGCGCACTCGAAAAAGGAGGTTGTGCAAAAGGAGAGAGAGAATGGGGGTCTGGGGTGGGCTCACACCAGGTTGTACTCTTTGAGGTTGAGCTGTAGGATGGTGTCCTTGACGGCGGCAAACACAAAGCGGATGTTCTCAGTGTCCGTGGCGCACGTGAAGTGGGAGTAGATGATCTTGTCGCTGTCGGGGTTTAAGTCCACAAACATTTTGAGGATGAACTCCCGCGCCGCCTGCGCATCCCTCTGCGGACCTGGAGGAGGGCACACATGGACAGTAGGGCTGAATGATTTTGGAAAAAAATCATCTAATTGACAGTTTTTACCCCCCCATGCTCAATATTGCAATTTAATATGCGATTATTTTCTCAAGGTCCTCTTCCCATGTATATATATATTTTTTAACAAAAAATAAATTAATCTGTATCACATTAAAACAATATCCAATTTGTTATACATTATTATATATTTTTTAACAAAAAATAAATTAATCTGTATCCCATTTAAACAATATCCAATTTGTTATACATTATTATATATTTTTTAACAAAAAATAAATTAATCTGTATCACATTAAAACAATATCCAATTTGTTATACATTATTAGATATTTTTTAACAAAAAATAAATTAATCTGTATCACATTAAAACAATATCCAATTTGTTATACATTATATATTTTTTAACAAAAAATAAATTAATCTGTATCACATTAAAACAATATCCAATTTGTTATACATTATTAGATATTTTTTAACAAAAAATAAATTAATCTGTATCACATTAAAACAATATCCAATTTGTTATACATTATTATATATTTTTTAACAAAAAATAAATTAATCTGTATCACATTAAAACAGTATCCAATTTGTTATACATTATTATATATTTTTTAACAAAAAATAAATTAATCTGTATCACATTAAAACAATATCCAATTTGTTATACATTACTATATATTTTTTAACAAAAAATAAATTAATCTGTATCACATTAAAACAATATCCAATTTGTTATACATTACTATATATTTTTTAACAAAAAATAAATTAATCTGTATCACATTAAAACAATATCCAATTTGTTATACATTATTATATATTTTTTAACAAAAAATAAATTAATCTGTATCACATTAAAACAATATCCAATTTGTTATACATAAATGTTTTGGTCTTACAAGTTAGGCTTAAAGGAAATCACGATTAGGACGATCATTTATTTTTGGTACAAAACAAGAAAATGTTTAAACGTAAAAATTATTAAGACAAATACAATTCTTTCAAACACTATAATTTCCTATTGGATGAAACAAATTATTAGTAAAAATTTAATTAAATAAATAAATAAATAATTATTTAAAAAATAAAATAAAAAAAGGTACAAATGTATACATTTAAACAACTCAAAATTACTATTAGTCTCTTTTTTCGGACGATTATGCTGATTGTGTAATTGTGGAGTGCAATAATTGAAATTTTAATTGAATTTAATTTTAATTGAATGCATTTCTTTCGCAGTTAAATGAAAAAGGAAATAAATATGGCCCATGCATTAAATTAATAACGGTACCAAAGACTAATGAAGGACTTTTGCTATAATCATAGTTAGTTTTGTAAACATAAAATGTAGTTTCAGTTAGTTTTCATTTTTAAAAAAGCATTTGTGTTTTTATTTTATTTGGTTAACTAAATCGTTTTTTTGAATTTTTGTTTTTTCTCGTTAACTAAAATAACCTTTCTAACCCTTTGACTTGCAGTCTTTTGGTGAATATTGATCTGCCGGCTTGTAACGCTTTGAGAACCAGCAGTATTACGTCGAGGTTGACTCTGAACAAACCATTCTTGACAAATTCACAATCTTACCATCAAACTCTGGAAAGTAGTCCACCAAATGTGAGTAGGAGATCTTCTCCTCTAACAGGTCCTTCTTGTTGAGGAAGAGGATGACGGAGGAGTTTTGAAACCAAGGGTAGGTAATGATAGTCCTGAACAGAGCTTTACTCTCCTCCATGCGGTTCTGATAGGTAAAAAAAAAAAGAAAAAGATTTCCCCCCCCCACACAGTTATTATCAACCACTGTGTTGTCAACATCCAAATAAAGACGAGTTTGTAAGGGTGTGACCTCGTTGTCGGACTCCACCAGGACTTGGTCGTACTCGCTCAGCGCCACCAGGAACATGATGGAAGTGACGTTCTCAAAGCAGTGGATCCACTTCCTCCTCTCGGACCGCTGACCACCCACGTCCACCATCCTACAGGGTGCGCGCGGATGAGTATTCACGTGATTATAGAACGTAACTTCAATAGGGGTGTGACGGTACGTCTATTTGTGTTTTGAGTTGTTTTCGGTATGTAACATTAAGTACGGGTTAGGGCACGCAGTCGGCATAAGAAAATTATTGAATTATTATTTAAAATGATATAAAGAACCCAAAAATATATATTGACGATAATATGTTCTATGCAGCCCCACTAGTCTAAATACAGTATTTGGTTTATATTGTGTTAGTGGAATATGAGTTAAGCAGCAAAATCCAGCAGTTTTGATCAGTATCAGAAGGCGGCCATTTTGTCGAGTGAAAATGCCATCACAGCTGCTCAGTTCTCAGATAACAACCAATCACAGCTCAGCTTTACAAAACAGGTGAGCTGTGATTGGCCGTTGCAAGAGCAACTGTGATGTCATCTTCAGTCAATAGCAAGTGGCAAAATGGCCGTCCATTAGATGGATAAAAATGGCTGGATTTTGCTGCCTAAGTCATATTCCACAAATGTCATATTAATCAGAATGTCATGTTTAGACTAGTGGGGTCGCATGTAACATATTATTGTCAAGAAATGTTTGACTTCCCATTCAATTAAAGCAAAATTAGCAGCCAATAGAACAGAAAAAAATGACTAGGCTTAAAACAAGTAAACAGACAAGTCTAACAAAAACCCACCAGTGTCTTAAAACTACTGTTACTCACAACCAATAATAAAATCTCGATAAGCTATTTTGATGGATTTTTTTTTTAAGTCTTCTAATTCTATACATTGCTTATGTGAGAAAGTTTCATTCACTTTTATTTGCATTTCCCCTCTTAGCTAGTTAAAACCCGAGTACCAACCAATTTTTGACGTACCGTTACACCCCTAATGTTCACCCATCATTGTCGGACGTATTCCGAAAAGGCTTCAAAGAAGGGTTTTATTTGCTTCGACAGGTTTTGAATCCATCAAAACAGGCTGATGTGTGCCGTTCATACAGAAACATGACACGGGTGCGAGAATGGATTTTTTTTGGTTACTTTTGACAAAACTTTCTGAATTCATGATGGATTCAACCCCTTTGGAAGCAGATGAAGCAGAGATCTTAGGGGAGTTAAGTGCCATGTGAGTGATCCCGTGTGAGCGAGTCATGCATGCCACCACCAAAGCATCTCACTTTGAAGAAAGCACTGTGTAAGTTGAAAACGGATGCCGCTCAGTTCGCTCAAGTCAGGGTTTACCTGAAAGGCATTCATCTGTTACCCACTTCTTGCAAAGTGTAATGTCAACACGTGAGTTTTTTTTATTTTTAGAAAGGGCGGATGGTGAGCGTGAATGTATTTTTCATCTAGATGACTAAAAAGGAAAATAGGCGGGGCAAGGGCGGAAACGATGATGCATGGGGCACCTCGGACGATGAAGTCCGTTTCGTAGCGGGACATGTGCTAATGTCACCTAATAAAATGATGTAGGCGACAATCAGCCGCTGCTTTCACGCCACCGTCCGTTTTTAATCAAACTAGTCCGATTTAGTTAGGTGAGAACACGGTAACCGACTGATCCGAGACTAACTGGCAAAAGAACAAATCCGTTTCATGACTATCATTGCTCAAAAAGCCCCCTTATATTTTGGATGTCTGCCTCAGGATTGGAATAGAAAAGATAAATATTTACTAGGTACTTTACTGATTGCGAGCAAAACAAACAATAACAAAAAAAAATGGTTGTCACCGGATATCCCTAATTTATCAACAAATGGACATTTACAAAATGGAAGGCCTATTAGCATTTGTAAATCAGAATCCGGGTTGGTTGTTGGGGAAAAATGGTTAAGGTACATTAAAATCAAAAAGTCAAATTTAATTTTGAATTAGGAAAATTCAGAAATAATGGTACGGTCACTCCCTGATGGTCATATTGTATTTTTTATTTATTAACGTTTTTTTTTTTTTTTTTTTTAATTTTCTTTCCAATTTTTTAGATGGGAAATTTTTATGGAGGGATTAATGATGACATGCATATTTTTTGCATGTGTGAACTGTATCCATCTGTAAAAGTGTGAAAAGTTATAAATAAAGAATTACCCCCCCCCCCCCCCCCCAAAAAAAAGTCTGGGCACCTGCCTATTTGCTGGCATAGTAGTCCTGATACATTAATTGTCCATAAGATGGTGACGGTGATTGTTGATGGGAAATTGCGAGTGGGTAGTGGCTTGTAATCACGTGTTTTGGTTAGCCTGGAATCGATCTATCAATTCCATGAGAAAAGCAACCAAACCAGCGAAAATACCAAATTCACAAGCCCAGATGAGTTGCACCTCAGAAAACTAATACCATTTAGCAAGCAAAGTTGTCCAGTAAAGAAAGAAAAAAAAAAAACAACTTACTGTCATATTCAGTATTTGCGATCAGAGAAACGGACCCTCCCAGGTTAGCTCACCGCTAGCTAGCTGGTACGACAGAACACGGATGGATTGAAACGTTTGCCAAAAGCAGAAAAACACCCCGGGTTCCACTGTCGGCCAGTGTACAGTACAGCGTGGTATCCTGGCGGTTAAAAGTGAATTATTTTAAACTAACATGGAAAACCTTTCTGTAGGGTTGCTGCGGCTGTGTTAGCGCTTTGTTGTACACTCCGATATGTTTTCAAAAAAGTTAATATGAGACACTTGGGGACAAATTATTATTATTATTATATATATATAAGTTTAAAGGTTGTATAGCGTTCACACTTGCCCAAACATGCTATCATTCATCCGAACAGAACCTTCAAGCAGTCTTGGTCAGCTTGTTTGGTGCGCTAATTGTTACCGTAGCACAAAATGCTAGCCAATGCAGCTAACCCTTAATCACTTCTAACTGTCCACTTCTTTCGAAAGAACCCCGTTTTATTTGAAGTCTTTTGGACAGTCGGGTGTAACTTTACATCTCTCGTCTCCGACAGAGCCATTCGCGAGCGGCTCGGTGATTTGAAACACTGATTAATAGATGTGCACATCCTCAAGAGGTTTCAGCTTTCCAGAGCTGTTCTCCTTGATGAGGTCACCTGTCAATCTTTGGGGAGTTTCAGGTCCCAGTTTCATTAAGTCTTCATTTGAGAAGTCATTCACTCGAATCCTTCACACCTAATACGCGCCCTTGTCAAGCGGTGATACAAATGACACCAATTGAGCGGCTAATTATGCAAACAGATGCACAGGTGCAAAGCTGTGGATCGGGTGAAGCGGGGGTCTGCGCGGGAGTCGACGGCGCAAGGCTGCCCTCTGGTGTTGGCCCAGTCCAATGCGGTCCGCTGAGATCTGGGGCCATTACAGGCCCTGCAGGACCCACGGGCCAAAAATAGCGCATCCCTCCAATGTGGAGAGGACGACCTGGTTTCTTATGCCAGCCATAAAGGAAAAGAGGCGATGAGGAGGCGACCCATTTACGACGATCGGGCACCAGAATGTAGGACTTTGTGTTCGCTTTCGATTATTGTTCAGTAGTAGACAGCAGAGGGTAAAAGGATGTGTGTGCGTGGGAGGAGGTCGGGTTATATTAAGACACGGTTTATCGGGGAATGAGTTAATGGTGTCAGTAAAAAAAAAAAAAGGATGAATATGTGAGCTTGCCGAAGCATCTTTCTACCTGAAAATGATGCTCTGCAAGTCGAAGGGGTACTCTATGATGCCCGTGGTGGGAATGCGCACCCTGAGCACATCCTGCTGAGTGGGAAGATAGCTGGGATCTGCAATGCGATCCAGATCGGAAAGATAGCTACGAGGCAAGCCGGAGCAAGAGGAGAAAAAAAAGACAGACAGACGGACACGTACACACAAAAGAAAGACAGGAAACAGTTACATAAAGCGTGACAGGCAATTAGAGCAACCCGCTGCCAAGTGTGGAAGTGTGGCTTCATCCCATCGAGGAAGCTTTGCAGAAAAAAAGGCCAACACTCAAGACAAAAAAATAAATAAAATAAAGTGTGTCACTGCTCCACCAACACTGTTCCCAGGATACATTTCAAAGATATGAACTTTGACAGCATCAAACTTGAGTATCCAAGTAAAGCGGGGTACACAAATACTGACAAATTTGAGCATTTTCACTCCTTCGCCATCAAAGTCAGAAAAGGCGCGTTTGTCTGATGTCTCACAAAGACGGTCGTGATTATAGGCAGTTCTCGAGTTACCAACGGGTTCCGTTCCTACGCTGGCGACGTAAACCGAATTTCCACATAAGTCGGATTTCTCCCTGTTAAAGTCAAAATTGACATCAAAATACTTTGTATAAAAAAAAAAAAACTAAAATACATTAAAATATCGCTAGATGACCCAGCTTTCTTCTTTGAGGCCATAATGTGGAAAAAAAAAAAGGTTAAAAAAGCCTAAGATAGAAACACCGGAGACAAAATGGCAGACAAGGAACAAAATGGTGGACGCGGCGGCGTCTTAAGAGTGATTTTTAAAACCTCTTTTCCTGAGCGATGATCCTGTGGCGTGGGGTATGCTAAGAGTTTTTTCCTCTGGTCTGCCAATCGCAAATGCTAATCCTTTTCAATAATTCCGATCACAAATGTGTGTAGTCAACACCGAGTTGGGGTAAGCCGCTGACTGCGTAAATTGTTTCACTAAACAAACGAGATTGCAATCTAAATTTTGTTACCAGATGAACCAACTGTTAGCCTAGTTTCTTCTATTTCGTCTTCTAAGTCAACTACCGGTACTTTCTTCGTGTATTTTTGCGTATTCCGGATGCCCTGTGGCTCTCTGCTGCCCCTTACAGGTTAGTCTTGGTACTGTGACAAAAATGTTTACAGTATGTACGTGCAAAGTGTGCTCTGGTGGTCACATTATGCACCACATCCTTTAAGAGCATTAAGAACACTTTTTGTTGTTGTTGCCATCATTAAAAAAAAAAAAAAAGTTATGAGAAAGAAAAAAAAATGATTTGTGTGTACCCCACTTTAGTTGACCATCTTCAGCTCTCATCTTTTAAATTTGCAAAATCTGTTGCTGACAGTGTGGTGGTATCAACGACAACAGGAAGAGGAACGTCAGCACTTGGAGGCCGATAAAGAAGGTTTGGACAACTGTCAAGTCAAGGATGACAGGAAGCCCGTTTCTACAGCTTCCTGAAAGATCTTTGACTTTGACACAGTTGCAAGCCCTCTTCATCACATTTGAGGTGGTTGCCCGTCTCAAGCCAGAGTGCAGCCTTTGGTTTCGGTCCTGCCGGGCCAGAACCTTAACACAAATCACTGATGCATGGTCAGCCTAAACAACTTTTTGGCCCTCTGGTTGTTTTTCAGAGCAGGTTTGTGCCTCCCCCCCCCCCCCCAATTGTGGCCGTGACAGAATGTTTAGTTTCCGTCCATCAGTGGATTTGTGCCGGCGTGGCGGTTACGCTGCAGTCCTGGTTTCACGTCAGGGGTACCTGAAGATGACATTCTCCAGATCAAAGGGGTACTCTATAATGCCCGTGGTGGGAACACGGACCCTGAGCACGTCCTGCTGGGTGGGGACGTAGCCGTCGGCAGTCACGCGATCTAAATCGCTAAGGTAACTGGAGATATACATGTGGATATACAGATGGCAAACACAGTATGGCATCACAATCGTCTTGTTCTCGCTACCAGTGATTCCCAACCACTACGTGGTAAAACATTAGCGTACCGCGATCATCAGGTGTGATGCGGGAAATGACCTCATTTCACTTAATGGATTGAATTGAAAATTTGAAATGTATTGACTATATAAATGGACCTTAACTCATTCACTCCCAGCCATTTTCACAGAAGCAATCCCCTTCACTTGACTGGATTTTGACAGATTCTGCAAGGCCCACAGAATATTGTGTACTATTGCTATAAAACCATGGAACCTACCAAAAGAAAGAATGAAGTCTCTTCTTTCATCAGGATAAAAAAGTATATTTCTATCTGATTTCCGTTTTGCAGCAATTAGCAATCGAATATAGCTAAGTTTCATCATTATTCACAAACCTATTTAGAATTGTGAGTAATTGAGGTTTTTTTTCAACATGGCCCTGGTTCATCTCCTTTGCTCTGCTGCTACCTGCTGGCCGTTTGTGTAATAACTAGCATTTCTTCAACCGTTCTTTGCAGTTGAGAGGCTGCATCAAAGCCTTCTGTATGCTCTAGCATAAAAAAACATAAAAAACGTATTTGGGACACTTAAAACATTTAAAATAGAACGTATTTAGACGTTTTTGGGAGCAAATGAGTTAATAGTCTCATTTCTACACCAGAGGCGAAGTGACAGGCAGAACGAATAACCTGAGACTAAATTTGTGAGTAAGTTGAGAACAACTCATTATTTCAGTAGATACACATTTATGAATTTTTTGTTTTTTTCGGTTGGGAAACACTGTTTTGTACAACCTGCAAGCAAGCGGATTTTTAAATCTCTGATACATCACGTCTACAGTCAGGGGGCACTTGAAAGTGCGCCACTTAGCTTGTCTCGTGAGAAAAGAAAAACGAGCTAAATCCTCAAAGAGATAATAAAAAAACAAAACAAAATAAACAAACAACCGTATTTCCTCAAATACAGTAATCCCCGCATTTTCCTATTTTTGCCCCGTGGAACTTTTTTGTGCTCTTTCTGAATTTTCCCTACATGTGCTTTTCCTCCCTAAATCAAATCAAATCATGCACTTAAAACATTTAACATTTAGTTTCAGTTATAGTCTTTTGCCTAAAATTTATTTGTTTTAGTCATCTGATTGTATTTTATTTTGAATCCGATTTTAGCCGACGAAATAAAGAGCACTTTTCGTCGACTAAATTGACAAACAATCAGCATACATTTCAACTTTTTAAATTATAACACACCTAATTTGCAACTGTAGTTTAATTACCACGCAAGACACATTTAACAACGGTGTCTTTATTAATTGTTTCAATGAAACATGTTTAATTGACAATAATATGACGTCTTAGTTTTCACCTAAATTTAAAAAAAAAAGTGCATAATGGCTTGAGATTGATTCTTACAGCTGCACAATGAATTTAAAAATGTTTGAACATTAATTACAAGAATTCTTTTCTTCCACCCGCGCTGAATTCCTTCTGATTGGATTGCTCTTTATTTTCATCACTGTTTTCATTTTCGTTTTAGTCTTTTTTAGTCATTGTTATCGTCTCAATGAATGGCTTCTATTTTAATTTTGATTTTCGTCTGGAAAAAAATATGACAGCAAATTTTCGTCTACGAAATTATCATTGCGACCAAAAACAACAAACGCTACCTGAGCACATTTGAACTGTTACTACTGGATTAAAGTAATATTAATATACTAATATTAACATGTAATATTATTGTATAGCCCTAAATCGATGTGTGATTTTAATGACATTTATCCAAAAGGGACTGCCGGTGAAAATTAGCTTAGCTCAGCTAACTCGGGCACATTTTCAAAGTAAAATGTTGATTCTTGTGCATTATCTCTTTTCAAATGAAAAAAAAAAAAAAAAGAGTGAGTCTTGCCATAGTAATTGCCATTATGGGGATAATCTGACTTTAATGCCGGTTAGCAATCTGGTAGACTGCAAACTGTCTCTCCATTGAATTTAAAGTTGGAAAGTCTTACCACGTTAGCGCAGCATTAAATAAGATTACAAGTGATGCGGATGCTCCGTCTTCAACGCCGATTAGCATTCCTGTACACTCTGACAAAGTCAGTCAGCGGCGTTGTTTGCCTCACTGTTTATCATTCGACAGGGCCTCGTTTTTTTTTGGTGCCATTTATTGTTCAAATAAAAAGTTGTTTGTACAAATGAACGCCACACCCCAGTATTTGCGGAAATACGGTACACGAGTTCATAAATGCAGCAAACTCCTGAGCTTAATATAAAAGGCAAGAAAACACCATTTGTGTAAATCCGCACATATTCAAACAAAAGTGTTTACACCAACACAACCAGCCACGTACTATTTGGTGGAATCGGAGAGCTGGTACTCTCGGCGGCGATCGTAGGCCTCCTGGATCCCCGGGTCGGACCACAAGCATTTGATGGCGGCGATGTAGGGATGGTCAAAGCCGTTGATCTTTTCGATGTCCACTTCTTTCACCAGCATGGCGTTAGACTACACAGACCAAGTGAGATAACGGAGAGAGAAATTGGATGTGAGCCCTTTCACTTTTTAAATATATTTTATAAATAGAACTTGGATATTTTCTTCCGGACAACGGGAACGCGACAACGATTATAACAACACGTCGAAAAGAAAAACTGCCATAAAAGGTGGTTAACAAACTTTTCTCTCCTGTGGACTACATTCACTATGAATCCCAGGAGGTGCTAATCAGTCCTCAATTAGAAGTTCTCTTGGGGGGTGGGGGGTGTTTGGGGGGGGGGCATAATTGAGAACTGCTGTTACTCTATCATTAAAACAACTGTGTTGGAGGGGCGGGGTTCACAGTTCTTACCCGATTCTGTTCGTATTTGTAAGGGATCTTTAGGTTCTCTGTGGCCCGGATCATTGCCTGCATGGAGGTGAAGATGTTTTGGTAAACCAGGCGGATGAAGCCTCTCTTGTCTTCGTCGGAGTAGCCGGCGCCGTGGATGATCCTCATCTGCTTGATGAAGGTGCTCTTGCCGCTTTCTCCCGTGCCTGGGACGGAAGGACACAAAAGCAGTAGAGCTGTCAAAATTCGTCGATTATAGACAAGTAATCGTTTGTCTAGCAGCTATTTTAATGATGGAGTAATCGTTTGAGTCATTTATTTTTTATTGAAAATGTCCAAATTCTCTGATTTCAGCATACCAAGAGTAAGTAAGTGTTCAGCCGATTTCAGTAGTCCTTCATGAAAGAAGAATGATTATATTCTGTGTTTAATCAAAATAAGACATTTGCCAAGCATCTGTTTTTACTTTGGAAAACAATGACCGAACCGATAACATAGTACAATATCAATCACGAATACGAAATAAACACCAATCATTGGTTAATAAACAGTAATCAGGGGGGAAATGCTTTTGTGATGCAACATTAAATCTCCTGGGATCTTGGGAGAAAAATCAAAACACCCCCTAGAAATATTTAAACTACTCTCGGGCGGCTAACTGGGCTCAGTCAAAAAAGCTGGCCCAAAACTAGAATTCATTTTAAAACCATATTTGCACCACCTGGAAGTTTCCAGGGATGTAACGATAACGGCAATATCGTGATATCGCGATATTAAAACTGCCACAATATCGTCGTCATGACACGATATTAAAAGCAGCACATCTGTAAAAAAAAAAAAAAAAAAAAAAAAGTCAGGTTGATTTCCAGTTGTGCAGTTCTAGCACCCCCTGGTGGCTAGTTTTTTTTTTAGTGCAGTTTAATTTTCATAAGGGATGTTTTGGCCCTTCTATGTTTAAAATCCATGCTAATGGTCAGATGAAGGGGAACGTTAGCAAGTACGTGCCTCAATATGAAGTGTTATTAGAGATTGTAAGTGGTTTATATGCATTGTTGTTATGTACAAAAGCATCTGTGACCTTTTTTTTTTTTTTTTTTTTTTTTTTAATATAGCCAACCTCTCCACAATTTCGTGATAAAATCGTATCGTGATGTTTGGATATCGTTACCTCCCTACCTGGAACCATGTTTGGCAACAACTGTTGGAATAATGGATCGTATAAATGATTCCAAAAAGGTTTGTTCGTGGCAATCCATTTTTCGAAACCCAATGTAAATATGAAAAAAAATTCTGCCATTCGTCACACCAGCTGAATTGTTTCATTAGGAAATGGCTCTTCGAGATTCCCAATTGATTGATTTAATTGGTTGCAAGCGCTCACAATTGACTTATTAGATTTTTTTGTTTGGCTGCTTGAAAAGTGAGCACACTCGAATGATTTCTGAGGAGGAGGAGGAGGAGGAGGAGGATGCGCTAATTTAATGACGTTAATTAATCCGGCCTACATTCCAATTTTGACGCTGAACTGCCGGTGCCGGCAAGTGACAGCGGGGGTCTTGGCACCCCCTCATTGTGAGCCTGACGGAGGATATGAAGACGTCACCAAAGAATAAAAAAGACGATTTACAAACCAGAACCTCTGCGTCAAAGTCAAACACTTTGAAAGTGATTCCTAAATACACCCATTTGCTTTGGGGTCTTTTTTTTTTTTTTTTTTTTTGCCATGATGGCATCGCAGCCTTAGCGAGTGAATCGAAAAGGAATCCAGCACATGCATAATATCTGCAAAACACACTCATCTCAGCACCACCTACATTCAAGGTTTTTGAAGAGCAGCCATATTTCTGTCGCCATGGCAACCGCTCTTACTGTCTCCCTTTTTTCTTTTCTTTTTTTTTTGTCATTCCCGTAGTTTTTTTCTTCTTCTTCTTTTTCTATCCACCCCTCTGCTCTCCTCTCTTTCGTATCAGACAGTAAATTTGGGGTTTTGTGGGGCAGCGAGCTGGCCTGAGGTCAGTTCCAGGTGCTTACTAATTAAAAATCATGCAAGATGGACCGTCTTAATTGATTCATTTTGCGAAATGAGCCAAATGTTTATAGAGGTAATTGCCCATGAACGCCACATTAACCCAAACTATGACATCAAAACACGATATAATATCAATTTCAAACTCATCTTAAAACCTAACTCATGAAAATAAATAGCTTTACAGTACAGTATATGGATTGCCATGATTTCCTACGGTCAATATTGCTTTCGCTTTTATACGATTTTTGAACTGTATTAATAATCAAAACAAGTGGTCTACTGTAGTTTGAGTTAAATTCGACAGAAAAATTTGCAAGTAGGTCAGTTCGCTAATTGTAATTTGACAACTTTGACGAGAGTTTACTGTCATGTTTTAACTCTTTGACTGCCAGACGTTTTCAGAAAAGGGATGCCGTGGGTGCCAGCCGATTTTAAGCATTTTGACTGATCTTTTAAGGTCCATAGAAAATTATGTGTTTGGACTATGGAAACACACATACTGCCAAAACAAGATTGGACTCTCATCTTCCATCAGAAAAAAAAAGTTTGTTTCTACCTTATTCCGTTTTTGAGTAATCAACAATAGAAAATGGTTAGTTTCACCTGTTTTGAAAAAAACGTCTTTTAACGTCTTTGGCACTCCTCCATAGGATTTTACGAAACGTTATTTAACGTTTTTGGCAGTCAAAGAGTTATATGTACTTTGCCCAGAATGAATTTGATAACTACATTATTTTTCATGTAGAATTAATACCTTTACAAACGAATTTCGCCACTTGCTGTCGACTGAAGATGACATCACCTGTGCTGACGAAATAGGTAACGACCAATCATGGCTCAGTCTGCTGACAAAACCCAGAAAACAGGTGAGCCGTGATTGGTCGTTAGCTATTTCCTCCGCGCAGGTGATGTCATCTTCAGTCGACAGCAAGTAGAAAAATGTGTCTTTAAAAGTTGTACGTGGAAAATAATGAAGTTATCAAATGAATTCTAGACAAAATATTCACTTTTTTTACTGCTGGAAATGGCCCAGTGAGTCAAGTATCCCTTTAAGAGCAGCCTGTCCTGGTGGTGAATGAAGGCCGCTTCACGTCGCCAACTTACTTCTCGTGACCCAACATCATAAGATCTCGCTTACGCTGCTTTCCGTCCCTCAACTGTCCCTCTTTCACCAGCCGACACACTACGGGCCTCTGTCTTTCCCGACGATTTGCATGGCCTTGCCAGACCCACTGCAGAATCTGTGCCTCTCTGTGGTAATCAACAATTGTGAATTTTTTTTTTGGTGTAACCTGGAAACAGGAGGTCACTTTCAACAACGCAAACAGACATAAATACACACATATGGTCCCGAAAAAATAAATAAATAAAATAGGAATAAACAACAACAAAAAAAAAACTCTATATTCTGCAGCCCCGTATTAAATGCTGGCTGCGAGATCGATTCCATTTGTCGCCTTCACGACCCGTAAAAAAAAAAAAAAAAAAAAAAGAACCGTCAAGCAAAAACGATGTCTTTGTTGATTCTTATCTTGAGTTTTCTAATAGCCACTGAGTAGAGCAAAAGGATGAAGAATATTTCCGCCTGCCAGTATTAAGTATTGTATCTGCCGGTTTTTTTCCCTATTCTGTTCCCCATCATTTTGTGTTCAAATATCCATTATTTCTAAAACCACGGCTAACAATGCTAACCGTTAGCGTGCCATTGAAGTTTAACATTGTTTGATAGCATTAAGCAAAGCAGACTTTTTCATAAGGCAAAGCATATTTTTTCCCCTTTTATTTTATTTAACAATAATTTTAAATACCCCCCCCCCCCACACACACACACACACACACAGACAACCCAGTGTTATAAATATTTAACCGAATTTTCCAAATAATGTTTTAGGTTTCAAAAAATTACAAAACAGCTGGGGGGCGGGGGGGCACTGTAAGCCACTGGTACTCAGTCAGAGGACAGAAAGGGGTGGAGCTACTATGACAAGGCGGCCTGGAGTGATACGACACACACCTGCTGCCTCACCAGTGGGGCTGAGGGGATGGAGGACACACACACACACACACACACACACACACACACACACACACACACACACACACACTTTTTGTGTGTTGCACCTCCAGGCACGGATGTTAGCACTACAAAAGTGGCCACACACTGATTTACACGAACAAACTAAATCACAGGTGTCAAACTTAAGGTCCGGGGACATGATCGGCCCCGCCACATCATTTTATCTGGCCCTCGAATGCAAATCAAACAACAAAATTTCAAATGGTCTTATTTAGTAAAATAGTGTTGCGATATTGCAAGCATTTTATACACAAACACGTCTTTACAGTAATTCGATTATTTTTTTTTTTTTTACAAATTATTCTTGACTTCTGATTTCAAAACTAGCTATCCATCAATTTGCTGAGTACTGTATATGTAATAATGAGGTAATGAAACATTTATATGGTTTCAAATTCATAAAGGCCCTTTGAGGGAAACTGTGGTATTGTGCATTTTTGTATATTATTGATGGTTTCTATAATTGGGATATGATATTGTTGGTGTCGAGATCGGGTCAGTCCCTACTGAAGGTCCAATACCGAACGTATGGCCAGCCACTGCCCTCATCCAACATTTTGCTGCGTTGCACTGATGTGAGCTCCTCCCGTGTTTGCAACCTACAAACAGGCAGAGGTGGGGTGCTCAAATCCGAGTCATGTGACTCGGGTCCCGCTCATTTTATGCCACTTGCTTGGCAAAAACAGCTGCAGCCCTAAGTAACTAAATAATGGTTGGCTTCCCAAATGCTGGGTTCCAATCCTAACATCGCCGTATTGAAATTCTAAATGGAAGGTGCAACAAAAAGATCAAGTGACACTAGTGGAAATGACGATGGGGGGGGGGGGTGGTGTTGAATACACAAGCGTGGCAGCTGGTCATAGTTAGCTAAGCATGATAAATACGCCGCCCTGAAGAAACTGGCAAGGCTACGTCCCCCACGTCCTGCCACGGGACATCAACAGTATGTGGGACACTCGCCATGTAGCCTCAATCACCCCGAACCTCCAGAGAACCAGCCATGCCCCCGTTTACGTACTGGACGGCGCACGCCCATTGAATTGCATTATCGGCGGGAAGGCTGGGGGAGAATATTCATTATACTGTATTTTTTTTTTTTCCTGTCACAAATCTGCATTGGCGTAAAAAAAAAAATAATAATTCGTATGGGTCGGGCCCTAATTTCCATGCCTTTATTCAAAAACATTATTTCTGTATCGGTTCGTTGTGGTGAAGAAGGAGCTGAGCCGAAAGGCAAAGCTCTCGATTTACCGGGTCGATTTACGTTCCAACCCTCACCTATGGTCACGAGCTGTGGGTTTGTGACCGAAAGAACAAGATCCCGGATACAAGCGGCCGAAATGAGTTTCCTCCGCAGGGTGTCCGGGCTCTCCCTTAGAGACAGGGTGAGAAGCTCGGTCATCCGGGAGGGACTCCTCCGCGTTGAGACGAAACAGTTGAGGTGGCTCGGGGCATCTGGTTCGGATGCCTCCTGGACACCTCCCAGGAGAGGTGTTCCGGGCATGTCCCACCCTGGCGGGAGGCCCCGGGTACGACCCAGGACTATGGAGAGACTATGCCAATCGGCTGGCCTGGGAACGCTTTGGGATGCCGTCGGAGGAGCTGGTTGAAGTGGCTGGGGAGAGAGAAGTCTGGACTTCCCTGCTAAAGCTGCTGCCCCCGCGACCCGACCCCGGATAAGCGGATGGATGGATGGATGGATGATTTCAAATTGACATCAATCAATCACAATTTAATTGGTCCGTAATAGGTCAGAAAATTGGCAAAAATATTGATTACAGCAAAGTTCAAGCAAACTTTTATTTTGATTCAACACAAAGATTATCAGTCTGCTTTCATGGAGGACTACAGAGACTGCTGAGAAGCTGAACGTCCAAGCATTTGGACAATTTTGAGTAATAATAAAATAAGGTAACTTATTAAATGGTGTTTTTGTTTTTATTGGGGTTTTCCATGGAAAATGTATATAAGGGGTTTATCGGTGTTTTTCAAGAATTTTGGGGGTTAAAAACAAAGCAGTAAATTTCGCATCCATTTTCCAGTTCATAGTAGTGGGATGTGATTTACAATTGAGCTGGGCATGGTCGTGCATTCATCAGACACGCCCACACTTTTGAGAGTGGAAACAACAGTTATTTATTTATTTTTGGAATTTTGACGCCTCATTTTATCTTTTTTTTTTCAATTATTCAAATCTGGCAGGGTTGTCTCCTTTCCGTGGTGTGTCAGGCCCTTCTAACGCTCTCTATATAATAGTGTTACCTACACCTTAGCGCTCACACGCACACACACAGGGGAGCAAGAGTTGGAAGATCCTTATTGCCATATATGATCAAGAAAAAGACGGCTTGGCACCAGACGGGAAGGTCATCGCTAAACATCTTGAAGCTAACCCTTGATCCTCTCTCTGCTGGCTCTTCCTCGAAAAAGGACAGAAAAACGACTTCATCAATACCAATCGCCAATACAGAGCAAGGCGGTGCAGATCAAAGCTCGTCGACTAACACGAGACGTTAGAAAGAAAGACTCCGGACTTGAGCGTCCTGGAGCTGTTTATGTAGGCCAGACCAAAGCTTTGAGCTTAAAACTTTTTTTTGGTTGTTTTGACCAAGTACAGGCAAACCAGTGGTGTGTGCAAGCAGGAAGCTGCCTGTATGACCTGATATGGTGACCGCCGGCCGCTAGATTGTGGGCACACTGCAGCAGCAACCCTGGCAAAGAGCTTTTCATTTATTTAAAAAAAAAAAAAAAAAAAAGAAGAAGAAGAGAAAAAAAGTGGCTAAGCTCCCTAACCCTGTACATTTGTACTATGAAAACAAAGAATAACGATCTAAAACATAGCTGTAGTTTTGTCCGTGTATTTTGGATCTTTTGGTGCTACTTGTTTAACCCCTGGGCGTTATTTTATTTTGAAATGGCTTGGTCAGAACCAACAAAAAGCCAAAAAACGGTCAAATAACGCCCAGTGGTTAAGGATGCCAACAGCGATCCTCACCGCTCAGTCTCAGGAACATTCTGGACATTCTGCCAGGATCATTTGCGTCGCCGCCAAAATATATTTCATCAATACAGCATTGAGAGCTTAATGCGTACGTCATAGTTGCCATCCCATGAATGACACTTGTGATTCTTCATGCCCCCTGCAGTGAGTTGTGGGGAGAGGGTGGGCAGAGCTCTGCCCCCGAGCCTGGGAATAATAGGAGTCAGTGACATCTCAAAGCCTAAGCGGCGGATGTGTTTAACCAAGCCTATTACGAACTCCTGCGCTAATCCTGCCTTTGCATGTCCTTATCCAGACGTCCACGCAAAAGCCTTAACACATTGGGGGGGGTTTTCTTGTCTGATGTACCCATCATCTTCGCGAGACTTGAGCAATTGAAGGGAAAAAAAGCAACATAAAACAATAACCGTAGAACAGGATTCTCAGTTTACTATCGTATGGGAAGAAGGGAAGTGTAAGAAGAGGGAATAGAGAAAGATGGTGAGGAGAAAGTAGAGAAAGATATATATATATATATATATATATATATATATGAAGAAAAATAAGACACGAGAAAAACAAGGATAAGCATGCATCAAATTTAAAAAGAGAATATTTGAAAAACAAAACAAAAACGCTCATCCGTGAAAAGCCTGGCGGGCCGACAAGCTAATAAAGCGCTGGGGGAAACCATGTCATATTAGCTGGTTATTTGCATTTGAGTTGACCCATCGTTTTGGTTGCAGATTGAATTGTTAGCTGCCCCAATGTTGGTATTAGACGTATTTTACCGTCTTACGAACCCAATTAAGACTTCGAAATGCTGTAGGCTGAATCTCCGAGCAGGAGGGAGCACTTCAAAGTTGGGGCACGTCTACGTGTCTCGCAAAATCCACAGACAGATATTTCAACAAAGACGCACTTTTGATTGCCGTCAGCCACACACACTTTCTCAATGGCTTCTTGAGCTGCGATGCCCAACCCTATTTATAAATGAATCTCCAGACTTAAACCCAACAGAGCATGTGTTCTACCTGCCAAAGAGGAGACTTGAAGGTGAGTAGCCCCCAAAATAAACCATCCATTTAGCTCTTATCATCATTATGGTGGCAGCTAGGTGAGCTGGAGCTTCTTTCAAATGACTTTCAATGAGAGGACTGGTTGCCACACCTATTGACACTTATCAATTTGGAATCAATAATTAACTCGCCATGTATGTTTTTTTGGAATATGTGAGAAGCTAGAGTACTTGGACAAAAACACACAAATTCCACACAGGAAGGCCACAGCAGATTCGAACCATGAATCTCAGAACTTGCCCACAGTGCTATCGTTATGTTTAAAAATAAATCAGACCATAGAAGTAGGAGGAACCTGGAGAGCAGTAGCTTAATTGTCCCATCTGATGACAAACCACAAAAGCAAATGGTTAGCTGCGGGGGCTAGCAGTCCATAACATCAACTAGCATGTGGTGGCCTGTTGGTACCAGATGCTTTTATTGAGCAACTTCGACATGGAAATGGAGCTGCCAGGTCAAAACATACACTCCCACAAATAACAACGACATGTATCCATATTGTCCTCCTGCACAAGGTCTATTTCGGGGGCGTTTTTTTTTTTAGCACCTAATATCCACTTCCAACCTCAAACATGCATTTGTTGGGGGAGAAATAATACTACACTCCCTTGGCTCCCAGCTAGCACGTTTGCTAGCATTGGGAAGAAGGCCCCAAGGAAAGAGGTAAGTTTTCTATTTAAAAAAATATATATCTTAAAAAAAAATAAGAATAATAACAACATGTCAGCAATTAACGACACGGCGCTCACCGAGAAGAAGTAATTTCAGCTCCCGCCTGGAATCTCGCTTGTCTCGGCGAAGTTGCTTGTCAATTTCGGCATTGATTCGCTTCGACTCCTTCGCCTCCTCGCTCAGGCAACAAGCCATCATGGACTCCAGAGTCATCCCCTCCGCTGTGTTTGGCCAGCCCCGCTCGGACCACGAAAAACACTCGGCGTTCGGCCTCTTCTTCCCAACACCTCCGCCGCCACCACCACCACCACCCGAAGCGAGAGAAAAAAAAAATCAGCTGCGGTCCACGCGTGGACGTGGGGCGAGTGGGGGGGGGGGGAGGGTCGCTTGGTAGTGGTCTTGTCGGGACCGGACCGGGCCAGGGAAGGAGGAGAAGGGGGGGAGGGGAAGAGTAACTCGGGGCCTCGCTGCCAAGTTGTCCCCGGTCTTCTCCGGTAGGGACTCGGGAGAGGACGAAGAGGAGGGCGGGAGGCTCCTCCACAAGATGCGCAACTCGCCTGTTTCTTGTGGGAAAATGTCAATTCGATCTCCGGGAAGACAGCGGCGGTATCGCGTACATCCAACAGGCGACAAATCTGGAGCCGATGCTAGCAGGCTAACGCCCGGGTAAAACGACGAAGGAACGGACGGCACCACCGCTACTCGATGTTACCCCCGCTGGCGACGCCTTCCTTTTCTCGGCTAAAAAAGACAGACAAGGCGGCCTGCAGTGATTGGGGACCTCAGGGCTTGGAAGGGTTCCGCCTTTATGATGTAGCGATAGCGGCGCCCATCGCCCCAATGCGGTCCATTTTGACGCTAGAATGCGGCATGCAGGTTGTATTCAGCACCTCTTGTTTTTCGTTTAAAATGGAGCCCGAAACGAGGGGGTCTCCGCTGCTGGAACAAGGTGGGCAGCGAGTGTGTCCGCCAACCTGATGCATAACAGGGAGGAGGAGGAGGAGAAGCCGGAGTGACAGGAGGAGGGTTGCATGGAGACCAATTGGATGGACGCGGTGGGTGGAACCAATGCACACACGCGCAAACGCACATATTTCCACAGTGAAAACTCATAAATATGCTTATGTTGTGTAAATTACAGTGAGACAAAATGTAATTTATTTGTTCCACTCTCCAACTGTGCAGAATTTTGTTCCCGTTCAGGGCTGAACTGGCCAGTAAGACGACGTCTTTCGTTATGCATGTATTGAACATTATCTCGACTTGTGCCCATTTCCACTTCAGAAAACATCAGAATGATCACCCTGATAATTTGGATTTTATGGACGTTGAACCGTAGATGCTCACGATAGAGAAAAATATCTAGTGGTGAACTAATAGAATGCAACAACCTAAGTTCGAAGCACACACACTGTGATGCCAGATACGCTTCGCAAGCCTACCACCAATTACTATGTTCGCAAACTTCTTGTCCTTCAGGTTTCCGTAACAGAAAGAAGGCGGCGAAACATGTCAGCCTCATGCAAGGCACGGCGCGACTCATAATATAATTATCGTGATGACATTTAAAAAACAATGTACATTGATGATAGCACTTTTTGGGGGGACATTACTGAAATTAATAGTGTTTTATTTTTATGAATGAACATTGAAAAAAAAACAAAAAAATCTACGCACTGTCCCTTTAATGTCAGAAAACGACTTCCGGGCAGTTTTGAGGAAATTCTGGTCCACCATCTGGCATCTCATCTCAGGAGGGTTAAACAGTGCACCGTTAACAAGTTCTGCACATGTAGTAAAATTTTTTTTTAAAAAGCACTATTTTAATAACAAAGACAGTTAAAATAAATTAAGAAATATAGTACAGCATACATTAATGTAAAAAAAAAACTAAAACAATGCTGAGTCAAAAGCCAAAGCATAAAAGTGTGTTTTAAGGCAAGTTTTGAAAATGGGCAGAGAGGGGAAGGGGCTTGCCTTTGAACCCACGGACTGTCCGACAGTTACTGATCGATGCCGGTTTTGGCAATGAACGGTGAAAAAACTTGAAATAAATAAATAAAAGTAGGAGTCCATTTGAGTCAGTCATTTTGTTGAAAATAGTCACAAAAGAGCTGCCGCACCTCCTCGCCTTGACCCCGGTCGGTGTCACCGTCGACCTCGGCGTAGGCGGGCGGCGGGCTCTCGGCCTCGGCCACCTCGGCCAGCCACTCGCCATTAAAGGCGTCGCCGTGCGACTCGCATACGTTGTGCAGAATGCAGCACGCCCGGATCATGGCGGGCACCACGTCAAGGCCGCAGTCGTTGCGCTTGCTCAGGCACTGCCAGCGCGCCTTGAGCCGCAGCAGCGCCTCCTGGGCCACACGGCGGGCACGGCGCAGCCGCCGGTTGAATAAGTATTGGCGCTCGCTAGTTGCCGCCGGGTGGGCTCGCGTGGCCCGCTTCTCCGGGTAGGCCTTCAGGAGCCAGCTCTGGAGCGGGTAGCAAGGCTCGCCCAAGAGCACGTAGCTGCAACACGGGAGGGAACCAAAACATCATTAAACATCGGGAAGAAACCCTACAGCAGGGCTGGGCGATACGGCCTTTGTATAAAAGCCCCAATTTTAATCTTTTTGTCCTCCTTCAACAAAATGCTAATATTATTCCATGACAACATGCACCTGAGTTGCTTTCCCATGAAGAAAGGCGGCGGCGCCGACGATAGTCCGCCCTCCGCTGCCGTGGACCACAGCGACGACTTCTGCAAAATATCGGCTGGCTCGATCCCGCCAGGGAAACAGGCGCACATGTCCCAGATCTGCCCGCGACCGTTCACTGTCACCTGTCACATCAAAGACAAGTAATGGATTTTTTTCCCCTCCCGTGTACCATTTTTATTGTAGGAGATGAAAAATAACTAAAATTGAAACTACATTTTACATTTTTAAAACAAAGTAAAAGTAACTCTAATTACTTGCACTTTTGACAAATACTCCTTGTATAAACAAAACAAACCCAATGACAACTAAAACTTGTAAAAACTAAACTAAACTGAAGCATTTTTAATAGAGATAGAACGATTATCAGCATTTTGATGAATATCGGCATCAGCCATTTTGAAGAATAACATGGCCGATAACAGATCCATTAAAAAAAAAAAGGTTAACTTAAGGGAACCAATTGAAAAAAATAATAATATTTTCCAGAGATGCTGCTGACCCTGGGAACTCTCTGCACCTGTTTTTGTTTGAAATGAAAACTAAGTTAAGTAAAAATTTAATACTTGCAATATTTTGACATTTTTGAATACTTTATTTACTGTAGAAAACGTAAAAAAGTTTTTATTTAACTTTTGAAAACATGCTACTACCCTTGGGACATTCCAGAACTTTTTGTTAGATTTTTAAAACAAAAATGTGTATTGCCTAAGATTTTTTTTTTATCCAATATTTTAAGAACCCTAAAAGTCGTTAAATAAACATATGCTTTAAAATAAAATAAAAAATAAGAGCTAGAGTTTGTAATTTTTCAAATTTTGATACCAATATTTTCCCTTTTAGTGCAAATAAATATTGGCTCCAAATAACGCTTATTGGCATCCTTGACTACTAATAATCGGTATTAGCCTAAAAAAAAAACATATCAGTCTATCTCTAATTTTCAGAAATAAAACCTAAAACTAACAAATAGAAAAAACAAAAGTTAAAAAGAAGAAAAGCTAACTATGAGGCAGATCAAATGCATTCAGTCTGGCCTCGATGAATGTCATCATGCGTTTATTTTTTCTAATTGCATCAAACCCTTTGTTGTTGAATATGTGATCTTTGATACATGCATTTGAGCATGAAATATAATATACTGTCATGTACATGGGTTCAATAAAAAAAGACTTATAGTAATTTCTCTATATTTAAAAGCTATATATGAGCTCCAGTTTATATACTATAATGGTATAGAAAATAGCCCACCTGAGACAGCACTGAGAGCCAGCCGGCGGGGTTGATGTAATCGGACGCATTACTGGACGGCGTGATGATGGCTGTGTGCAGCGTGGCCACAGCAGCAACACAGTGCGGGAAGCCCCACTGGGAGAGGAAGAGGCGTGCCGACTCCTCCAGCTCAGGCTCGGCAGGGGGCCGCAGGTAGTCGGCACGGAACAGCGCCACGATGCTGTAACACATGTCTCGCACGCACTTACAAACGGTGGACTTGCCCACACCAAACAGGGCGCTGATGGTGCGGTACTCCACGTTGGACGCCAGGCGCCAAAGCGCCACGGCCACGCGCTTCTCCACGGGCAGTGCCAGGCGGAAGCTGGTGTCCTGGCGCGTCAAGCGGGAGCGCAGCTTGTCGCAAATGTAGAAGAAGGTCTCCCGGCTCATCCGGAACTTGTCCAGCCAGTCGGAGGGCTGGAATTCAGTCATCACCACTCGTTCCCACCAGTCCGTACTGGGGACGGTGGTCCAAGGGCGTGTGCGGATATGAGCGTTGGAGCGAATGCCCCCTGCTATCATCATCTGGGGGGGATAAAGAGACTACATAAATAAGATGGTAGGTACAATACAAGACAGTCAGTCAAACATGCATACAAATGAACACACGCGCAAGGAGTCTCGACCGGAGGAGGTGCTAAAACTTGCCAAGTTTCAGAAAAACAGGCTGCTGATGACACTCACATTACACACAAAAAATGCCACTCTTAGTCAAAGTCCTACAAGTTATACAGCTAGACGTTGTACGATATCAATTTTGATATTTAATTTTTTTTTTTTTTAAATCTAAATTATATTTGCTCATTTATGCATCATGCAGTCAGACCATCATCATTCTCCTCTGCCTCTGGAAGAAGTACTGTCGCTGCCTCAGACGTCTTTGGATCTCATTGCGCCGCTGAACGTCCGCGTTGTTTACGTCCCTGCGGCGCTTTAGCAGCATGTAGGTCATGAGAAACATGAAGGGCCGCAGCCGCTCGTCGTCTTCATCCATTTTGACCCACAGCGCCGTAACACATTCGAATTAATCTTTAATCTTATTTTTTAATAATAATAATATAATATATATATATATATAGCTACAAAACAATGTTATACGCTACGCGAAGAGAAAGCCCACTTCCGGTTATTCTTCTTCGGCTTGTTGATGCGGGAAGACTTCCGGGTTTTCTTTGTTTTCGCAACTGTCGAATTGAGTCTATTCATTCGGTTTAATTTTCTACTTACTAACTTAGATAAGTGACGCAGCAGCACAACAAATTCGCTTTGTCGAGTTAATGTTAACGGCGACAAACCATGCAGATAGAATAATGTAGCTGTTATGTGATGGAGGTTGGACGTACTCTTGCGGGTTCTTTTTCCGGTTCAACCACTAGCATATGGCACCACCTGCTGGACAAAATAAATTCACTGATTCGTGGGTTATTTTCACGTACAGCATTTTAAATTCATAAATAGCCACAATTTCTTTTATTTTCTTATTTTTAATTCATTTTAACTTAACAATTCACCAACCCGTACAACTAAATAAGATTCAGTGCAAGGGCAATAAATACTGCATGTGTAAATGTCTTGTCATTGTGGTCGTTCTACGTTGTCCATGTTTTCATGGGTCATCCAAGCATCATGCATTCTACAGACCTTTTGTAAACAATAGGCACCAGGGTAGTTCTGGGTAGCAATAAGTCATTGACCCGAACTGAAACCATAACAAAAACTTGTGTTTTTGTTGAGGATGTTCAATCCCACTTTTTTTTTTTTAGACCGATACCAGTACGTGGACTCAAAATTTCCAATTCCTAGCTCCTGATCATAAAATGGCCACAAGAGGGCATGAGTGCCGATACTTTAAAATAAAGACATCGGCAATGATACCAATGATATCGGTATTCTTTAATGGCTCTGCCTGGGTCAAATGACATAAAAGGGTTTGTTTACTTGTGATGCCATCAAAGATTGAATTGTCTTTTGAACGTGTGACATCACGGTGAAGAAAAGTCTATGAGATGACTTTCACACGAGCGATAAAGAGTTCCGCGGCGGCGTTCTCAAATTCCTTGGCGTCCATGTGACCCACCGGGGCTCGCGCCTGCGCTTCAGTCATGGCGCGCGCCAGCTGGTGCGGTGACATCTTGGCGCTGGCCTCCAGGCGACGCAGCGCTTTGACGCTAGCGGGGTCGGCATCGCGCGACGTCTCCAAAGCCTCCCTCAAAGCGCCCAACACGGCCAGACACGGGGCCCGCGAAGCCGGCCCCTCGTCCGGCTGGCACACCTGGGCGTAGAGTCGCTGTGCTTGGCGGATGTAGTCAGAGAAAACGGCGCATGTCAGCACGCCATGGCGGAAGACGCCGTACGGTACGGCCTCGTGGTCGTGACAGTGGAGGCGGCACAGTAGCGGGGCGGAAGTGGAGGCCGGCACGCCGCCCTCGCCGCACAAGCACCGCAGGGTTTGAGTGTACAGGGCACCACTCACACCGCCGCCCGCAGCTCCAGCATCACCTGCATGCCCGAAAGGTCCCGTGAAGCTCAAGAGGTCGTAAGCCACACGGACGTTGTTACCAAATGCAGATCTGGGTTTAGAGACATAAAAAATGACACATTATTAGATTGTATTTGCAAATTACAATTCAGGTGGACGTTAACTTCAGACAAGGTATTAACTAAGTACCATCCTTGACTCGTATCGCAACCCATGTATCGAGATACCCTCCTTTTTTTGGAGAGGTCCTAATATTTTTCTATTTAGCATTTATTTGAAAAAATATTTATGGATGGATAATATGTTATTAACTCATTCACTGCCATTGCTGGCTTAAGACGTCAAAAATTCATTTTAACTATTTAAATTAGTTTACATTTTTTCCACTTTTGTTAACAAGAGTATGAAAACCTAGAAACAATTTTTTTATTGTGCATTTAGAACAGATATAAAATTTGTGATTAATCGTGAGTTAACTATTGAAGTCATGTGATTAATTACAATTAAGAAATGTAATTGCCTGACGCCTTCATTTTTAATAATCTTTTTTTTTTTAATAATCTTTTTTCAAAAAAAGAAAAATATAAAAAATTAGGGCATTAGGTGATTACATTTTTTATTGTAATGAATCGCATGACTTCAATAGTTAACTAATTAACTAAAAGTTAATTAATCACAAATGTTATATCTGGTCTAAATCTACAATATTTTTCCCCCTAGGTTTTCATACTCTTGTTAACAAAACTGGGGGGAAAATATTAAACTAATAGAAATAGTTCAAATAAATTTTTGACATCTATAGCCGTCAAGGGCAGTGAATGAGTTAATATCTACAAATCATTTTCTACATTTGTTTTGCTTTTATTAATTTTGTATTCATTTATGAGTGCATTTCTTGACTTCTTATTGTGTTATTTTTGTAGTAGTTTGAATACATTTGTTTTTATTTACTTCTTAATGTTAATTTATAAGTAATGTATCTTTAAAATCTATTTCTATTCGATATACATGAATGAATGAATTGTTACACCTCTGCGAATGGTGGGCCAGGCGCAGGTGCCAAAGCGCCCGGTTGAGTCTCTGCTGAGCCCGGGCGCCTCCTTCTCCTTCCCCAGGCGGGCCGTCGCTCAGACGCGGCTCCTTGAGGTCTTCGCCACCGCTCTCCACCACGGCGGCGGCCAGGTTGCCGAAGTGGTCGGCCAGGAAGCCGATGGGGTCGTCCGGCCGGGCCTCTACCATCTTCAACACGGCGCCGCGAAGCAGCTCTCCGACGCCGTCCTGAGACAGGAACTCACGGTCTGTAGCCGGCCCGGAGGCTTTGGTGCCCGGGCCCGGCTCGGCCGGTGCGCCGGGAGACAACCCGGACCCGGCGGACCGGCGTTTCTCTCTGTCGGCCATCTTTGTTGACGTCCCGTGTCGCAGCAACGGAAGTGGAAGTGAAACGAGA
This sequence comes from Vanacampus margaritifer, assembly GCF_051991255.1. NCBI lineage: Eukaryota > Metazoa > Chordata > Actinopteri > Syngnathiformes > Syngnathidae > Vanacampus > Vanacampus margaritifer. The sequence continues at coordinate 64,376,399 of NC_135432.1, forward strand.
CGCCGGGAGGGGAGGGGAGTGGGAGTCTCTCTCTCTCTCTCTTTTTTTTAATGCTAAATTATGTAGTGTACAAACATTTTCAATCAAAAAATATCAGCAACTAAAAAATATACATTTTAATATTCTTACTATTATTTTGAGAACAACATTAGACTCGAATTTCAATACAACTAAAAAATATACATTTTAATATTCTTACTATTATTTTGAGAACAACATTAGACTCGAATTTCAATACTGTTGGCCATCTTTGTTGACGTCCCGTGTCACAGCAACGGAAGTGGAAGTGAAACGAGACGCCGGGAGGGGAGGGGAGTGGGAGTCTCTCTCTCTCTCTTTTTTTAATGCTAAATTATGTAGTGTACAAACATTTTCAATCAAAAAATATCAGCAACTAAAAAATATACATTTTAATATTCTTACTATTATTTTGAGAAAAACACTAGACTCGAATTTCAGTTAAATTATTTACATTAGCTTTTATTTAAATTAATTCATTATATATATTTTTTTATTTTAATCATTTAACATAGCGAAATTTAGTCTTTACAAAGATAGTATAATTTGGAGTTAATATTGTCTTACATAGAAGCCCCCTCTCTTTAGGTATTAAGATGACAATATGACAAATTTTGTATCTATTCAATACATTTTTACTACATTAAGTTAGTATTTTTAAAATATATTAAAAAAACTGCAATTACAAAGGCAGTTTCCATTTTTTCCATTGCATTTTTTTTAATATGCCTCTACGGATTTACCATTTTTAGTTATTTAATAATTACTTAAAAGAGGAAATGTTTAGTCTGATTTCATGCCAGGCAGTGAGAAAAAAAAGCATATTTTTCTATATAGTGTATGTAAACATCTGGTTACAAATGTATGTACGTAATGAAGCCCAGCGAAACATACCCACCCAGCAATTTATTTATTTTTTCACCATTCATTCTTTTAGTAATTTCAGAAAGCTTTTTTTAAATTTATTTTTCTGCATTGTTTTTTAACGTCTTTGGGTCTTGTTTTAAAATGCTTTTAAATGTTGAACTATTATGTAAAGCACAGAGTTACTGTGTGTATGGAAATGTACTCTGTTGACACTTTCGGATTTGTGCTTCTATAACAACTTTAATCAATACTGCATGAACATGTTAAGACAGTCTTAAAGGTGCAGACACGGAATCAACAGCAAATGGATGGAATGTAAGCCCTTCCATTTAACAGTCTACTGTAACCCATTCCTAAAATAACAGTGCAGGAACCCGGTTTTATGTAACGTTTGCCGTCTACTTGGAGTGCTCTGCGTCGTCGTACTCGTGGACGCCGTTGGGGACCTCCGCGTGGTTGCCATTGGCGATTGCCTTCTTCGGGGTGGCCGTGTCGCCATTGGGGCGCTGCGTGGACAGGAAGCTCCTCTGCAGCTTTTCCTCCAGCAGCATGTGACTCTGAGGGGGCAGGCCCAGACATGCCCTGGAAAAAGGTCCGAAAAAGTCATTGGCCTCGCTCTCCTGTATATATTTTGAATGTCGCTTGATGTATGTCCGTACCTCATGATGTTTTCTATGGAGGCCCTCTGGCGGAAGAAGGCATTGATGACGGGGGTCCCCGGTGGGACCAGGGGGGCTTTGCATAGGAAGGAGAGCAGCACCAGGACGCTGTGGAAGGGCTGGAAGTGGTCCTCGCCATCGGGCCGGAAGCTCATGCGCTGGCACAGCTCTGTCAGAATGGCCAAGTCCAAAATGATGGGGCTGGCCAGGAGAGAGTCCTGGTGGCCAAATAACAGCAACGTCGGAGAGAAAAGTCAAATGTGTCATGAATAAAGTCTTCATTTTACTGCAATGTCGGCAAAATTTTCCCAAGATAAAGTTTTAATATTACACGGGAAAAAAAATCTTTACTTTAAACAAGTTGTAAAGTAATGGCAAAAGCAGTAATTAAAAAAAAATTAAGTCATTATTGTACAGTACTAAAGTTGAAAAATTTGAAAAAATGTTATGTTACATGAAAAAAAGTCCTAATTTTCTGGGGGGAAATTACATTACGTGGAAAAGCAATAACTTTACTAAAGTCTGGCAAAAGTCAACATTTTACTAGAGGAGTCGTATTTGTTCAGTAATTCAGATAAACTGTAATCTATGGAAAAAGTCAATATTACAATTAAGTCAGAATTTTACTAGAACAGTGATGACATTTTATGGAGTGGTGATGATAATGGGGGGGAAATAATTTGATGAAAATAAAATTGAATTTGTATAGTGTGGAAAAAAACATTTTTATTAGAATTAAGTTATTTTACTAGAATAGTTATCATTTTATGACAACAAAAGTTGTAATTTTCTAATTTCATATGAATAAGGTCGTGACATCTCAAGAAAGAAAGTCATAATTTTACCAGAATAAATCGGGAGACAAAAACTTTAAATTTGATAAATATGAAGTCATAATATTATTATGCGTGTGTGTGGGGAATGGGGGGGTAGTCACAATATTACAATAATTAAGTTGTAAGTTCTAACATTATGAGACAAAAAAATTGAATTTTACAAAAATAAGTCTAAACTTCACGGGAATAAAGTAACAAGACAAAATTTTACAAACATTTTGCTAGTTGCCAGGCAGAACTCATGGGGCACATTTGCTGGTGCCCCAAAGCCTTATTAAAAAAAAAAATAATAATTGACACAAAACTTGAGGCTGCACGTAATGACCCAAAAAGTACCGGGAGGAGTCTGTATTGAACTTTTTGAAGTGACGAGACTGACCTCACAGGTGTTGTGCAGTACGATGGTGTTGAGGCCGCCCATCATGATCTCAGACGTGTACTCATCCATGGCTCGCTTGCTGTCTCCCACATTCGGAATGTACTTAATCACCACCTGGAAGGAAACAGAATCATATTCAAAAATACTTGAAGCTGTAATTTAGGACTAAGGCTGTATCATTACAAAATAATACACAAGTGAAGTGCCCTCCATAAGGTTAAGACATGTTGAAAGCCTTAAACTAAATTCAGTGTACGTGTCACTCACACAATGGTCGGGCTTCTCCCCGTGGTCGTAGAGGATGGAGTTGGAGCGGACCATGTCGTCCACCACGTTGCTCTTGGTGATTTCTTTGGAGCGGAACTGCTGAGGCGCAGACAGGTTCTTGCCGTCGTTGTTGCCCAGGTGGTTGTAGCTCACGATGGAGGTCGGCTGAGAAGGACAAACACACACAAAGGAAGGAGTCATTTGAAAAAAAATAAAATTAATTATTTTTTTTTTTTTTAAGAAGTCATTTGACGAGAATAAAGCTGCTATATTATAGTACGTTGGGGTAAAATTCAAATTGTACCATTATATGATTGTACTATCATGAGACAAGGGTCTTCATTTTTACCATAGTAAAGTTGCAGTATTATGCGGAAAAAGTACTAATTTTATGAGGAGGAAGTCACAATTTTACTAGAATAAAATGATAATCTTACAAAGTAAATGGTCATAATTTTATGAGGGAGTCAGTCATCATTTTATAAAGCCAAAATCCACCAGTTTTTATCCATCTCAGGGGCGGCCAGTTTGCTACTTTTGTGTCAACTGAAAATGACATCGGTGCCTAATTGGCCCAATCATGACTGAATTTGGTCATGTGACATTCACAAGCTGAGCCATGATTGATCGTTAACCGAGCCCTGAGAAACTGTGATGTCATTTTTTTAGTCGACAGCAAAGTGGCAAAATGGTTGCCCCCTTAGATGGATAAAAACAGGTGGATTTTTCTGCTTAATTCATATTTCACAAATGCAATATTTACCACATTGACGTGTTTAGACTAGCGGAGGCGCATAGAACATATTATTGCAAAGAAAATGTTTGACTTGACTTCCCCAATAAAGGAAAAGTCCTCATTTTGCGAAAGGAAGGACAAGGAAAAATTGTCATTTAATGAGGAAAAAGTAATAATTTTATTGGAATAAAGTGGTAATATAATACGATTTTATAGGTAAAAAAAATATTTATTTTACGAAGAAAAAGTCAAAATTTTACTAGAATAAATTTTGGGGAAGAACAAAAGTTGTGCATTGCAGTCAAGTTCTCACCTTGATCCCCGAGCTGACCAGGAAGTCCACCAGCACCGACTTGATCTTGGTCTGTCCGGACTTGAAGTCATCCCCTCCGACAAAGACTCCCCTCTGCTGGGCCAGCTCCACGGCCCCCGGTACGAACGTATTCTGAGGGGAACCGTTGATGTAGGCGCACCCCTCCAGGATGCTGGCCACTGCAAACAGAGTGGAGGGAGACACCTCTAAGCCCCCCTGACCAAGGAGGGGGAGGGACAAAAACAAACATACAATCAATTGGCTGGCTGGGTTATTTTACTTTAGCACGTTTTGCCAGGTTTTGTGGGAATCACGTGAGGTTAAAAGAGAAAAATGGAAGAGTTCAAAGCAAACATGGTGGAGCAGCATTTAGGTGTTATGCTGCAGGCAAATGGAATAAGTTGCCAACAAGTTTTTCCACATACCTTTAATTTAAGTCTTCGTTAAACATTTTTCAACCAATTTCAGGGCGGGTCATTATTTTCTTATTATTATTCTCATCGCAGACTATAGCATTTTGTCCCACCTGGATGGCAGCCAGCAAGTTCTCCGCCGTGTCGTTTATGCCCGGCACGACGTCGCAAAAGCGCTCGGTGGTGGCGGTCCACACCACGATCACTTTATCCACTCCACTGACCTGCCGGAAGTCACGGATGTCCGCTCGGATGCGCTCCACCTGAAAATGGTTTCTCACATGAGCTACCGCCACTTGGTCAGGTGCCGTTAAATACAAAAAAAAAAAGATTTAGCGTAACCTGCTCCGCCATGGTGCCGCCGAGTACGTTGTCGGCCCGGCTTTCCTGGTTGGCGGCGATGAAATCTGGGATGTAGATGGACGGTCTGGGTTTCATGGCGACCATATATGGTCGCAGCTGCTCTTGTAGCGACCATTCTAGCACCTGGGCGCGCTCCATTGCCCTTCCCAGATCCAGCGAGGAGATATCCCAACCTCAGAACACATTCAATACGGCAATGGTCAATTTGTATTTCTACGTGTGTTGCCACACAAAAATGTACATAAAACACACTCTACCATCAAAGACGATGTCGTTGGGGTGCACCATGGGTAGCAGATCGCAGAAGGGCACGTTGAACTCGCCGTCAGGCCCTGATCCAAGACACACGGTGGAGGCGTGCAGCAGTGAGCCAAAGTAGTTGGCTTTCTGAAAAGATGACATCATAGGACAAAATGGTTCATATTTAAAAAGGGGACGTCAACCTCAATATGTTCCCTCACTAGTCTAAACATGACATTCTGATTAATATTACATTTATGAGAATAAGTTATGAAGCAAAATCCATCTGTTTTTATCCATCGCAGGAGGCGGCCATTTTGCTACTTGCTGTCGACTGAAGATGACATCACAGTTGCTCAGTGTTCAGGCAACGACCAATCACAGCTCACCTGTTTTCTGAAGCTGAGCTGTGATTGGTTGGGACCTGAGGCCTGAGCAACTCTGATTTTCACACGACAACAAGTGGCAAAATGGCCGCCTTCTAATATTGATACAAACTGCTGGATTTTTAAGCTTAACTCTTACTCCACTAACGCAGTATTAACAGAATACCGTATTTGGATTAGTGGGGCTGCATAGAACATTTTATTGTTAAGAATTCTTTAACTCATTTGCTCTCAAAAACTTATATTTTAAATATTGCCATGGTCCCAAAAACATATAAATATATATATATATATATTTTTTTTTTTTTTTTCTGAAGAGGTCACTTAAACCAATGGTACTTACTACAAAAAACGGCCAGCAGGAGGCAGCAGAGTAAAAGAGATCAACCAGGGGCATGTTGCAAAAAAAGAAGAAGCTTTTTTCACCAGTGTTTTAAACAGATTTGTGAATAACGATGAAACTTAGCTATGTCCTAATGCTAATTGCTGCAAAACGGAAATGGATAAAAATATTTTTTTCCTTATGAAAGAAGAGATTTTTTTTAGGTAGGTTCCGTGAACACAATATTCTGCGGGCCTTGCGAAATCAGTCAAATCCAGTAAAGCAGCCGGGAGCAAAGGGGGTTGCTTCGGTGAAAATGGCTGCGAGTGAATGTGTTAAAAGGGTAATATTTTCGCAGGATGTCTGTATAATTTATTGGATATAATTATATGGCGATGAAGCTTCACTTTGTGTCACTGAGCTTGTTTCTTGACCTCATTCCGGACTAGCCGAAGCTAGCGACATGAAGCTAAAACCTAAACCTTTAGCCAGGTAGTTTCAGTAATAAGACTTTGGGTCTAAAACGGACCATTTTTCGGCAGTGGCCCCGAGCCAATGTCAGATTCTGTCCAGAACCACTTGAGCTTTATTTCCATTGATCAAAATCCGAGGACCTCTCTCACCTTGAGCCCCGTCTTTGTGTTCCAGGTGAGATTCATCTTGTTGGCCAGGATGGCCGCGGTGACCGTAGTGCCGTTGTTGCCACCCCAGCCCACCAGCATGACCCCCAGCCGGGGTACGCGTGTCTCTGTGCGAATGGTCATCTCAGTGGAGCGGGGCGTCACCTATATGGCGTCACGTGGCCGGTCAGCATGTGTGCAGAGGACATTCTAAAATGTTTCGTTTTCAGGGTTTCACTTACTGTGACTGTATTGCCAGTTTGGTGCACGGATGAGGAGCAGTAGGAATACTGAGCCTCAATGTGTGTGTCCGTGTACTTGACATTGGGACTGTTGATGTGAATCTTCACAGGCATGTTTGACGATTCTGCAACAAAAACACACAATTTTCGATACTACTTTTTTCAGACCAATACGAGTACTCAAATACGAGTACTCAAATACGAGTACTCAAATACGAGTACTCAACACTTGGGTAGTCACGATCCCGATGCCAGTAGTACTTTAAATTCCAGAAGGAACCGATCATTTTAAAGAAATATACTGTATCCCAATATAGCAATTTTCTTAAAACTGCATGAAATGAATGGCAATGTTCTTATTCATGATCATAAAACAAAAGGTTACTAAAATATGCAACAATTTTCTAAATGATTAAAGATTTGAAATCCTTGCTGGATTCCCTTTCCGGCAATACATGTATTGTGAAGATTGACCCAATAGTTGCTGCGATATACGGGTCCAAAGGAAGTTGACCGCGCCCATTTTTGCCCAAAAAATGTCAACATTCGATGGGCCATAGCTCCCAAACCCATGCTCTGATTGACATGAAATTTTGAATTTAATGCTGTGTCATCACTAGCAACAAGTACGCCAAGTTTCATTAAAATCTAAATTTGCTTGTTTAAACCCACTGGGTAATTTGGCATGGAATGACCTATTGTAAAATAGTCAAATGTTCGGCCTATAATTCATATCTTTATTGCTGTAAGTGTTAAGGGACCAAAAAAGAAGTTATTATATTCACAATATATTTTTTAATTAAATGGGCAGATTAATTTGCTATCAAAATTTTATTCCGCCAAATATTGAAGTCGGCGTTGGCCTAAAAAAAAATTATTCTGTATCCACTGTACCCGTAGTCTTACAGTAAAGGATATTTTGTATTTAATCAACTGTTTTAGGGGACCTGATTCTGATACACCAAGTGGAGGTATCAACATCCAATCAGGCCTGCTTTCAGGGAATACAAAAAGACACTATAGACACTTTGCTTCCAAGCTACTTGGACCAGAACCGAACCATTTAGAAAACAAGATTCACGGCAGCTCGCAACAATGGACGTTATGTAACGCAAGCTTGTATGCCAAACTTTGGTACGACATGGCTAAAGTCGGGGCATGTTAAGTACTGCCCATTTCTTCAGCCCCTCTCAAGTGGAATTTTACTGATGCCCAAATTCCCACCGAAAGCTTCTTTCCTGATGCCAATTTGAGTTTCTTTTAAATAGTGGATGGAAAAAAACAACTCAGCAACTCCAGCTGGACTAAATAGTTCACAGGGGGGAAAAAAACACTATTTCAAAAGACCCAGGAAAGTGAATTCATAATATTTTTTGTCAACATATTATACACATTTAAGGATAGTAATTATTCCGGACATCCGGCATTTCTGATATTTCCTTTACACAGTGAAAACAAATGGCGTATTTGATTGCTTTTGCCCGTGATTAGCATACAAATCAGGCAGATTGTAATTTAGTCAAATGAAATTTCGTCACATTTTGAAGTGAAATGAATCCTCACAAATCAAATTACAACAAGGAGTCCAATGCTTTTCAGTGGACGGAGAACCCCCTTTCGCAGAGTTGACCGCCATTTTGAATTGTGACATGAGCTCGAAATAGTAAATTGCTAAGAAAAACAGCAAGGACTGAGAACTATTAGTACTCAGTTGTGGATATATAGCGTTATTATTATTACTTTACTATTACTTAACCCCCCCCCCACCCCCAGTTTTGCTGATTTTTTTGGGAGGCTTAGCTAAAATTCAGCATTGGACATGAGTCCCCAGTCGCCACAATTTTGTTCAGATCAGTGTTTATCCAACCAACGCGATTGCGAATTACTTATTATTACTTAACCTGTTAGCTCGTGAGCTAGCTAGTGGCTAGCACCTCCTGTGGTGCTTGGTGTGGAAAGCCCTGCAAAGAACCAGTGGGACATATTCCACAGAACAGACACTTTAAGAGGATTAATTTTAGCAGCTTAAAAAAAAACGTAGGTATTTGCTGGTTTTATGCGTTCACAGAGTTCAAGAGCAAAGATAAGGGCTTGATTTTTCCCACCTTCGAAGTCTCATTTTATGTACATGTTAACTGTATTCTTCTCAGTTATGTGCCAAATTTAGAAGACGTGTAAAATGCAATAATGCAGTGGAGGAGGGTTGCAAAAAAAAAAAACTCGTGTGAAATAATGCGAAATGAACGAAAGTCTATAAGCAAAGAGACGCAACAAAGTGCGGATTAAAAAAAAAAGAAGTAATTCAACGATGCGCTGAAGGAGGGATGGAAAACACTTATTCTGGTCATTTGACGTCAATTAATCAACATGCAAGTCATTTTCTGGAGTTTAAACAAACGCTCCACTGCCATTTTGTCATTATGTAATGCATACCGTTCTAACTCGATGGCGGAGTTTTCTCACACACGCACAAAAAGAAAAGCCGCAAGCGGAATTTCAATTATCACCTTAGCAAGTGACTTTACTACGATGACAAAGGTCAATTATTACTCACGGTGATGCTACTACATACGTGTGAATGAATGGTGCGTGCGCGTCTTGCTGCTGCTTCTGCTTCTGCTTCTGGCAAAGTGAACAAGTGGGAAAGTTCCACAAGCTTCCACTGGCCTGGCTACTTGCCAATGAGCTTTTCTCCTGACACCTTTGCAGGCTTACACTCACTTTAGAGCCTCCCTAGCGCCATCTAGAGGGCAAGGGGCATATCGTATGTATTATTTTTAGGCACATACAGCAACCTTTTTGCCTTGATCTGCAAGATAAATTCTCGCGGTATTTGTGAGTTGACGAACTCCGAAGAATACATCTTGTCCGTTGATTTCCACCGATCCAAACCACCCAATCACAGACCGACATTGTGTTTGGGGCGTGATATGCAGCTGTGACGAAACCAGGAAGCCAGCGCCGACGCCGCGGCAAACAAACTAGCCTAATATGGACGAATGGACGCTGCAATTAATTCTGTTCTTGCAGAGTTAACTCACCGTTTCCTTCTTGATTGTTGAACAGCGAGAGGCGCTTTGTGCATTTTTAGCTAGTAACGATGTGCCTAACCGATGTCTGCCATCTAGTGGTGAATGATGATATTACAACTTAAAGTCTACAGCTACTATTAGCGGGGATAGGGAGCAGGTTGGCTCGTGAATAGCGAAAATCCGCATATAATTAATACCCATTGAAATGCATTGGGGGAAAAAGTTATTTTTTTTGTGTATGCAGGCTACTGTAAGCCCAAAAACGTGAAGAAAAAAAAAACGCTGATAAAATATGACCCCCCATAAAAACGTGCGTTGGCACTTCCAAAAAATTTTAAAAAATTACATCTTGTATAATTAGAATCAAAACGGATATTTAGACTTTATTTTCGTAATATTACAAGTCTACCCAACCCAGCTTCTATAAAATTAAATTATTTCACATAAAAAAAAAACACACACAACTCTTGATCGACTGTGTTATTACAATTTTTAAACAATAAATACAGCAACTGCATTTCTATTATCTATTTGGCGTTGAAGTTAGACCACCAGTCTAAGAAGAAAAAAACGGGTTTGTTTTGTATGTCTTATCTTGTATGTTTTGCATATTGTGACTTGGTCTTTCTTCCTTATTTTTATTTTTACTGTTTTATTAAGAACTGTTACAAATTGTATGTAAGGCGTGTAGATTGGATCGACTGAACCCCAATGACGTAGAACCCACACGCCCTTTCTGATTGGCTGAGCGAGCGTGAACGTAGCAACGGTCCGGAAGATGTCGCTCAGGCCAGTACTAAAAAACTTCCGCCTTAAGTTGTAAAGAAAACATAGCTGCTAAAAAGGGCTTTTTTCGGACGACGTACGCGCCCCCGTTTAAGGAGTCCAAACACAGGTAGAGCCAAGTACACGCTTCGCACCTCATCGCACATCCGTCACGTAGGCACTTTGGCGTCGCGTGTTTTTCTTTTGCGGGGCCACATTTTTAACAGGGCCGAGACAAATGTTACGCTTCGCTCTCGCTAAGCTAGCACGGCTAGCACGTCCGCCTAGCTATGGGGTGAATACTATCACTTCGCCTATTCATAATAGCGATTCAATCTGACTGTATAGACCACGATTGCCGAATTGGACACTTGAAGCGGTGTATTGGTGGCCGTTTCGACCGTCTAGACTATTTCGCAGAAACATTAGAGCCGATGGAAGGATACGTCGGCTACTTTCGGAGCTAGTGTAGCCTAGCCGCCGCTAAAAGGCTGCGTTCAAGGTAGGCTAGGAGAGAAAAGCGTCTTATCAGAAAACACATAGTTGTATTAACGACACATTCAACGGGGGGATGCATCATTCAAATTCACAATTGTGGGCCGATTTCGTAAATTCTTACTCTGTTTTATGTCCATAGGGTTGCTTTTTCCAAACGCCGGCAATGTGTAACTAAGTCTTCCAGTTAGCGAAATTTAAAAGGAGTGACTCGTCAAATTAGGTGTTAAGACACGCACGTTGGCATGCCACTCCCATCTCTCTCGCACACACGCACACATCATACAAGCGCCACAATGAATGGACACACACATGCACGCGCGCGCATACTGGGGGTGGGAGTGGGGGTCGTTGGTTCCTCAACGGTTTTATGTGCTCAATAGGATTTGAAATGGGAAATCTGTAGTGTTGACTTGTTCAGGCAATACGTCCTAAGTTCCTAGTCAATAAAGTCTTAATAAGTTAATACTTACTCTAAAATAATAACAGGAAAAATCCAGCAACTTAGAAGGAATCAAATGAAAGCATTACACCGGAAAGGAGAAATTTGACAAGAACAAAATTGCAGTTATGGGAGTATAAGCTGAATTTTATAAGATTGAAGACAATAATATACAACAAGGGATAACATTTTCAGTTTAACATCAATAAAGTAAAAATATTAAAAGAAAAAAATATATATTTTAAAACAATGAAATGGTAATATCACAGGGATAATGTAATTTTACTATTTATTTATCATTTTTATATATTCTTCTTTTTCTAATACAGTACATGCAAAGTAAGTGTTTGTTTTTCCTAATAAATTTGTTCACGTTTGTCAGAAAGATCCACTAGTCAATAATAAAGGGATTGAAGCAAACAAGAAAATAACCACTCACCAGGGATGTATTAGTACGCTAAAATCACATTTCAGTTTGGTTTCTTTGCGGCTTAAGTTTGGTATTTCCGGTACAAAAAAAAAACACGGATACAACTTTTAATTATGTTTACTTTGAAAAGATGACAAGTGAACCATTCATTTTTTAGAAAAAAAGATATAAGCAACTTATTTGGGTGATATTCAAATTGATTACAGTACACTCTATAATAAACACACGTTACGAAATAGAAAACTTAATGATGTAAACTAATAAGGCACTGAAATCTTTGAGCACTCAACTGCTAACTATGCTAACTATTTAAGTTTAAGGACAAGTTGTCATTATACACTTTTTATGAAAACATACATTCAGTTTCAATTATGCAAACTATATTACACTCTATAGTAATAATAAAAATACAGTAACTTTTGAAATACTTTATAAAATTAACAGTATTTCGGCATTGAAATCTTTGAATAATGAATAATCAACAATGATAAATCTAGTTTTAAATTTTTGCTTAGTCGCTTACTTAATCCACATTTTCTGCGAAAGCACAGATCTTGTTGCACTTTTGCAGTGACAATATCTCCAGCAATAAAGGAAAACCGTTCACTAGCAACCGAGCTAGGTGGAATCGAGAGGTAGTACTCAATTTGTAATATGTGGACTACGTTTACAAGCCGTCAATATTCAGGTTAAGCTCCAAATTTCTGTTTCTGAAAGATTTGAAAGAACCCGTTTATATGCGGAAACAATACACGTCATTTCTGCTTCTTATCTTCTAGCGTTGATAAAAGACATTATTTCCTTGTCACTCGGCAGTGTGTTGCCGCCCCGCGTGACATCCAAGTTCCGCCATGTTTGTTTATCTATGCTTTTGTATTTCCGGTGGTTAG